>NW_028270153.1:16111007-16422305 GCF_037043375.1 Chiloscyllium plagiosum | reverse complement strand
CCACGTATTTAAGATAAAGAACATGAAACAAGTCAAACCCGTTAGGGATGGTGGAAGCTTCAGAAGGTGCATTTTTACTGACGGCTGAAGTGACCAACTGTGACAGGCAGGTACTGTCACAAATGCTGTACATGAAGTGGCTATCAGGTACCATTTTACTCAGTGTTGGCACCTTATGCCAAGTCCCTGTAGCCACGGATGGTCATATCAGAGTGCAGTGACTGACAGATGATGTCTGTACTTCCCTTGTCATTGGTCATTGGTCATTGTCTCTGAAGTGTGAAAATCGATGTTACGCTTGAAACCATTGTTAAGCTAGAGCCTTGCATGTCCAAAAGGCTGTCTTCAACTACCACTCCGTACTGAAAATAACTGGAGATACGTCAGTCACCCATCCTGCAAACATGCCCAAGCCAGAGGTCTCCCGTCTGCTTGAAAAGTATCACTGTACTGTGATAGAAGCTTGCTTTGTTGTTTGAATACAAAACATGGATGACTTGCAGCTCAACAACTTTCATCTCTGGCATCCCATGGAAAGGCAAGATTTCAAACATGGTGGCCCTTTCAAAAATGAACCTGTCATGCATGAGGAAGGTATGATGGATTGGATATTGGTAACCTCCTCCTCCCCAAAAGAAAGTGGTTCGTTGTGGGGTGTAACATGGCATTTTGCTTGAGCCGCCTAATAATAAAAGCTTGAATTTATATAGCACTTACAAGTGCATTAAAATGGCCGCAGTCACTTTGCAACAAACCAAAATGGAGACCCAGCAACAGAAGGAATTATTTGATATAATGACCAAAAGCATAGTTAAAGAATTAGGTTTTAAGGAGCACCTTAAATATGGACCAAGAGATAGCGAGGCATTAGGAAGGGGATTTCATGCCTTCAAGCTGCCTATGCTGCAGCATTTAAAATTTGGGATGCTCCAAACTAACATGCAGGTATCACAGAAGGTTGAAGGCAGGAGGACCTTACAGAAATAGCCAGTGTTGATGCCTTGATGAGTTTGGAAAAGGTCAGCATTCTAAACTCAAGATGTTGCTTAACCAGGAGCCAGCTTGCACGAGGCTAATAATTGGGGCTCGATCCAAGTTAGGCCATAAAACAAAGATTTGAAAGATCTCACATTTACAGAGGGCAAGAAGCTGACCAGTAATGTGTTGAACTGATATGTCCAAAGGTTACCAAGGTATGAATGAGGGTTTCAGCTGAAGATGAGCTGAACCAGGAGGAAAATCAGGTGATGTTTCTGAGGAGGAAGTAGGTGGTCTATGAACAACAGCTCCTTTGGATGGTTGAATGCTTGGATCATGGGTCCAGTGACATAAGGTTTACAACAATCAGAGCAAAGTGAAACTCTTATTCAGCAATAAATAAAAACTCAATGTGCTCATTGAAATGATTGTGCTTCAATAAATTACATTTAAAATCATGCAAACGTAGATGAGAACTCACTTAACTGAAGAGTACTTAAAATAGGAGTTGGATTTGCAGTTAGGCTTGTTACTATCCTTGGTTTGATGTTTGCTTAGCAACATTTGAATTACCAAAAAGGAAGAAACAGACTACTTCTATTGGTGAGGGATTCTATAAGGAGGATACGTAAAATAAATGCATAGCAGGGCAGAGCAGAGAAGCCCTTACTTTAAGTAGTGGCTGTAGTTTGCATGATCAAAGCTAGTGGCTTAAAAAAGGTCTGCAGCAACAATTGAGAGATAAAGTTCCAAGACTTTGACTCAGTGATTGAAGAAATGGACAGATACAATTAAAGTGATTTGACTTGATTTAGTGTTGTCATGTACCCAAGTACAGTGCAAAGTTTTGTTTTGTGAACAGTACAGGCAGATCATAGGGTGCTTTGGCAGAGCGAGGCATACAAGATTACAACCGCACAGGAGGTGCACAAAGTAAGATCAACATTAGACTTGAAATCCGGTCAGCAGGTCTGATAACAGCAGAGGAGAAGCCCTTGTTGAACCCATTTGTGCATGTTTACAAGCTTCTGCCTGATGGAAGAGATTATAACTGGGGTCATAGGGGTCTTTGATGAGGTTGGCAGCCTTTCCACGGCAACGAGAAGCGTAGATGGAGTCCATGGATGGGAGGTCGGCTTCCACAATGATCTGTGTTGTGCACAAAACTTTCTGTAGTTTCCCACTGTCCAGTGCAGAACAGTTGCCATTATGGAATGCTTTCTATGGTGCGTCAGTAAAAGTTGGTGAGAGTCCTTACGGACATACCGAATTTCCTTAGCCTCCTGAGGAAGAGGAGGAGTGGTTGTGCTTTCTTGACCGACTGGGAGGGGAACTTTCAGGTGGTGACATTTCCATGGATCAGCTGCCATTGCCCTTCTATGTAGAGACTGCATTTTTAAAGGGTGCTGTCACAGGGAATCCTGCTGTGCATCTTGTGTATGGTGCCACCACTGTCTACTGATGGTGAAGGGAATAAGCATTTCAGCAGAACATGGGAGCAGGAGTACGCCTTTCAGTCCCTGTCCCAATAAGATCATGGCTGAACGGATGGTGGCCTCAGTTGCACTTTCCTGTCTGCCCCAATCAGCCCCCTCCTTCTATTGTCTTTCAAAATACCCAACTCAGACTTGAGTAAATTGAATCACACAGCCTCCAATGTTTTCTGAGGAAAAGCAGCCCACAGAGCTTTGCTTTATCTCCATCTTAAAAGGGGATTCCTCACTTTTAAACTGTGCCCTAAGTTCAAATATCCCCTACAGACAGGAACATCTTCTCACCATCTCCCCAATCAAGTCCCCTCAGGATCTTACATGTTTCAATAAGATCACCTCACATTCTTTCAAACTCCAATGGGTAATGACCTAAACTATTCAATCTTTCTTCATCAAATAAGCCTTTCTTCCCAAGGAGGAGTCAAGAGAACTTTCTATGAACTGCTTCAACCCAACTACATTATTTTCAAATAAGACGACCAAAATTGTACCCCATACTGCCAAAGCGGTCTCACCAATGCCCTGTACAGCTGCAGTAAAATGTTCCTAATTTCTTCATTTGTTCCTCCTGCAATAAATGACCACATTCCACCTTTCTTAATCACTTGCTGTACCTGCAGATGACTGCGATTCATGGACCATGATATCCAAGTCCCTCTCTAACTCTGAGTTCTGCAATGTTTGTTTATTTAAACAGTAAGCTTTTCTATTCTTGCTTCCAACGTGGACTAGTTCACCTTCTCTCACATTATACTCCAGCATCAATATTCTTGCTCACTTGCTTAACATACCTCTTTGCAGACTTTTCAACCTCCTCTTGTCAACTTAACAAATTTAGCTACCATACATACAATCTCTCACATCGAAGTTATGAGGAGCGTAAATAGTTGAGGCATCTGCCCTGATCCCTCTGGCACTCTACTAGTTACAATTTACCAACCTGAAAATGCTCCATATATCCAGTCTTCTCCGTATTTACTAAATCAATGCTTTTTCCCTTGTAGTATGTTACTCCTTAAATCACGATCTCTTATTTTGTATAACAATCTTCCCAAATGCCAAAATATCCAACTTGATTGTTACTTCCTCAAGAAGTTGTAAAAAGTTAAACACAATTTCAAAACCATGCTTGACTCTGCTTCGGTCACATTATGATTTTCAAAGTATCATGCCATAATCATCTTATTAATGGATTCTAGTAATCTTCCCCAAGATGGATGTTATGTTAATTGGATTAGGTGAATTAGGTTTCCTGACTCTTTGTATGAGTAGTGGTGTTACATTAGCCATTTCCAAATCCACTGAGACCCTTTCAGAACCTAAAAACCTTTGGAAGATTATAATCATTGCATTTACTATCTCTACAGCTGTTTCTGCTAGAAGCTAGGATGCATGCCATCTGGTCCTGAGGATTTGTCAGATTTCAGATCAATAGTTTCTTCAATAGCTTTTCCCTAGAGATGGTAATTGTTTTAAGTTCCTCCCTCACCCTTTCCTCTTCATTTTTAAGCGTCTACCGGAAGCTCTCTAAATCTTCTACACCACAAAGTGGTGGATGGGATACTGATTAAGTGGCTGCTGCATTTGGGATAGCATGGTGGCTCAGTGGTTAGCACTGTTGCCTCACAGCACCAGGGGACCCAGGTTAGATTCCAGCCTCAGGCGACTGTCCGTGGAGTTTGCACATTCTCCCGGGTCTGCACAGGTTTCCTCCGGATGCTCCAGTTACCTCCCACAGTCCAAAGATGTACAGGTTCGGTGGATTGGCTATGCTGAATGACTCAGTGTCCAGCGGTGTGCAGGCTAGGTGGATTAGTCATGAGAGATGCAGGGTTATGGGGGTGACTCAGGGTGGGATGTTCTCTGGAAGGGGCAGTGTCGACGCAATGGTCCAAAAAAAAGGACCTGTTTCTACACTGTAGGGATTCTGTGATTCTATGATTCTGGAAGATTCGAGTGTTGTTGGAGCTACAGGCATCCACACACTCCTGGCTTGGTCCTTGCAGATAGTGGAAAGGCTTTGGGAAGTCAGGTGGTGAGTTATTCACTACAGAATTCCCAGCCACTGGATCTATCTCCAGGCAGTAGCCAATGACCTTCCCTCCAGCATAAAGTCAGAAGTGGGGATGTTCACGGATGACTGCACAAATGATGATGAATATCACACAATCTTAGATGCTGCAGTAGTCTGTGCCCAATTCAGCTAGACCCAAACAGTATTCAGGTTGGGGAATGATAAGTGGCAAATAGTATTTGCACCACATGAGTGCCAGCCAACGGCCATTTCCAACAAGAGAGAATCTAACCAACACTCGTTGATATCAAATGGTACTACCATCACCGAACCCCCACCATTGACTCTGGGGAATCACCATTGACCAGAAACTGAAATACATCTGACAGGCAGATAGGATAGTGAAGGCGGCGTTTGGTATGCTTTCCTATATTAGTCAAGGTATTGAGTGCAGGAGTTGGGAGGAGGTCATGTTGCGGCTGTACAGGACATTGGTTAGGCCACTTTTGGAATAATGCGTGCAGTTCTGGTCTCCTTCCTATCGGAAGGATGTTGTGAAACTTGAAAGAGTTCAGAAAAGATTTACAAGGATGTTGCCAGGGTTGGACAATTTGAGCTATAGGGAGAGGCTGCATAGGCTGGGGCTGTTTTCCCTGGAGCGTCGGAGGGGTGCTCTTATGGAGGTTTATAAAATCACGAGGGGCACAGATAGGCAAAGTCTTTTCCCTGGGGTTGGGGAGTCCAAAACGAGACGGCGTAGGTTTTAGGGTGAGAGGAGAAAGATATAAGAGACACCTAAGGGGCAACATTTTCACGCAGAGGGTGATAAGTGTATGGAATGAGCTGCCAGAGGAAGTGGTGGAGGCTAGTATGATTGTAACATTTAAAAGGCATCTGGATGGGTATATGAATCAGAACGGTTTGGAGGGATATGGGCCGGGTGCTTTCAGGTGGACTAGGTTGGGTTGGGATATCTGATCGGTATGGTCTGTTTCCATGCTGTACATCGTAATGACTCGATGGCTATCTAAAAAAACATTGACTTCAAGACCAGGTCAACAGCCAAGAATTCTGTAGCAAGTAACTCATCTCCTGATTTCCCCAAGACTGCCCATTATCAGGAGTGTAACAGAACACTTTCCAAGTGCCTGAATGACTTCAGCTTCAACACTCAAAGCTTGATACCATCCAGGACAAAGCAGTCACTTGATTGGCACTCCTACTCACTACCTTCAGTGTTCACTCCCTTCATCACTGGCACACAGTGTCAGTTCTGTCTATCATCAATAATATGAACTGCAGTAAGGTTCCTCTGATAGCACCTTCCGACCCTTGAGCTCTAGCATGTAGAAGGATAGCAGCAGCAGATGGACAGGAACATCACAATCTGCAAATTCCTGTCCATGTCACACACTATCCTGACTCGCAAATACACTGTCACTCGGTCAAAATTCTGGACTCGCCTCTTAAAAGCACCATTGGCAAATCTACACAAGATGGACTGCAGCAGTTCAAGGAGGCAGCTCCAAGCCACCTTCTCATGCGCAACTAAGAATGGACAATAAATGCTGGCCCCAGCCAATGATGACCACACCCCATGAATATATAAAAGTTAGTAACACTGAGAATACTAATGATAGGGGCATTCAGCAATGATGATGCCATTAATTTTCAGGAAGATTGTTAGATTCACTCTTGTTTGAGATGGTCACTGCCCGGCCTTTGTGTGGTGTGAATATTACTTACCACTTGTCAGCCACAGTCTGAATGCTGCTCAGGTCTTGTGGGTTGACAGACATTACAGCTCTTCAAATATTGAAGCAAAGTCAAGCAGATACTATGCAATCATCACCACATGACCTCGGGGGATCTCCCATCCACCGCCTCCAACCTCATAATCCCACAACCCCGCACCGCCCGCTTCTACCTCCTGCCCAAAATCCACAAACCTGACTGCCCCGGCCGACCCATTGTTTCCGCCTGCTCCTGCCCCACCGAACTCATCTCCGCATACCTTGACACGGTCCTGTCCCCCCCACCTACGTTCGGGACACCACCCACGCCCTCCACCTCCTCCATGATTTTCGCTTCCCCGGTCCCCAACGCCTTATCTTCACCATGGACATCCAGTCCCTGTACACCTCCATCCCCCATCATGAAGGACTCAAAGCCCTCCGCTTCTTCCTTTCCCGCCGTACCAACCAGTACCCTTCCACTAACACCCTCCTTCGACTGACTGAACTGGTCCTCACCCTGAACAACTTCTCTTTCCAATCCTCCCACTTCCTCCAAACGAAAGGAGTAGCCATGGGCACCCGTATGGGCCCCAGCTATGCCTGCCTCTTCGTAGGATATGTGGAACAGTCCATCTTCCGCAACTACACTGGCCCCAACCCCCACCTTTTCCTCCGCTACATCGATGACTGAATTGGCGCCTCCTCGTGCTCCCACGAGGAGGTTGAACAGTTCATCCACTTCACCAACACCTTCCACCCCAACCTCAAATTCACCTGGACAGTCTCAGATTCCTCCCTCCCCTTCCTCGACCTTTCTATTTCTATCTCAGGCGACCAAATCAACACGGACATCTACTACAAACCGACCGACTCCCACAGCTACCTGGACTACACCTCCTCCCACCCTGCCCCCTGTAAAAACGCCATCCCATTCTCCCAATTCCTTCGTCTCCGCCGCATCTGCTCCCAGGAGGACCAGTTCCAAAAACGTACAACCCAGATGGCCTCCTTCTTCAAGGACCGCAATTTCCCCCCCGACGTGGTCGACAATGCCCTCCACCGCATCTCTTCCACTTCCCGCTCCTCCGCCCTTGAGCCCCGCCCCTCTAACCGCCACCAGGACAGAACCCCACTGGTCCTCACCTACCACCCCACCAATTTCCATGTACAGCGCATCATCCGCCGTCATTTCCGCCACCTCCAAATGGACCCCACCACCAAGGATATATTTCCCTCCCCTCCCCTATCAGCATTCCGTAAAGACCACTCCCTCCGTGACTCCCTCGTCAGATCCACACCCCCCACCAACCCAACCTCCACTCCCGGCACCTTCCCCTGCAACTGCAGGAGGTGCAAGACTTGCGCCCACACCTCCCCCCTCACCTCCCTCCAAGGCCCCAAAGGAAACTTCCATATCCGCCACAGATTCACCTGCACCTCCACACACATCATCTATTGCATCCGCTGCACCTGATGTGGCTTCCTCTATATTGGGGAGACAGGCTGCCTACTTGCGGAGCGTTTCAGAGAACACCTCTGGGACACCTGGACCAACCAACCCAACCACCCTGTGGCTCAACACTTCAATTCCCCTCCCACTCCACCAAGGATATGCAGGTCTTTGGACTCCTCCATTGCCAGACCACAACAACACAACGGTTGGAGGAAGAGCGCCTCATCTTCCGTCTAGGAACCCTCCAACCACAAGGGATGAACTCGGATTTCACCAGTTTCCTCATTTCCCCTCCCCCCACCTTGTCTCAGTCAAATCCATCGAATTCAGCACCGCCTTCCTAACCTGCAATCTTCTTCCTGACCTCTCCGCCCCCACCCCAGTCTGACCTATCACCCTCACCTTGACCTCCCTCCACCTATCGCATTTCCGACGCCCCTCCCCCAAGTCCCTCCTCCCTACCTTTTATCTTAGCCTGCTGGACAAACTTTCCTCATTCCTGAAGAAGGGCTTATGCCCGAAACGTCGATTCTCCTGTTCCCTGGATGCTGCCTGACCTGCTGCGCTTTTCCAGTAACACATTTTCAACTATGCAATCATCAACTAGCATTCCCATTTGTAATGGTGAGAAGGCCATTGATGAAGCAGCTGAAGATGGTTGTCCCTTTGACGATGCCCCCAAGGAACTCCTATAGTCCCGGGAGTGAGAATTTTGGGTTTCTAACAACCACAATTCTCTTCATTTTTTAACCTGGCATGACTGCAATCCGCAACAGTATTTTCCTTGAATTCTATTCAATTCAAATTTTTCCAGAATTCCTTGATGTCACACTAGGACAAACACTATCCTGAAGTCAAAAGTTGTCACTCTCACTTCACCTCTGGAATTCAGCTTTTCGCTGTCATTTACACAAAAGCTATAAGGAGGCCTGAAGCCAAGTGGCCTAAGTGGAAGACAAATTGTGCACTGATAAGCTGATTATTGCTGAATGGGTGTTACTTG
Organism: Chiloscyllium plagiosum; assembly: GCF_037043375.1. NCBI lineage: Eukaryota > Metazoa > Chordata > Chondrichthyes > Orectolobiformes > Hemiscylliidae > Chiloscyllium > Chiloscyllium plagiosum. The sequence goes on along the minus strand of NW_028270153.1, from coordinate 16,413,628 downwards.
ATAACACTGTCAATGACAACTTCAGCCACTTACTGATGACTAAGAGTAAACTGATGGAGCAATAACTGGCTGGATTAAACTGTCTTGGTCTTTATGGCTAGGATATATTTGGCTAACTTTCCACTTTGTGGAGTAACTGTCATTACACTGAAGGAGTTTGGCTGGACAGACAGCTAATTCAAGTCTACTGTTGACAGGGAGAGGGTGCTTGTGGCACAGTGGCATTATCCATACCTCTGGACCAGAAGGGTCAGGCTCAAGTCCCACCCAATCCAGAGTATGAGCAGCCGGGTTGTGGAAATATCTACAAATCTTTAATACCTCTGACATGGTAGGTCACTTGAGGTGTCGTGGTAGCATCCTTAACTCTGGGCCAGGAGACCAAGATTCAAGTCCTACATGGTCCAGAGAAGTGTCACAGTACCTCTGAACAGGCAGATTACATAACAATATCGCCTACTGACAGGGTTGTCAGAGTCCAGAGTCTGTGCTGTTCACAATTTTGTTGATAGCACCTAGAGTGAATTGATTGACTTACTAGATGGCAACCTTTACCCAAAGTGGAAGGTGTTTACAGCTGAAACAAGCCTTGACTTTGCACTGATGTACTGCACCATTGAACAACGTACAGCCATCTCTTCTCACTAGTTGTTTAATCAGCCTCTACCATTCACAGCTTAATACGCCAGTTTGATCCCATCTGTTTTTTTGTGAGATCACTTTCTCATTAGCAATACCAAGTTCTCCAGCTTTTGGTCCCATAATTGCAAGTAAAAATTAAAAATTTCTTCAATTGCTGTGGTGGGATTTGAACCTGCATCTCTGAGCCTTACCACAACTCCACTATTCGTAGTACTGTGCACAACCCCAGCTGGCAATTTTGATGAGCTGACTACTTGGCAGAAACGTAGCTCTCCAGTGAAGATGTTTGTTTTAGAAAGGACAAATTAATTGAGTTAATATTTGAATTTCTAAAAGCATATCTAGTTCATGCTTCTTGTGAGAAAAGAAACCATTTGCACTCACAAGCAGGTAACGTTTTAAGAATACCCAATTGCTAATCAATATTTCATTAGATAAGTAAGATGCCTTACAGCATCTCACCAGAGTTCAACTCCAGCCAGGTTAACAGAGTGAAAGTCATCTGTTGCTTCAGAGCTTCAATAATCTGTCTGGAACTAATGCCCAGGGGCATCGAGCCTGCAGCACTAACTTAACCAAAATTGAACACCAGACTGTTATTAAACTGACAGGGTTACTTACAGAAACGTAGTTGAATGAAAAAGAAGAGCTGCTATAGGAACAATAGAATTTCTTGCATTTATACGACAGCTCAAACCCTCGAGTAAGTTTAAAAAACTGAGATAGATTCTTGATCAGTAGGGGAAATCAAGGGTGACAGGGAAAAGGCAGGAAAGTGGACTTGGGGAATGTCGGATCAGCCATGGTTCGACTGAATGGTGGAGCAGTCTCAAGAGGCCAAGTGGCCTCCTCCTGTTCCTATTTCTTATGGGTTAATGGTCTTATCATACCATTGGAATGTCTCAAAGCATTTGCATTGAATTACTGTAACAGCACAGTGACTGGTGTGTTGGTAAACACAATCATTTTGCATTCGTAATATCTCACAGAATAATCAGCTAAAAGACTGTTTCTGCTGTACCCACCCAGCGATCGTTGGGATAAGGAAGTTGGCTAAAATCACAAGAACCTTCTCCGCCTCTTTGAAATATCAGAGGGTTTTTAAAGTCCAAAAAGGAAAAGGTTTTAAAAATGTCACCTCTAATATTGCATCATGCCCTCAGTAATACATTAAGCTATATTGGCTCCAATTCCAAATATGCCAGAAATTTAAAATTCTCATCCTTCTGTCTGTATCTCTCCCCATCTTTCAACACCTCCAGTCCATCAGTCCCTCGATTTCAGATCTCGTCTTGCACACTCCCATTTTCCACTGTGTCTCTTCAGCTACCAAGTCCATAAGCTCTGAAATTCCCACTTCAAATCTCTCCATGTCCCTCTGCTCCTGAAAATCTACCTCTTTAAGCTTTTAGTCACTTGATCTATTGATGCTTGATAGAGTGTTGTGCCCACATTTGTTCAATAACACAGTGAAGTGGTAGGAATCATTTACCATTCAAAAGATACCACACAAATGTAAATTGTTGTTGTAGCATCCAAATTATAACCTCAAATCCTGTTTGGGGAACTTAGCCTTCAGTCACCTGACCCATGGGTATAAATGTTACTCATGATGTGGCAGTGCTGGTGATGGACTGGGGTGGACAAAGTTAAAGATCACACAACATCAGGTTATTGACTGAGCTGCAGAATTATCGAACTGGTCCAGGTTAGTGTAGGTTTATCTGGGAGGTACCAAAATACTTAGCACTGACAGTCCAGGAAAACTCATCTTGCTGCCGAATTATTACTCCACGCACCTTAATTAACACAAAAATTTAACTTAACAACATCTAGTTAAAATAAACATAACCGTTCACATATTGACTTAGATGAATTCATTGATACAGTCCAAAAAGCGGCCTATTCAGCTCCATTCACAGAGCAAGTCAGCTATTCAGTTAGTCTCACTCCCAAACAGCACTCAGTGCTGACTTATTCATTTATCCACTTTCCTTGTGAAATTTACTGTTGAGTCTGCATCTAACAACCTTTCAGGCAACTCATTTCAAATCACCATTACTCAATGCAAACAAGAAATTCTCCTCTGCAATCCAGTTCTTTTGCAATTACCTAAATTTGTATTTTCCGCCGACCATGAGACAGGATAACAGAGGAGCAGAATTTGGCCATTCGGCCCATCATTTGATCTTGGCTGATATGTTTCTCAACCCTATTCTTCTGCCTTCTCCCTTGAACCCCTCACTAATCAAGAACCTACGTATCTCTGCCTTAAAGACACTCAATGATTTGAGGCAATGAGTTCCACAGAGACACCACCCTCTAGCTGAAGAAATTCCTCTTCATCTTAGTTCTAAAGGACCATCCACTCACTCTGAGGCTGTCCCCAGGAGTTCTCGTTTCTCCTTCTAGTGGAAACATCTTCTCCTCGTCCACTGTATCCAGGCCTTTCAGTGTCCTGCGAGCTTCATACTCCCCTTTATCTTCTAAGCTTTAATCGAGTACAGACCCAGAGTCCTCAACTGCTCCTCATATGACAAGCCCTTCATCCCTGGGATCATTCTTCCCAATCTCTTCTGGACCCGCTCCAACTCCAGCGCATCGTTCCTGAGATATGGGGCCCAAAACTGCTTACAACATTCCAAATGCAGTCTGACCAGAGCCTCAGCAGTACATTTCTGGCTCGTGCATTCTCGCCCTCTTGAAATGAAAGCTAACATTGCATTTGCCTTCCAAACTGCCAAATGAACCTGTACATTAGCACACCTGCCTTAATTGCTCAGACCACTGAGTATAGCAGTTGGGATGTTATGTTGAGGTTGTATAGGATTTGGTGAGGCCTCTTTTGGAGTGTCCAGTTCTAATCACTCTATGATTGGAGGTCTATTATTAAGCTGGAGATGGTTCAGAGAAGTTTGACCAGGATGTTGCTGACACTAGAGGGTTTGAGTTATAGGCAGAGGGTGGTTAGGATGTGACATTTTTCGTTGAAGTGCAGGAGGTTGAGGGGTGACTTTATAGAGGTGTATAAAATTATGTGGGGTATATATAACAGAGAATGCCAAGTATCTTTTCCCTGCGGGATTTCAAGACTAGGGGGCATGTGTTTAAATGAGAGGAGAAAGATTTATAAAAGACGTTGTTTTTCCTGGAGCGTCAGAGGCTAAGGGGTGACCTTACAGAGGTTTATAAAATCATGAGGGGCATGGATAGGTTAACTGGACAGAGTCTTTCTTCCCTGGTTGTGGGAGTCCAGAACTAGAGGACATAGGTGAGAGGGGAAAGATATAAAAAGGGGTAGCTTCTTCATGCAGAGGGTGGTACGTGTATGGAATGAGCTGCCAGAGGAAGTGCTGGAGGCTAGCAAGATTGCAACATTTAAAAGGCATCTGGATGGGTATATGAATAGGAAGGGTTTGGAGGGATATGGGCGGATGCTGGCAGTTGGGACTAGATTGGGTTGGGATATCTGGTCGGCACGGACAGGTTGGACCAAAGGTCTGTTTCCATGCTGTACATCTCTATAACTCTATAACATGAGAGGCAACTTCCTTTTTTTTTTACACAGAGGGTGGTTCGGGCGTGGAATGAACTTCCAGAGGAAGTGGTGGATGTGGGTACAGTTAAAACATTTAAAAGATATTTAGGTAAGTCCATTAATAAGAAATATTTGGAGCTATATGGGCCAAGCACAAGCAGGTGGAACTTGTTTAGCTTGGGATTATGGTTGGCATGGACTGGTTGGGCCAAAGGGTCAGTTTCCATGCTGTGTGACTCTGTTAACCTTCAAAGAATTCTAAACTGGGACCCCTAGGTCCCTTTGAGCTTCAGATTTCTAAAGTCCTTCGTCATTTAGAAAATAGTTTATGCTTCTGTTCTTCCAACCAAAATGCACAACCTCACACTTTCCCACAATGTATTCCACTGCCACTTCTTTGCCCACTGTCCTAGCCTTTCCAAGTCCTTCAGCAGCCTCCCCACTTCCTCAAAACTACCTGTCCCTCCACTTATCTTTGTATGAGCTGCTAACATAGCAGCAATGCCCTCAGTTCCTCTGTCCAGATTACTAACATATGACATGAATAACTGTGGTCACACTGATATAGCCTTATCTTACCAAGCATTTCCAAATGCATTCCGCAATCTCATCCTTAATAATGGACTGTAAAATCTAACCAATGACCAAAGTCACCTGTCTTATGCTTCCCTCCCTTTTTACTTTAGCCATTTTCCAGTTCACGGGGACCCTCCCTAACTCCAGTGATCTCTGAAAGATCACCATCAATGCCTCTACAATCTCGTCAGCTATTTCCTTCAGAACACTTGAGTATTTGGGGGTGGGGGTGGGGGGGGAAGGTGGGCAAGGAAGGGAATAGCTGTTGTCCATCTGATCTGGGTGATTTATCCACCTTCAGACCATTCAGCTTCCCCAGTACCGTCCCCTTAGTGATGGCCACTACACTGACCTCTGCCCCCCCGACTCTCGAAGTTCTGTCGTGCGGCTGGTGTCTTTCTATGCAAAGTAACTATTAGGTTCCTTTGCCATTTCCTTGTTCCCCATTACTACTTCACCAGCTTCATTTTCCAGTCCTCCAATGTCCAATCCTGCCCCTCTCTCTTTGTGATTAAAAAAAACTCTTGCAATATTATTTTACATCACTAGCTAGCTTACACTCATATTGCAACACACCTCCTCCCTTAAATCTTTTTTAAGTTATCCTCTGCTGGCTTTTAAAGGCTTTCCAATCCTCTGGCTTGCCACTAATCTTCACTAGGAGGAGAAAGTGAGGTCTGCAGATGCTGGAGTCAGAGCTGAAAATGTGTTGCTGGAAAAGCGCAGCAGGTCAGGCAGCATCCAGGGAACAGGAGAATCAACGTTTCGGGCATAAGCCCTTCTTCAGGAATTCCTGAAGAAGGGGTTATGCCCGAAACGTCGATTCTCCTGTTCCCTGGATGCTGCCTGACCTGCTGCGCTTTTCCAGCAACACATTTTCAGCACTAAGCTTCACTAGATTGTGTGCCTTTTCTTTTGCTTTTCTGCTGTCCCTGACTCCCATCAGGAGCCATGTTTGACGTGTCCTTCCCTTAATATGTTTCCTCTTCCTTGGGATAAATTTCTGCTGTGTCTCCCAACTAACCCTCAGAAACCCCTGCTATTGCAGCTCCTCTGTCTTCCCTGCTGGACTCCCCTTCCAATCAACTCTGGTCTGCTCCTCACTCATGTCTTAGCAGTTATCTTTACTCAATTGTAATACCATTACATCTAATTCCAGCTTCTCCCTCTCAAACTGCAGGGTGAATGCTATCATCATGTTACACTCACTGTCCCCTGGGGGTTCCTTCACCAATCAAGTGTCTCTCTTTGGGGCGGCACAGCAGTTAGCACTACTGCCTCACAGCACCATGGTCCCAGGTTAAATTCCAGCCTAAGGCATTTATCTGTGTGGAGTTTGCACATTCTCCCGGTGTCTCCAGGTGCTCCAGTTTCCTCCCACAGTCTAAAGTCAAGTGAATTGGCCCCATGCTAAATTGCCCATAGTGTTTGGTGCATTAGTCAGATGGAAATTGGTCTGGGCGGGTCACTCTTCAGAGGGTCGGTGTGGACTTGTTGGGCCGAAGGGCTTGTTTCCACAATGTTGGGAATCTAATCTCATCATTACATGTCACCAAATCCAGAATTGCCTGTTCCCAAGTGGGCTGTACTACAAACCACTCCAAAAAAAAAGGTAGACATCCCACAAATTCCTTTTCTTTGGATCCACTACCAATCTGATTTGTCCAGTCCACCTGCATATTGAAGTCCCCTTGCTTATTGTAATAGTGTTTTTCGTAGATGCCTTTTCTATCTCCTGCCCTACATCCTGGAGAAAGTGAAGTCGGCAGATGCTGGAGATCAGAGTCAAGAGTGTGATCCTGGAAAAGCACAGCAGGTCAGGCAGCATCTGAAGAACAGGAGAGTCGACTTTTAGGGCATAAGCCCATCATTAGGATGATGAAGGGTTTATGCCTGAAAAGTCGATTCTCCTGCTCCTGAGATACTGCCTGACCTGCTGTGCTTTTCCAGCACCACACTCTCTTCCCTACATCCTGACTACTGCTCTGAGGCCTGTACATAACACTCAGAGTCCTTTCCATTTGTGGTTCCTCAACTCTACTCACACCTTCTGACCCTATATTGCTTCTTGCGATCAATTTAATTTAATTTCTTACTAACAAGACAAACACACTCCCATCCAACTGCCTTTAGATAAGAGGTTGTTCTTGGATATTTAGTTCCCAGCTGTGATCCCCTTGCAACCTCCTACCATAGAGCTGTGCCACATTGAATCAGATCCCTTCGGTCCAACCCGTCCACGCTGACCAGATATTCCAACCAAATCTAGTCCCAATTGCCAGCATTTGGCCTATATCCCTCTAAACCTTTCCTATTCACATACCCATCCAGATGCCTTTTAAATGTTGTAATTGTACCAGCCTCCACCACTTCCTCTGGCAGCTCGTTCCATACACGCAGCACCCTCTGTATGAAAAAGTTGCCCCTTAAATCCTTCTCCTCTCACCTGAAACCTATGCCCTCTAGTTCTGAACTCCCCACATTCTGGGGGAAAACACCTTGTCTATTTATCCTATCCATGCCCCTCATGATTTTATAAGCCTCTATAAGGTCACTTCGCAGCCTATGACGCTCCAGGGAAAACAGCCCCAGCCTATTCAGCTTCTCCCTACAGCACAAACCCTCTAGCCCTGCCAATATCCTCTCAAATCTTTTACAGCTGAAACAGTTTCTCTTTATTTATTCCAACAGCACCCCACCCCACTCAAAATTCTGAATTACTATTCTGAACCTACTAAATCGCCCAATAGCCATCTTCCTTCTAAAATTAACTATGTTAATTTCTCCAAAATGTATCCTTTGCACCACTAGTTTCAATTTTTTTTTATTTGAAAGCTGGTTGAATGCAATATCAGGTAGTGCAAGTGTCATAGCTGATCCTCAACTAGCACATGGCAAAACAGACAGAAGAAAATTTACTTTTTCAAAGATACAACACAAATATGAAACAACCAATAGAACTCGGCTTGGTTTATTTACCTGCTAAGTTCAGCTGGGAGAATATTCTTTGTTTCAATACTGGTCCGCTCAATGCAGCTCTATAATCAGTAGTGCAGTCAACACTCCATTTTACCTTTAACACTTCCTGTTCAGAAACACCAGAGATTAGAAACTGACAAGCTATTTCCTCTGTGTACATTTCACCAGGCTTGAGTTTCCAATAGAAAGACAGCAGATAGGAAGTTAGGGTCCTGATAATGTCGCAACTGCAAACCTTACTTTCAGATCATCAGAAAACGTGTGTAAAGTTGCAAAGAAATATCATGGATGTTAAGATTACAAAAAAGCTAAACGTCAAATCACAGCAGTTTTGCATTCATTTTCGTCAAACTTGTTCGGCTTCAGTGATGTGCAGGTGCTTCCTGACAGTCAACACAAGCGAACACATTAAAATATTTTTCAATCTTTTGGCCCTAAACAGCAGTACAATCACCACCATGATTAAACGGAGAATGGTTACATCAGAACATGAGCTGTCCCCTTTACTCTAGATCTGATGTGATTTTATGGAAGTGATCTTGGTCATTAGATCGAGAGATGTTTTCCAGAGCATGTCCACACTCTATCTTTTTGGCCCTGTTTGTCTGGGCTTTTATCCTTAACCTTCCCGGAAGATTTCATGGTGGCAAGATGGGTCAAGAGTAACTAGTCATGATGCCCCAATCATGAAGGTTTTGGGGCAGGATTGTGGGTCAACATCAGGGCCCAGAGGTAGGGTCTGCATATGGCATTTGTTCCTGAAGCTTGTGCTTCAGGGAGCCCCAGGCTAATGTAACACTACCCTTGTCCCAGTGGATTCAAAGGAGATTGCTAACAAATGGCTGGTGAGCACTCGGCTCCAAGACAAAGTTCCAACAATCAAGATCCAATTGTCCTGAAGGGAGAGCCCAATTCTTGGTGGCCTTTGGCTCTGGACAGCAATGATGCATTCTGGAGGGATATAATTTTTCCTGAGCGGTGCTCACTCCCACAGAAATACAGATCCACTAGGGAACACCAGCACACAATATCCTCGTGAGGCCACAAACCAGGGCTTAGGAACATTCAAGCATCAGAGAAACCAGAGAAAAGCCTTTCCAATCAAATCAGAGAGGGGGAGGATGAGAGGGCGAGTGGACAAGGGGAGAGAGCAAGCGCGAGAGGGAGAAACCTGTCAACAAAAGGAACATTCATCTAACTGGAAGCTCAGAAGACTTAATCTGAGGTAAGCATCTAGTTTCAAATGAATGTGGAATCTCTAGCTTAAAGCTGCATATGCTCAGGAACTATGATCTGGCTGATCTGGCATTATTTTAGTGATTAGATTAGATTACATTACATTACAGTGTGGAAACAGGCCCTTCGGCCCAACAAGTCCACACCGACCTGCCGAAGCGCAACCCACCCATACATTTACCCCTTACCTAACACTACGGGCAATTTAGCATGGCCAATTCACCTGACCTGCACATCTTTGGACTGTAGGAGGAAACCGGAGCACCCGGAGGAAACCCACGCAGACACGGGGAGAACGTGCAAACTCCACACAGTCAGTCGCCTGAGGCGGGAACTGAACCCGGGTCTCTGGCACTGTGAGGCAGCAGTGCTAACCACTGTGCCACCGTGCCGCCCACACTGACAATTGTTAAATTTAAATAAAAGATTGATATCTGAGATAGAGTGGTAACTGCCCAACTAATAGCTTGCGGATTTGTACATATGTAACAGAAGGCCATCTTCTGTTTGATCTTACTAGCCTGTGTTTATGGTAAGGGTCTGTGTAGAACTGCATGTCAGTTACTTTAGAAACAAAAATTGTTTTTGAACTTATGATAGTTTAAAATTGGCACAAACTATATACTGTCGCGGAATGTAATGCTTTCCTTGTGGGCTATAGATTTCAATTTAATGAAGAGGGATGATTATTGAAGATATTTGTTGAATTCTTCTAACTTTGATTCTGAGAGAGTCCAAATATCTGAGACAACAACACAAATACTGAAGGCAAATGTGACTGCATCATCTAATAAATGACTTAGAATAAAAAAGGAAAGAAAAATGGCCCTGAATAAAAACATAACATTATGCCCGGTTTCCTGCATCTGCAGTATTTTGCTCTCCTATTATTATTTTCTACATTTGTAAGTATGGCTAGTTTTAATTTAAAAAGAAAATATTCACCAGTCAGTTGCAAAATGTATTTTTCCTGATATCAAAGTCCAGTGGTGTGAATAAAAGTAGTACATTACTGCAGGTGAATGATTTGGTGCTAATTTACTGGAAGGTTTTTCATGTTAAAACTTGAAACAGAATCAGGAAACATGCAACAACAGCATAGGTCCCTCTTAGTGCAAGATATTTTTATTTATACTTGGGAATACCATTGGTAGTGCTGGTTGTTAGGTTTGTCGCTGTGGTTCTGTTTGCCGAGCTGGAAGTTTTTGTTGCAAACGTTTCGTCCCCTGTCTAGGTTTGTCTTTTGGATGTTGTTGCTGCCTGAATATTCAATAGGACCAGGTTCATAGGAGCAGAGATGGTTGTATTAAAACGAATGATCAAATTGTATGTAACTATCTGACAAAGCTGTGGTTGTAAAATATATCACACTGAAAGAGCTTTTGATAGGCTTTATAAATAGTGGCATGGAGTACAAAAATCAAGATTTTTGTAAACAGCTCAACCTGTGACCATAATTCTCAATTCTGACAACTGAAGAATGTGAAGGAGAGTTAAAGATGTTCAAAACGAATTAGAAGAATTCAACAAATTCCTCCAAAATCATTCTCTTCAATTAACTTTAAATCTATAGCACATACATACAAAGAAATTGACAACCGTAAGTTAAAATGTGACCGGGAGAGTTGGTCAATAAGGAGTCAAGAAACAGGAGGAGGATAAGAGCTCACAATTTCTCTCCCTAGCCCTGGTCAACATGTCTTTTTCTCATCACTTAACATCACTGCACAGGAAGCTGTATACTGCAAGTATGATAGAATAAAAGCTGAATGTGGGAAGTGGGTGATGGGGGTGGCAGAAAAAAATTCTAGGATGATTTGTGCCTAGGAGGATATATATTTGGAGATAATCCAACTATTATGCCTCTCTGTTTGCACTTGTGTCTCTGCAGCTAAGTGTCTGCGTGGGTGTAAAGGTGGCAGGCTGTCTTTGTCTGTGTGTGTATAAAAGCTCTATACAAATGCCACCATTCATTCTTCCTTATAATAACTGAATTGAAACAGGGGGAAAAAACCTTCCTGAAAACAGAGAAATTGTAAGATGCTCTTACAAAGTAAAAGGTTTCAGCATGGAACTACTGTATAGCTTGAGATTTGGTATTCTTTCTATTCTTGTACATTGCAAATTAACTCAATTCTGTCCTCTGACTCTCTTAAAAGAAACAATTTCTCCCATTTACTGTCAGAACCTCAAAAATTTTGAGCACGCCTACCAAATCTCCCTTTCACCATCTCCCTTATAAGGCCAATGGTTCAAACCTCTCTAGTTACACAATTAGTTTCAAGCCATCTTGAAACCTATTGTGTAATGATGAGTGAATAAAATAATTAAAATAGCTGTTTCTGATCCTCAAGCATCACCAAAATCAAACAGCAAGATTTAAATTTTAAAGGATGCAACTTAAAAACAGATTAAATGTCATACAAAGTATATAAGCCAATCCACAATTGTAGGCTTTTATCTTCCTGCTGTGTTTGAAAACCCTAAATGAAAGTTCAATATACAAATAGGCAGTTGGTAGGCTACATTGTCCAGGCAATTCTATAGTTGGTTAGAGGCAGTTACTTACAAATGTCCTGTACATCACGACATTACATAGAATCCCCACAGTGTGGAAGCCGGCAATTTAGCCCATCAAGTCCACACTGACCATTCAGAGAGCATCCCACCCAGAGCCTTCCCCCTACCTCTGTAACCCTGCATTTTCCAGGCTAACCAAACTACCTAGCACACTATCGGCAATTTAGCAAGGCCAATCCACCTAATCTGCACATCTTGGACCGTGGGAAGAAACCGGAGCACCCGGAGGAAAGCCACACTGACACAGGAGAATGTGCAAACTCCACACAGCCAACTAGTCACCTGAGGCTGGAATCAAACCCAGGTCCCTGGCACTGTGAGGCAATAGTGCTAACCACTGAGCCACCATGCCGCCGTTATTGATATAACATGGGTATGACTTTTCCTTCCTCATTTAAATTGTAAGATGAAAAACATAGCAAAGAAAATAATTCAGACACTTTATCTTCTAAATCAATAATACTAGATTTAAAAAAAATTGAATTTCCTTTGCATGATTGATTACAAGGAGTCCAAAGTTAGGGGTCCATAAATAACAATGTATTTGTAGGGCATCTTTACATAATGAAATGCCTCAAGGTGCTCGAAAGACATGTTATAAAACAGCTACATACGGGCGGCACTGTGGCTCAGTGGTTAGCACTGCAGCCTCACAGCGCCAGGAGCCTGGGTTCAATTCCTGCCTCAGCTGAGTGTCTGAATGGAGTTTGCACATTCTCCCCATGTTTGCGTGGGTTTCCTCCGGGTGCTCCGGTTTCCTCCCACAATCCAAAGATGTGTGGGTTAGGTGAATTGGCCATGCTAAATTTCCCATATAGTGTTAGGTGCATTAGCTAGGGGTAAATATAGGGTGGGGGTGTGGGTTGGTGTGGACTTGTTGGGCCAAATGGCCTGTTCCCATACTGAAGGGAATCAAATCAAACAAAGAGATATTCAATAAGATGCTGTAAAACTCTTGGTGTAAGGAGTGTTATAAAGGCAGCAAGTCAGAGAAGTGTGGACACAGTCACCACTAAGGCTAGTACAGAATTCAAGAGAAATATTCTTTACCCACAGTGTGGTTAGAATGTGGAGTTCATGACCTCAAATACAGCTGAAACAAACAGCCTAAGCACCTGTAAAGAGAGGCTAGATACACGAGAGACAAAGATATAAATAGATGGGCTGACCTGACTGGATGGAGAGGGATGGAATGATGTGGATAATCAGCAAAACATATTTGTTGGGCTGAATGGCCTGCTTCTATTCTGCAACATGATGTAATTATAATTAACAGCAATTTTACAACTAACATCATCCGAGATGATGTAACTTATTCAAGTCACTTAGCTCATTAGGTAGCCATCATTTGAAGCTCTTTTCTCGGATCAGTAAGTGGTACAAGTGCTAAAAGCAAAAGCAGATGCGAGTCGCTGTAGACAGAAGTGTTTTTCCACCTCTGGGACTTACAGATCACGAGCAATCCAATCTGGAGAGATAAAGTCTCCATAATGTCTCTCCAGGCTGGATTTTGTTTTTATCAATTTTCACCATTATTCATTTTCTATTAACTCCTAGTGGATGTGCTATTTCACAAATGCCCTACATTCTCCATTACTTGACCAAAGATATCTTTTGCTGAGAGTGAGTAGGGAACCCGACTCTAGACAGCACCAAGTCTCAGCCAGCTTGGGTCCCCATTGGATGACAACATAAATGCATTTCCAATTCATCCAGAGCTTGACAATGGAATTAGAAATATGTAAGGCAGGGGATATAAAGAAACAATTATAAACTAGTGGCTTCGATCACCAACACCAGGAGAAAGACCATAGGAGTCAGCAAAATCAAATATTTGCAATTATCTTCAGCCAAAAGTATCAATCCATCTTGACTTCCTTCTAATATCCACAGCATCACTGATGCCAGCCTTCAGTCAAATTGATAAAGTAAAGTGACCATAGTTCGACAGACCATGGGGCTGCTCTCTCATTGGACAGAACGAGAGAGGGAGGGAGTGAGGGACCAAGCAAGAGAGCAAGCGAGGGAGAGAGGGAGCAAGGGAGAGAGGTTGATGTTGGTTTAATCTGAGGGTCATCACACTTTACGTGAGGAAAGAGGTTGAGAAGGATAGTCCTCCTTGGTAACCTCACTTTGTGCGAACTCAACCCATGCTATTGCCATCCCTCTGCATTGCAACAATCTAAAATGAGTTAAAGTCTCTCCCTGCAAGCCCCACGTGATATCAACAAAAAGCTTGAAGGCATTCGATGCTGCAAAGGCTCTGGGTTCAAACACCATTCCAGCAATAGAACTGAAGATGTGCTCCAGAATTAGCCACACCATAGCCAAACTATCCCAGTACACTGCCATCTAACTGGCAACTTGGACACAAAAAGCAGAATAAATCCAGCTTATCTGTCTACTATCAAACAATTAGGAAAATATGGAAGGGGTCATCAACTGTGCTGTCAAATGACAGAGTCAATAGTAACCTGCTCACTGACACTCCATTTGGGTTCTATCAGATGCATCAAGGAGCCCTCCAGAAACAGAGGAAAATACTGATTAGATTCATGCCGCGTACAAACAGTTGTGACTGGTGGATATCTCAGTCTAAGGACATCACTGCAGAAATTCTTGAAGGTACTGTCCCAGACCCAAATATCTTGGTTCATCAATTATCTTTCCAACATAATAAAGTCAGAATTTGAGACATTTGTTGTACAACATTCAGCACCATTCATGTGTCCTCAGAAACAAAAGCAATCCAAACAATCATACAGCAAGGCCCTGAGAGCATTTGGGTAAAGACAAGGACTGCAGAAGCTGGAAACCAGATTCTGGAGTAGAGTGGTGCTGGAAAAGCACAGCAGTTCAGGCAGCATCAGAGGAGCAGTAAAGCAGTATTCATCAGGAATACAGCTTTTGCCAGAAACGTCGATTTTACTGCTCCTCAGATGCTGCCTGAGCTGCTGTGCTTTTCCAGCACCACTCTACTCCAGAACCTGAGAGCATTCAGGCCTTGGCTTTCATGTGGCAAGTTACAGTCACCCCACACAAATGTCAAGTAATGACTATCCTCCACAGAGGATCTGACTATCCCCAAAGGCAGACAAGCACTGTAAATACTAAGGCTACAACAGCACGTCAGCGGTGAGGAGTTCTGCAGCAAGTAGCTCACCTCCTGACTCTCCAAAGCCTATATACCATCCACAGGACAGAGTACAGAAGTGTGCTGGAATACTCCCCACTTGGCTAGGGACAATCCTCGCTTAAGAAGCTTTACATCATCCAAGACAAAGCAGCCTATTTTACTGACCACCCCATCTATCACCTTAAAACATGCACTGCCTTTACTATCTCCACACAGTGGCAGCAGTGTGTACCATAAACAGACGTACTGCAGCAACCTACCAAGATTTATTCAACAGCACATTCCAAACAATGACTGTGACCATCGAGAAAGAGCAAGGGCAGCAGATACACGGGAAAGCCATCACCTACAACATCTCCTCCAGGCCACACACCATGCTGGTTTGGAATGATATCACCATTCTTTCAGTGTCACTGGGTCAAAGTCCTTTAACTCTCTTCCTAACATCTCTGTGGTTGTACCTCTGTCAGAAGAATTTCTGCATTTCTAAAAGAATGCTCTTCACCTCCTTCTCAAGGGAAGGATAAATGCTAACCTAACCAGCAATGGCCACATCCATGAATTATTAACATGTGATAGGCTGTGAATATGCTTTAAAATGGATTTTAAAATTGAAAAACTGCTGTAACAGTTCCCTTTTTGTTTTAAACAAAGGACCCACAAATGTGCAATGTACAAGAAGATTTAAGCTCCACCAACTTACATTATTAGAGATGCAATGTTAATGTTGAACTAGGTATCAAACAAATGAAACATTCCTTTCCCAAAATTGAAAAATTCACCTTAATCCAAATTTAAAAAAAACAAACTTCTAAGAAGGGAGCTGTGACCCAAGATCTTGTAACTGAAGAGTCAACCACTGCACTTAAGGTTCAGAAAAAAAATCATATTGGACTCAGAACTTTAACCCGATTCCTCTCCCCAGACCCGAGGTTCACCAGCATTTTCTGTTTTTATTTCCGATCTACCATCCAGAGCATTTTGCTTTGGTTTCAATTAAGCATAACTGAAATTACAAGGTTCTTTTATACAGGATTTTTCACATCTCTCAAAGTCATAAAGAATTAAAAAGTGGGAAAGAATTAGTAACGTGTAGATTTACCACTAAATACATCAGAATAATATTTACCTGCTTGTTTTTGTTTTATCATTTCTTCAGATTTAATATTTAAATTCAACATAATTGAAAACAAATATTCTCAGCATCCTGTCTAAAAATTATCTTTCCAGCATACAATCTGGTCAACAAGTACAGCGTGGAAGAGACCATTGCAGTCACTGTCACTTATACTGGGAATTCACCAGCAAGATCAGAAAAAAAGAACTCAATCCCCCCAAACACAAGGACATCAGTGAAGGGTTCACAGTATAAATTTCCTCATGTAGCTCACTGTTCTCTATGCTGCACCCACTTTAGCCTTGCACTGGCGTAAAGGGGCTTGTTCCCAGGACAGCAGAAATTATGAACTTATTTGAGGAGGGTAGTTCTGTAATTTCCTTTCCATTGGAAAGTTTGCAAGCTGCCCGATTTCCCTCAGAGTAACGCTGCTTCACTCAGACAAAGAGTCACCAGTGGGGGCCTGTGTATTCCACCATTTCATGACACAGCAATTCTCAATGAAGGAAAATAAAATGGAGTGGCCTCCGTAGTTATCCTGAAAAATAATATGTCTAGGATTACAAAATAGCATCAATGGCTTTAAGAGGAAAGGGAATAGAAGATATTCTGATAAGATGTGATGAAGTCAAGTGGCACATAACACTGACACAGATTTATCCAAATGGTCTGATTCCATGCTGTAAATTCTGTATTCTTACAGATATATAAAATTAAGCACTCAGATCACCTTATTTATTTTTCCCCTTTATAACATTTCAGATCACCAGACTGTGAACAGGCTGATGGATGTGAATACATGCTCAAATCCTTAGCTCAGGCAGTTGATGTAATGCATGTCTTTGTTTCATCTGAGACTTACAAAAACATTATCTAATTGGGAAAGCTGACCCATATTCCTGTTTCCTCTAAAATACTTGGAAACATTCTCACTGACTGATGGCCAGTTAAACCAATGAGTCATTTTTCCTCCAGTGTTGCAGTGAACATTAAATTTTAAAACACTTTTCTCCCCCAAAAGCTGTTGGCTCTCATTAGTTGTGAAGTGGCTAAGAGATTTTCTTTTTGCAGTTAAAAAAAAACCATCCTAGAACTGAAAGTGAAATCATTCAAGTTGTCATTTCTTACACTGTCACCCCTCCCTCATTTTGTTTCCTCTTCTAAACGTTCTAGTTCATGCTGGGTCAGTAGCCCTTTGACCAAACGTTCTTACTGAGTACAACCACCTGATGAAGGAGCGTTGCTCTGAAAGCTAGCGTGCTTCCAATTAAACCTGTTGGACTATAACCTGGTGTTGTGTGATTTTTAACTTA
Source organism: Chiloscyllium plagiosum (assembly GCF_037043375.1). Taxonomy (NCBI): domain Eukaryota; kingdom Metazoa; phylum Chordata; class Chondrichthyes; order Orectolobiformes; family Hemiscylliidae; genus Chiloscyllium; species Chiloscyllium plagiosum. Next base: position 16,396,511 of record NW_028270153.1, on the reverse strand, counting down.
AGTGAGCCTAGATATGGAGTGCCACCAGCTACTGAAACTTGGGGGGGGGGGGGCATCAGAACCAAGTTTAAGCTCCCTCTCACCTGATGGTTTCATAGCAGGGGAGGTCACTACAGACACTACCTGACCTATCTTTAAAGCTCCCACCCCAAATAACAATCAAAACACCCAAACTGCTGTCCCAATGGAGGCTTGCCAACTCAGAACAGGCCAGTGATGAAGCAGAGTGCTTCCTAGTTTCATCAGAAGATGAATATTTACAAGCTAAAATCAATCAATCAGTTTTGAAAATGTCCATACTGAAGGGGCATGAGGGAACTGTAGGCCCTCCTGCACTCCTGCAAAGCTTTTTTTCCCCACAATGCAGAAACCTAATAAAGTCATACATCACAGAAACAGACCCTTCAGTCCAACTCGTCTATGCCAACCCAGTTGCCCAGACTAAACTAGTTCCACTTGCCTGTATTTGGATCATATCCCTCTAAAGCCTTCCTATTCGTGTACCTATCCAAATGTCTTTTAAATGTTGTAACTGTACCTGCATCTACCACTTCCTCTGGCACTTCATTCGACACATGAACCACCCTCTGAAAAAAAGTTGGCCCTTCCTATTAGGTCTTTCTCCTCTCAGCTCAAACTTATGCTCCCTCGTTTTGAACTCCCCCACCCTAGGGAAAATACCTCTGATATTCACGTTATCTATGCCCCTCATGATTTTATAAACTCTGTAAAGGTCACCGCTCAACCTCTGACACTCCTGTGAGAAAAGTCCCAGCTTCTCCTCATAACTTATCCCTCCAGTCCTGGCAACATCCTGGTATACCTTTTTTAAATCCTCTCCAATTTAATAATATCACTCCTATAGCAAGGCAACCAGTAGTGTACACTGTACTCCAAAACAAATGGCCTCACCAACGTCTTGCTCAACTGTAACATATTGTCCCAAATCCTATACTCAATGGTCTGACCAATGAAGGCAAGCGTGCCTAGCACCTTCTTAGCCACCCTGTCTAGCAGCCTGGTTGTCCTTCTCTGCACTCTCTTCAGTGCTTAAAGGCCTCACTCATGTCTCAATACTAAAACTGGACATTGAAGCGATCTGAGGTAAAAACAATGACTGCAGATGCTGGAAACCAGATTCTGGATTAGTGGTGCTGGAAGAGCACAGCAGTTCAGGCAGCATCCGAGGAGCAGTAAAATTGACGTTTTGGGCAAAAGCCCTTCATCAGTAATACAGGCAGAGAGCCTGAAGGGTGGAGAGATAAGTGAGAAGAGGGTGGGGGTAGGGAGAAAGTAGCATGGCAGAGGAAATGACCTGTGAGTTGCAGCGGGAGAGGGACTCCCTGAGATTCTTGTCGAGAGAGGAGGAAAACTTCTTCAAGGCAGACATCCTTGCAAGAGGATTCTCGCAATTGAATTGATCTGAGCAGATCACAGACTTCGAAAGCATGACTTCAGGAACAGGTTCACTGTTCATACAATGAGAATCAATTCACCGAATTCCTCAATTGAAAACTTATTTCTGGCTGGGGTTTGTAGAGCTCACCCCTCAGCATGGGTAAGTCTAATGCACAGAACATAAATGGGCCATTTGGCCCACCTGAACCCTACTCTACACAAACCTCTTTATCAATCTATCAGCATAACAAAACAAGATGAATGCTGGCTGGCCTTAACTCCTGGACCAGTTTCAAGGGGGAAGGGATTGGAGAGCTATTTCCCAATGACACACCACTTAGAGATCTCTGTTCCTCTACCAATCCCTTCATTACTCCATTCAGCAAAATAATGTTGAGTCCACTTCTGATTTTTGATTACTATCCGTTCTGACTCAGCTAAACTCCAGTGAGGAAAGGCTGCAGCTGTGTTGCTGACTCCTCCCCTCCCCGTCCAAATTTACAAAGAATAGCAGTCAGCAGCCGCAGAAGTGACAGGATCACTAACTTGTCCATTCCTATAACCAAGTGCATCAGAAAGCAAAGAGAAAGCCAGCTGGACAATCGGCTCCCCAGTTAACAGCATTTTCAGAGCAGCCTTTATTAAGCATACCCTGAAGGCAACTGAAGAGAGTAAATTACATTTTTTTTAAAATTAGGTCCTAATCCTGCGGCAACTTTGCTCATTAATTGTTCAACATGAAGGATTTGATTAAATACAAAGCCCTGCAGCTCACTCCCCATTGTCCTCATTCTACATACCAATCCAATCACTCCAGCCAAAACGTCAATAATTCTGATCAGGTACTGACTGGCCACACCAGATCAACTGAGGTTTCTTATTCAGTAAAGACCTGTTCGACCAGTAGATCAACTGAACTAATTGTTAAATTGTCCATCAGCAGCCAACAGACACTTTACGTATGTCTACCCTTCACTTTGGTGTTCACTCTTCCTGTACTATTCTCACAGTGATGTTTTTCCCCTATTAAGTTTACAAAGGAACATTGTCTCACCTTGATTGTCCAGCTCTGCCTACTCCTACCTATCCACACACACACACACACACACACACAGAGTCAGATTCTCTACAAGTTAATCATCGTCTCATATCTGAAAGTTAACCTTAAAAATGCCATTAAGATTAACAGGCAGTATCACAAATTCAACAGGTTCCACTCTCAACAGTCCGTTTCAATAAGTCAGTGAAAATGAGGACTGCAGATGCTGGAGATTAGAGATAAAAGGGTGTTGCTGGAAAAGCACAGCAGTTCAGGCAGCATCCGAGGAGCAGGAGAGTCAACGTTTCTGGCATAAACCCTTCATCAGGAGTGGCCCCCTTTCAGAGAGCCTGCATAGGTGTGATGTCTCAACTGGCTGGCCTCCTACTGTGCTCTTCAATCCTCCCAGATCCTTGTTTGGCTGCTAAGTCCTGGCTCAGTCAGCTCTTCCTGCTACTGGCAACTTCTGGACAAGTGAGATTGCCAGGGAAAAAAAAAGAGATCAGTCCCATTACCCCCACCTCGAGTTTTAGTAAAGTGCCAAGGTGACTCTGGGGGTACCAGCATGGAGTGTTTGCGTGCCAGCTGGAAGCTCCTTGGGACTAAGGGCATCACGTGATACCCTCTGTTTCATTACAGCTGACTTTAGGTTTGTAATTTGTTTATTTTCTTTTTAAAAACCCTTTATTTTGGTGTGGAAATACATCAGAATGCCGAAACCTCCTTGTTTGAAACTGTGGCAATCTGTGATTGTATCACTTGTGGATGTCCGTGGAACTGGGCAAACGTGGTCAAATCAGAACACCCAGCCGCGCCCCCCTCCCATGTATCTCACCACCCCCTCAGCTTACAGCCTCCTTCCTGATGAAAGGTTTTTGCCCGAAACCTTATGTGCTTTTCCAGTGCCACACTTTTTGACTCTGACTCTCCATCATCTGCAGTCCTCACTTTCTCCTCTTTGAAAGAGCAGCCAATTTGTCACAATCTTTTTGCTCTTCCCCAGAGCCTTGCAAAGTGCTGTGAGAATCACAAAACTACTACAGCGCAAAAAGAGGCCTTTTGGCCAATCAGGTCTGTACCAGCTTTCAAAGTGAGATTTCAGTGAGTGCAATCTCTCTCCTGCTCCCTGTAACTCTTATATATTGTTCCTGCTCGAATAAAAAAAAAAATCTAATTCCCTTTTGAAAGTTTCAATTGAGCATGAGCTATTTCCTGCACAGAATTCAGGCTGTTGCAAGTTTCGAAACGTAGGCTTGACAGTTTTGGCAGAACAGGCTGCTGTTTTGAGATTCAGCCTTTGACATTATAGAGATTGAAATCCAGGTGTTCATAGGAGACCTATGTTTACATGAGCATTTACAAAAACTACAGGAAAGATTCATTTATACCAGTGAAGGTGGTGGGACAAGGGACTCTTAAATTGGCTAAAACTCAAACATTTTTATGCTCCGTGTTAGGTGCATAATTTACCACAAAAGTAACTCATCGAAAGCAAAGGGGTCCATGTTTGATGTTCCATCTTTACAAACTGAAACAAAGAAGGGGCGTGGTGGTGTAATAGTAATGACATTGAATTAGTAATCGGCTACATGTTTATGAAATATGAATCTCATCATGGCAGATGGAGAAACTTGAATTCAATAAAAAAAAAACTAGCCTAATGATGACCCTGTAATCACTGATGATTATTGTAAAAATCCATCTGGCATAAATAATGCTGTTTTCAGAAGAAAATATGCCAATCCTTAACCAGTCTGGCCTACATATGACTCCAGAGCCACAGCAATGTAGCTGACACTTAACTGTCCTCTGAAATGGCCTTGCAAGCCAGTTTGAGGGCAATTAGAAATAGGCATTAAATGCTGTCTGTGCCAACAATGCCAACGTATCATGAGAGACTTTAAAATTGAAACCTCACTGTGCCTGGTTTAAAGTGAAGAATATAGGAGTTACCTCTTTCTAATCACCATCTATATAGGTGAAACAGTCAGAGGTCAATGTGATGACCTGCATGGCCGAATAGCCCTGACACATGTAACAGTACACAGGGTGAGGTAAGTGAGCTCTCCTAATAAGTTGTAAAACATCAGCACTCTAGAGAGATGGAAATGTAGAAAGAATTTTACGAGGTATTCGAACTGTCACACGAAATAATTAATGATTTGTGATTTATGATTAAACCTGAAACCCTCATGATTAACATCACACTTCACATAAATTGTTTGATATAATTGTTTAGCGTTTTTAAAAACACAGCAAGTTACTAAAGACTTTCTGTACAAAAGCGAGATCATACTACTTAGCTTTAAAGCTCAGAATTATTGTCCCATTGCATCAGATACACTTAGACACTACATTTAATTAAAATGTTAAGCTGTCTCTCTCTCTCTCACACACACACACACACACACACACACACTCTCTCTCTCTCTCTCTCTCATGTAAAATGAAAGCTCCAACACGCTTACCTCTCGAGGTCCACTGCCGATACGATCTGAGCTAAGGCGGAATCAGAACTGGGTTTAACAGAGGAAGCAACAGGCTGCAGTCCTCAATTCCAGCACACGACAACGGGTGACAGTTCTCCACTAGGACCCGACTCGCAGCCACCCCGGCAGAGGAACCGACCGCCACAGACTTACAGGAGTTAGGCAGAAGTAGTGAGTAGGAAGGAGGGAGGGAACCCCGGTTCCACTGGGCGGAGTTAGACAGGACTGAGCCCCGGCTGCCTGTCAGGGTGGGCTTGCACCAGGGACAGTGTTGGATAAAGACATGGGGCAGAGAGTAGCGCCAGGAGTTGGAGCAGAGACTGCATTAATCGCCGAAGCAGCAGAGAGCCAGTAGGTGGGGTGAGTTGCTCACCAGTGCATTGAGTCAGGAGGCGGAGTGAATTATTCCCCAGGGCGTTCAGCCTTCAGATTGGAAGGCGGATCCACTTGTCTCCGCACACGGAGCTGATCAATGAAATGAGTTCGCCACCAATACATGCTACAAAAGGATGAGATGGAAATAGCCACCAACAGATCACAATGATAAAAACACTGCATTAGACTCATTGGGATGGGGAAGCAATGCATTTGGGGAATGGGGAGCTGTGCACAGCATCTTGAGCCAATGGATGTGTTTTGTTACTCATCCATGGGGACTGCCATCTGTAAATTGTTCAAATGTCCATTAACCCATTGCTTAAAAAGTGCTGGACAGCTATCTCATCGTGTAATTGAAGATTATGGGAATCAGTTGAGATTTACTTAGATTTAGTTCCTTTGGTCCCAAGCAGGACAATGGGGAGCAAATCTCCACAACTGACTGTCCATCGCTCCAACCCGGGTGGTGCCCAGCTCTTGAATGTTCTCTTTAAAATGTATTCTACTAGGTCTTCTTTGACCAGCCTGATCTAGTTGTCTGGTGGATGTCCATTCTATTCCTGGGCCAATCTGTGGCAGGAATTGAAATATAGGTCCTGCTGGTCTCAGTTGTACCTTAGTCACGATGACCATAGGCACCTCTACCTGAGTGACACTTCTTCATTGGTAATGTTGCGTGCAATAATCTTGTATGTTATGAAGACTACAAAAGTTTACATTTCAAGTCTAGATGACTCTTCATCAGAACTATGTTAGTCTGCTCTCTCTCACTCTCCATGGAGAAGGTAAGGACTGCAGATGCTGGCAATCAGAGTCAAAAAGTGTGGCGTTGGAAAAGCACAGCCGGTCAGGCAGCCTCCGAGGAGCAGGAGAATTGCCTATTTGGGCATAAGCTCTTCATTGGGAATCTGGGAGAGGGTGTGGAAGGGGAAGGGGGCTGAGAAATAAATAAGATAATGGGGGTGCGGGGGAAGGTGGCTAGGGAGGCGATAGGTAGATGCAAGTGGGAAGTGACGGAGAATAGGTCAGAGGGGAGCTGACCCCCTCATCTCTGTCCAAAGCCAAAAGGATCTTTCCACATCTGGCAGAGATTTTCCAGCACATCCAAACACCTCATCTACTGTTGCTCTCGACAGGGCCTCCTCTACACTGTAATTCAACATTGTGGTGGATGTTGATACATACTGGCTGCCAACTTGCAGAACGTTTCAGGGAATGTCTCCGGGACACATGCATCAACTCCACCACTCCATGCCGACCACTTCAAACCCCCCCCCACCCCCCCACTTCACCAAGGACATGCAAGTCTTGGCCTTCTCCACCACCAAATCCAAGCCACCAGACGCCTGGAGGAAGAACGCCTCATCTTCTGCCTTGGGACCATCTAACTACACGGCATTAACATCAATTTCACCAGTTTCCTTATCTCCTCCCCACCCCCCCACCTCATCCCAGATCCAACTCTCCAACTCAGCACAGTCCCCTTGAACACTCCTACCTGTCCATCTTCCTTCCTAACCATCCGCTCCACCCTCCCCTACGACCTATCACCATCAACTCCCACCTGCAAATACTTATCGCCTTCCCAGCTACCTCCCCCCACCCTCCTATTTATCTCTCAGCACCCTTTCCCCCTACATTCCTGCTGAAGGGCTTATGCACGAAACATTGATTCTCCTGCTCCTCGAATGCTGCCTGACCTGCTGTGCTTTTCCAACGCCACACTTTTGGTCTCTGTCTCTCTCTCTCCATGGATGTTGTCTGACCTGCTGTGATCTCCAGCGTTTGTAGTTTTCAGTACAGATTCCAACATCTGCAGTAATCTGCTCCTCCTTGTCTGTTATGATCCCCTTGTACTGCACACAAAGCAAATCGTTTCACTGTACTTAGGTATATGTGACAACAATAAATCAAACAAAATCAAAAAATTTAGGACCTCGCGCAACCTTACATTAAGGTATAGGAAGAAACAATTCGGAACATTTTGAGCTGTTAGTGTTGCTGTGAAGGCCAAGAATAGTTATTTCGAGGGCAGTATTAAATAGGGAAGATGAGTGGATGAAAATATATTCTGGTATTCTGTTTAATTAGCTTTATAAGTAAAGAAAGAAAGGACCCACTGGGCTTCAAATAGACAGCCAGAATGTAGATAATGTCATGCTTAATAGAAGGACTGGAGTTGACAAACTAAATGACCTCTGGTTCTTTACATTCTAATGATGGACTTTGTCATTTTCCTATTGTTAGCATTGCTCCAGTGAGATGGGCAGTTACGCAACAATGTATCGTGAAAGATGATGTGCTCTTGCCTACAATGAGATGGTTAGATGAACTGATAAGACCTGGAAGATGCGGCTTCCTTCTTATTCCAGTTAGCGGAAATTAATTACTTTCCCTTGCATTGAAGTAACGTAATGACTCCCTAATTCAATGTTGTGGTGGATATTGATACATACTGGCTGTCTCTGAAATTGGAGTATTATTAGTCCACGATTGGAAACAGGTAACCTCCCTTTATAGTAATCACTGCACATGTTTGGTGCCATATCTCTCCATCTGCCCGAGGCACAGAATGGAAATGTTGAATATGACAGATTGTTTGTCAGCCTGTAAATCCTTCCAATACCCCTGATGGCAAGTGGTAATAATGGGAGAGGTTTCTGGTAAGTCATATCGCAGAAGATAATGGCAAGTTCCTGCAGTGCTTTGCCCATAGTATGGACCAGTTCAATGGAAGTCCATGGCCCAACCCTTAGAAACAAGGATGGCAGAAAAGCCTTCTAAATTTGCTTCTCTATTTCCCATTTCTCGTGCCTGTTGTCACCAAGCTCAGTTTCTCACTACTCTTTCATGACACATGGATGTTGCTGACAATGCCAGAACATTTTTGGGTCCCTCCCTAATTGCCCTTTAACTGAGTGGCTTGCAATTATGTCAACCACATTGTTGTGGGTTCAGATTTACATGTAGGTCAGACTGAGTGAGGTTGGAAGGTTTCCTTTCCCTAAAAGGCATTAGTGAACAAGATGAGTTTTATGACCATTTCAATGTCATTGTTACATGAGATATTTTCATTAATGGAATTTAAACTGCACCATCCTCCATTTGAAATCATGCCCCTGAGTATTTTGCTGGGCCTCTGGATTACTTATTCAATGATGTTACCACTATGCCACCACCTCACCCCAAGCACATGCACCCTAATGTTCATTTTAATGTATCTTGCCGTCCCTCAAGTCTGATCCTTCATATTTCTGAACTACTGTTTATTTAGTAAAGTTCAAGAAGCTTGATACCAAACAAATCAAGAAGCTTCACACCATCCAGGACAAAGCATCCTGTTTGATCGGCATCACATCCACAAACATCCACTTCTTCCAACACCAACGTTCAGTAGCAGCAATCTATACCATTTACAGAAATTCCTTAGCATCTTCCAAATTCACAATCACATCCATCTTGAAGGACAAAAGCAGCAGATGCATGGTAACACCACCACCTGAAAGTTCCCCCAAGAGAATGCTTTGGCATATCAATCACCAGACTTAGAAATCACCTTAAAATGTATTGCCTCGCCTGGATTTATCAAGATACAGTTGTATGCAGAGCATGCAGGTGACAAGTAGGTTAGACCAAGGACACCCAGTGGATATGGTCTATCTAGACTTCCAAAAGGCCTTTGATAAGGTGCCACACGGGAGGCTGCTGAGCAAGGTGAGGGCCCATGGTGTTCAAGGTGAGCTACTGGTATTGATTGAGGATTGGCTGCCTAACAGAAGGCAGAGAGTTGGGATAAAAGGTTCTTTTACGGAATGGCAGCCGGTGACAAGCGGTGTCCCACAGGGTTCAGTGTTGGGGCCGCAGCTGTTCACGTTATATATTAATGATCTGGATAAAGGGACTGGGGGCATTCTAGTGAAGTTTGCCGATGATACGAAGTTAGGTGGACAGGCAGGTAGTACTGAGGAAGTGGGGAGGCTGCAGAAGGATCTAGACAGTTTAGGAGAATGGTCCAGGAAATGGCTGATGGAATTCAATGTGAGCAAATGCGAGGTCTTGCACTTTGGAAAAAAGAATACAATACTTTCTAAACAGTGAGAAAATTCATAAAGCCAAAGTACAAAGGGATCTGGAAGTGCTAGTCGAGGATTCTGTAAAGGTAAACATGCAAGTTGAGTCCGTGATTAAGAAAGCGAATGCAATGTTGTCATTTATCTCAAGAGGGTTGGAATATAAAAGCACCGTTGTGCTACTGAGACTTTATAAAGCTCTGGTTAGGCCCCATTTGGAGTACTGTGTCCAGTTTTGGTCCCCACACCTCAGGAAGGACATACTGGCATTGGAGTGTGTCCAGCGGAGATTCACATGGATGATCCCTGGAATGGTAGGTCTAACATACGAGGAACGACTGAGGATCCTGGGATTGTATTCATTGGAGTTTAGAAGATTAAGGGGAGATCTAATAGAAACTTACAAGATAATACATGGCTTGGAAAGGGTGGACGCTAGGAAATTGTTTCCGTTAGGCGAGGAGACTAGGACCTGTGGACACAGCCTTAGAATTAGAGGGGGTAAATTCAGAACAGAAATACAGAGACATTTCTTCAGCCAGAGAGTGGTGGACCTGTGGAATTCATTGCCACGAAGTGCAGTGGAGGCCGGGACGCTAAATGTCTTCAAGGCCGAGATTGATAAATTCTTGATGTCACAAGGAATTAAGGGCCACGGGGAGAATGTGGGTAAGTGGAGTTGAAAGGCCCATCAGCCATGATTGAATGGCGGAGTGGACTCGATGGGCCAAATGGCCTTACTTCCACTCCTATGTCTTATGTAGACAGATTCCATGATGCAGATCTGCTCTCACAGCACAAGCTTTGTTTTGGAAATCAATAATAATAGGAATGATAAAAAATACCAAGTGTTTGTAGTAAAATGTGGAGAGCTTTACAAAGAGTTTGGAAATTGTTTGGAAATACTATATTTGTTTACACAGTACAGGAAGAAAACAAATAGTAAAAAAATCAAAAGGGAAGAATATATCTGACTTAATAAGGAAAAAAATGAATAAGGAGTAAATGGAACTTCAGATAAACAAAAGTATAATGTAGGGAAATGTGAAATTGTCCATCTTGGCAGTTAGACTAGGAATGCATATTATCTAAATGGTGAAAGATTGCAGTGCTCTGAGATACAGAGGGTTCTAGGTGGCCTGATGTATGAATTACAAAAGGTTAATATGCAGGTAGAACACGTCATTAGGAAAGCTAATAGAATGAGTTATTTTGATGGGAATTTGGGATACTTTGCTTCAAATATACAGAGCATTAGTGAGACCATCTGGAGTACCATGCACAGTATTAGTTATCTTATTTAAGGAAGGATGTTAATGCATTGGAAGACTTCAAAACAGGTTTGCCAGACTAATACATGGAATGAGTGGGTTGTCAGATGGGGAGAGGTGGATCAGGGTTGGCTTGTATCTGCTGGATTTCTGAAAACCTTAAACGTGACTTGATTGAAACATGTAAGATTCTAAGGGGTTTTGCTAGGGTTGGTGTGGAGACAATGTTTGTTTTTGTAGGGAGAATCTAGGACTAGTGTCACCATCTAAAAAGGAGAGGGTGAGGACTACAGATGCTGGAAATCATAGATGAGAGTGTGGTGCTAGAAAAGCACAGCAGGTCAGGCAGCATCAGAGGAGCAGGAGAATTGACGTTTCAGGCATAAGCCCTTCATCAGGAATGAGGCTTGTAGGCCGGGGGCTGAGAGATAAATGGAAGGGGGGGTGGGGTTGGGAGGAAGGTAGCTTACCTATCTCATTCTCAGCTATCTTCCCCCAACCCTACCCCATCCCATTTATCTCTCAGCCCACGGCCCACAAGCCTCATTCCTGATGAAGGGCTTATGCCCAAATTGTCGATTCTCCTGTTCCTTGGATGCTGTCTGACCTGCTGCGCTTTTCGAGCACCACACTCTCAACTCACCATCTAAAAATCAAGGGTTACTCTTTTAAAACAGAGAGAAAGAAGGTCATGAATATTTGGAACTCTCTCCCTGAAAAGATGATGGAAGCAGAGTCCTCAAATATTTTTATGGAAGAGCCAGATAGATTCTTGTTAAGCAAGGAGGTGAAAGGTCATCAGGAGTAGGAGGAATGTGGTTTGAGGTTACAATCAGATGATCTATGATCTTATTGAACCAAAGAGCAGACTCAGGGTGCTGAATGGTCTGTTCCTATGTTCATATGTTAAAGAAATAAGTGAGGGTATTGCAGACACAGAGTGATTATTTTTCAAATCTTTCTAGATTTGAGAATTGTGGCTTTGGATTGGAAAATTGCAAAAGTCACTTCAGCATTTAAGAAGGGAAGACAGGGGAAATTACCCTTTATGTGTTTGTTTCCTTTTTGAAAAGAAGAAACAGTAGACATGTCATTTTAACATCGCTTGTGGGGAAGTTGACAGAATAAAAGAACAACTATGGATATCAGTTGATCTAAGCTCTGCAAAACCTTTCCTCCTTACAATCTCCTTTTCCTTCTTTAGATGTTCCTTAAAATCGGCAAGTTCCCTGCTCAAACATACCACGTAGCGCAATGTCAAACTTTATTTGAAGCCACAGCAGGGAAGCACCTCAGAATGTTTTGTTGCTTTAAAGGAGCCATTTAAGTGCAAATAGTTGCAATTTGTATTGATCAGTAACATGGATGAATAAAGAAAACTGCATTACCATGGTCGCAGAATATCACTCGTTCAAAGGTATACTAACTTGAGTAGATAAGGGCAGGATGTTGAAAAGTGTGAGATTTTTCACTTTCAATCCAATAAAGATAAATTGATATGTTTTCATATTGGTGTAAGAGGAAGTGTGATGGAACAAAGGGATTGAGGTGTCCTTGTGTATAAACCATTAAAATCCACCGTACAAAAGTAATCAAAAAAGATGAATGGAAATATTGACCCATGTTCCACTGGGAGTAAAATAGAAAAGGAATGAAGTTATGCTTCATTCGCACACGGTCAGATTCTATCTGCGTTCATCCTTTGGTACAGCATTTCAGGAAGCACGTACTGACATCCGAATTTGATCGGATTAGATTTATTACTATCATATGGATGAGATCAAGTGAAAAATATTGTTTTGTGTGCTATCCAGGCAAATCATACCTTACATAAGTACATCATGGTAATAGAACAGAATTGAGAGTGTGGTGCTGGAAAAGCACAGCAGGTCAGGCAGCAGCTGAGGAGCAGGAGAATCGATGTTTCGGGCATAATGCCAGAATCATCAATTCTCCTGCTCCTCGGATGCTGCATGACCTGCTGTGCTTTTCCAGTACCAAATGCTCAACTTTGATCTCCAGCATTTGCAGTCCTCTCTTTCTCCTAATAGAACAGAATGCTGAATATAGTACAGCTATACTGTTACAGCTACAGAGAAGGTGCAGAGAGAGATCAAATTTAACATTTAAGCGGTCCATTCAAAAGTTTTATAACAGCAAGTAAGAAGCTGTTCTTGAATCTGTCGGTTCATGTATTCAAATTTTTGTATCTTCTGCCCAATAGAAGTGGGTGGAAGAGAGTATAATTAATTGAATTTATTGTTATTTGTACCGAGGCACAATGAAAAGCTTTACTGGGGTGGGAGGGGTCTTTGATGATGTTGGTTGTTTTCCCAAGGCAACAGGAAGTGTAGATGGAGTCATTGAAAGAAAGGCTGGTTTGTGTGATAAACTGGGCTATGTTCATGACTCTCCGTAGTTTTTTGCTGTCTTGGGCAGAGCAGTTGCCTTACCAAGCTGTGATGCATCTGGATAGAATGCTTTCGGTGGTGCATCGACAAAACTTGGTAATCATGGAATTCTTGCAGTGTGGAAGCAGGCCATTCACCCCATTGAGTCCACAATGACACTCCAAAGAGTTTCCCACCCAGACCCAACCCCCTACCCTGTATTTTCCCATGGCCATCATGAACAATTTAGCATGTCCAATCCACCAAACTTGCACATCTTTTGACTGTGGGATGAAACTGGAGCACCCGAAGGGAACCCAGACAGGTAGAGAACGTGAGGGCTCCATCTGAGGCTGGAATTGAACCCGGATCCCTGGTGCTGTGAGGCAGCAACTCTAAGCTGAGCCACCGTGCCACCCCTCATTCATCGTGAGTAATTGTGGATTTTCTGAATTTCCTTAGCCTTTTGAGGAAGTAAAGGTGTTGTTGTGACTTTTTTTTTAAACCATAGCATTGATGTGGATGGACCAGAATAGATTGTTGGTGATCATTACTCCTAGTAACTTGAAGCTCTCGAGTATCTCCAACTCACTGATACAGAGACATGTCTTTCACTCTGCTTCCTGAAGTCAATGGCCCACTCCTTTGTTTTGCTGATATTGATAAAGAGATTGTTGTCTTTACACTATACCACTAAGCTCTCTATCTCTTTCCTGTTCTCTTGTCTCATCATTGTTTGAGGTTCTATCCACTGCTGTGATGTTATCAACAAACTTGCAAACGGAGTGAGAGTGGAATTTTGACACACAGTTGTGAGTGTAAACTGAGTATAGTAAGGGGCTGAGTATGCAGATTTTTAGAGCACCAGTGTTGAGGATTATGGTAGAGGAGGTTTTGTTGCTTATCCTTATTGATTGCAGTCTGTTAATCAAGAAGTCAAGGTCTTGGTGACTGGAGTTGAGTTTGGTTGGAAGTATAGTGTTGAACGCTTTACTCAATAAGTAGGAGTCTGATGTAGGTGTCCTTGTTATCTAGATATTCCAGGGCTGAGTGTAGAGCCAAGGAAATGGTATCTAGTGTGGGCCTGTTGCAATGGTAGGTGAATTGGAAGTTTTCTGGTACAGTGGGTAATGTCCCCACCTCTGTCCCAGAGACTCTGGGGTCAAATCTCATGTAAGGATATCATGGCCAAGGGAGGTGTGTCATAACCCAGCCAAGGTGGTTCATTGTCAACTCACAAGACCTTCCAATATTCCAATGACTTGTGTTGTAAGTTGGAGAGCTTCCTAGTCATTTAGAATCTTGCAATAACATAGTCCTTTCATTAACATATTTCACATATAGGATCTTGCCAAGAATATCATCCTCATTCTAAGAAACCATCACTGGTCTGGAGATATGGATTCACCAATACTGTGGCTTAAGTAGATAATTTATAGTTATGGTCTCAGTTGATGTTATTACTAGACATGTCAGATCCCAGAAATACATCTGGCTTGATTGATCATCATATGGAGGTGCTGGTATTGGATTGGAGTGGACAAATTCAGAAATCACAGAACACCAGGTTATATTTGAAATTGGTTTATTTGAAATCACAAGCTTTTGAAGTGCTGCTGCTCCATCAGTTGACTTGATCATATGTTTGCTTTCTTTGATTCAGTCAACATGGTGGTCAGTTATTGTAACATAGTCACACAGGATGCAGAGTTACTTTGTGAACAGAACAGAAGTTTATTACACAAGAGAAAAATAAAGAAAACAAACTATCTTAACACTTTGAACACAGTTTGAAAGGTCTAATAACACACAGCAAAACAAAGTCTCATCCTGTTTCTCAATACTATTTGTTATAGAGATTCAAAACTGAAGAAATTATCCCTCTATAGCTGATCTTTAATTTCTTAAAATGATTCTCCTCTTCCTTTCCTGTGAACTGTAAAATCTTCTTACATGAACAATCACAAAACTGATACTTTAAACTTTCTCAACCTTTAATAACTTGCAGACTTCTAACCAATCACACCTGGCTTGGAATTTTACAAACTGAACTTTCTGCTGAGGTAACTGCTCTCCCTGAGTTATCCTAAAGGCCTTTCTAGGAGAGAAACTCTATTTGCTTTTGGCCCCAATTAAGTCTCCTCTGGACTGCCCTAAAACCTTTCAATCTCTGGGTTTTCCAAGCTAAAATCATTCCTTGATTATCCCAAACCAAAAATAAGCTCATGGCCTTCAATATTTACCCTACCTGTCATAAACCAACACAGTAAAAACAATCTTCCATTGACAGGGAGTCTTTGTTCTATGACACATACTGGACTGAGTCTGGAAGGACTGACTGTCCTAATTATTTTTAAACCTTTCACTAAAGTAAAATGCAAACAATAAAAATGCGATGAATATTTACATAAATCACATACCTTTCATCACATTAAGAGGAAATATTCATAAACTTTGATCGTATTCCCTCTTGTATGGGAATACTGAGGGATGATTTGAACAAGGTGTTTAAAATGTTTAGGGTAGATACAGAAACTTAATTTCACTGATGGGGGAATCCAGACCAAGTGCATATTAATCTTAGTTGAAAGCATAGCCATTCAGAGTACAATCAGGAGGAATATTTTCATTAAAAGATAAATGGAAAACAAGCCTCTGGATGTTAGCTCAATTTAAATGCTTGCAAATTAATATTGTTGAGGGGTTTTTTTAGACAGGGATATGGATCAAAGGTGAATAAATGAAGGTGAGGCACAAATTAAGCATGATCTACCAGAATGACAGAACAGGTTTAGGGCTTGAATGGCATAATCCTGTTTTATGGAGGTCCAACATATTGTGCCTTATGTAGACAATTACAAACAACCTGCCTTAAATATCATTCTCAACAAAGACAATACTGTAATTCCATGATTCTGAGTAGTGGCTATTCACCTCCAAGTGGGCAAGGGAAAATTGTAGGAAAAGGGCTTTCTGCTTCCTTTTAGTTTTATACGTTAGAACTGGACATGCAAGCCACTGAATTGCTACCTTGGTTATCATAGAATTGTGCAGTTCAGAATAGGCCATTTGGCCCATCAATTCTGCACCAACAAAAACAAAATTAAATCTACACAAGTACCACTTTCCCACCTATACCTTTGAATGCTATGACACTTCAAGTGCTCATCCAAGTACTTTTTAAAGGTTGTGAGGTTCCCCGCCTGAACTACCCTCCACACAGTCTCTTCCAGACTGTCAACACCCTCTGAGTGAAAACAAGTTTCCTCAAATCCCCACTAGACTTCCTGCATTTAACCATAAAATAATGCCCCCTGTGCGTCAACCAAAAATGGGAGGGAAGAAGAGCAGCAGAATTATGAAACAGGAATCAGGAAAGAGACCTGGTTTAGGCACAATTGAACTTAATCCTAATTTGGATTTCAGGTAATGCGTAAATAAAGGTAATGAATCTAATTAAATAATTATTTTATTGCAGTTTAATATATTGGCTGTTAAAAATTTGAGCACTTAGTTTGGTAAATAAAAATGCTGGAAAATTCTAAGGGCGTCTAGTCAGTTATCAATCCTCATCACATGAATCAGCAATGGCAGGAGTCCTCTTCTTCTCCAGGCTCCACCCTGTTGCTATCAAAATAAATGTTGAGCCTTTGTGAGTGAATGACTGACACATTATTCTACAGGCTATGGAAAAAGGACAGTGTACGTTTCCTCAGTAAGGTTGCAAATTCACAGTATGTTGAATGCAGTTATTATATTCCAGAAAATAAAGTGTACAACATGCATTACTTAAATAGAAAGGCACCACAAAAAATGGCCATAGAGATGGACAGCATGGAAACAGATCCAACCCGTCCATGCTGACTAGATATCCCAACCCAACCTCGTCCCACCTGCCAGCACCCGGCCCATATCCCTCCAAACACTTCCTATTCATATACCCATCCAGATGCCTTTTAAATGTTGCAGTTGTACCAGCCTCCACCACTTCCTCTGGCAGCCCATTCCACACACGCACCACCCTCTGAGTGTAAAAGTTGCCCTTTAGGTCTCTTTTATATCTTTCCCCTCTCACCATAAACCTAGGCCCTCTAGTTCTGGACTCCCCCACCCCAGGGAAAATAATTTATCTATTTATCCTATCCATGCCCCTCATGATTTTATAAACCTCTATAAGGTCATCCCTCAGCTTCCGACACTGCAGTGAAAACAACCCCAGCCTATCCAACCTCTCCCTGCAGTTCAAATCCTCCAACCCTAGCAACATTCTGGTAACATTTTTTCAAGTTTCATCTTAAAATGTACTCCTGATGCTATCTTGACTTTCAAGCAGATACTTCACTTAAGAAGAGTATGTTCTCAAAGTGGGAATTCTAAAGGGATTAGAAAGCCAATCTAATCATTCCCAGACACCTCTTGTTACAATCAAGTATACTGCTGGCATGAGGTATGCTGGAATGTTATCTGTCTGTACTACGTGCCAAGAGAATGATGTATGCTACAGGCAGATAAAACAAAAAGAATAAAATATTAGCAAGAGAAAAGAAATGCCTAACTGTGAGAGAAACACAGAGCCAGAGATTTGAAATCCAGATTCATGTCTGATTACTAAGATTTTTTTTTTAAAAGCTGCTGTTCAAATCCAAAGAACCAATTTATCATAAATATATGATAAATATTTGCTCTGGCACCTTCTCCCAGTGATTAGATTTTTGTCCTGTTACCATAGAGTTTTCAAACGCTGCTGGTTTTACCTTGTGGGAATTCATCTTGTACTTCAGTCTATAACCCCTAATCCATCATATGCAGTAACCAAAACTGCATGACAAGGCAAGAGTCTGCATCAACATATAAATAAATGAGAATTGACATGTAATCTTAAATAATACAAACCTTTCAAGCCTTCAGCTGCATTTGGATACAGCTCATACAACAGACACTTGGCATCTATCAATCAACATCTCACTAATAGAAAAAAAAATTCAATAGTCCGGCATAATTCTTTTTTATGTAAATAGAATCATGCCTTTCCTGGGATTGTTTATAACCCTGCAGAGAGATTGATGGAAAATTCAGGATCGCACATACAATTCTGTTCCCACAAAGTGATATGCTTGAGGGGAAAATAAGGTGGCAACTCCCAAAACATTGTGTTTGCTTTCTATTTTTTGTACAGAATGATCAGCATAATCATAGCAACCAAGTTCCAAAAATTGATTGCAAATTATTTGTCTAAGTTGACCAATCTTAAAATCTCTGTCATGAATAAATGTGTGGTATTTGTAATTAAAATTGCTTATTGTCTTGACGTGGCCTACCTATCCATTTTCCTTCCCACCTATCTGCTCCACACTTCCAATCAACTTTTCACAACAACCCCTTACATTCACCCATCTATTGCCATGCCATTTAACTTTCCCCTAGCACAAGTCATCTCCCCCTCTTTATTTCTCAGCCCCCTCCTCTGAAGGGTTATGTATTGGTGTACAACTCACCGGAACGAAGGACCCAATACCCAGCATGAGCAAAACCAATGTAGTGTACAAAATCCCATGCAAGGACTGCACAAAACACTACATAGGACAAACAGGAAGACAGCTAACGATCCGCATCCATGAACACCAACTACGAAACGACACGACCAGCTATCCTTAGTAGCCACACACGCAGATGACAAGCAACATGAATTCGACTGGGACAACACTACTATTATAGGACAAGCCAAACAGAGAACAGCCAGGGAATTCCTAAAGGCATGGCACTCATCCACAGATTCAATCAATAAGCACATCGACCTGGACCCAATACACCGACCACTGCAGCGGACAGCTGGAACTGACAACCGGAAGCGGCAGATTCAAACCACTACAAATGCCGGAGGAAAGATCACAGAAGCGCTTCACAGGAGGCTCCCAATTACTGAGGATGTCACGTAGACAGGGGACGAAACATCTGCAACACAAATTCCCAGCTTGGTGAACAGAACCACAACAACGAGCACCTGAGCTACAAATCTTCTCACAGACTTTGAACATCATCTGTCTTTCTCCTCAGACGCTGCCTGACCTGTGGTGCCTTTTCCAGGACCACACACTCTCTCGACTCTGACTCTCTATCATCTGCAGTCCTCACTATCTCATCTTCTTGCAATATTCCATTCCCTTACATCATCACTGCTCCCCACACCCACCAACACCACCACAAGCCCTTGAAGCTGCTGACTTATGATGGAGCATTGTCATCCTTCTGTACTCTGGCTAGATTGTGATTTATTGTGTTTCAGATGATACAATTAGCATTGGCGGGTTATTTGACTGCTGCAGCATCACAATTGCCACAATCCTACCTTCATTGTAAATACAGCATTTATGCAGTTCTACCAGAAATTACAGGACTGTATCCAAACACTGCATGTTACATTACAGCACCTTTCGTGTCGTCAGGAATACAAATTGGGAACTGACATTACACGATTTTCATCCGTATCACTTACCTTACGCACTATTTCTACCAATTGAGCCACCAGTACTTATTTGCATGCTGTATGTAGTCAATGTGGACACACAATAGCCAAATTACCTCCTCCTATACTTCAACAACTTTGTGATTCTCCAACTGCTGAATTTCAGGTAAATAAAAGAACAGAAAATAACAAGGCTGCAAATTCATGGAGCTGGCAGCACAATGGTTAGCATTGCTGCCTCACAGCGCCCGAGACCCGGGTTCAATTCCCGCCTCAGGCAACTGTCTGTGTGGAGTTTGCATATTGTCTGCGTGGGTTTCCTCCCACAGTCCAAAGATGTGCAGGTTAGGTGAATTGGCCATGCTAGGTGAAGGGGAATGGGTCTGGGTGGGTTGCTCGTTGGTGTGGACTGGTTGGGTTGAAGGGCCTGTTTCCACACTGTAGGTAATCTAATCTATACTATAGCGTTTAAGGTGGTTGAGATTCTCCATTGCTTTTGTTTGGGAAGATCATAAATACTACGATTTTAAGATTATGAAAAACCTTAATAAAGTAGACAGAGAGAAGCTGATTTAGGAGGGAAGAAAGGAGTGGGGCACATAAATAGAATGCTCCCACTAAAAAATCCCAGTTGAAAATTCTGGAGAGAATTCTTTCCCCAGAGAGTGACTCAAAGCATCACTAAGGCAAACAGCACATATTATTTGAAAGGGATATTTGATAAGCTTGAAGGAGGGTGGAATGGAATGCTGTGCAGGAGTGCTTAGGTGACAAAGGAAGGGGAGGCTTGTGTGGGTCATAATTACCAGTATGAACCTGTTAGGCTGAATGGCCTGTGTCTCTGCTATGTGTAGCTAACAAATATGAAAGGTGGGAAAAAAAACGAAAGAACTGCACATGCTGTAAATCAGGAATAAAACCAGAAATCATTGGAAAAGCTCAGCAGGTCTGACAGCATCTGTAGAGAGAAATCAGAGTTAACGTTTCAGGTTCATCAAAGCTGCCAAACCCGCCCAAGCCTTCTCATTTTATCTCTCCTACCCGATCGAATTCCCAATCTAAACACCATTACATTCACATTTCATATCGTAGTTATTTGTGGCTCAGGAGGAGGCCATTTGGCCCAGAACGTAGGTGCTGGCTCTCTGCAGTGTATTCCAGTTGCATCTTAAATTACCTCTTGTTCTGACAAAAGGTAATCGACCTGAAATGTTAACTGTTTTTCTCTTTCCACAGATGCTGCTCGACCCAGCAATATCCCCAGTGTTTTTTAAAAAATTATTTATGTAGACAACTTATATATGTTATTCCATATTTAATTTCTTGAACATTAAGTATATTGTATGCTATTTAAATGAAAAATGATTTAATACTATGGGTGGGTTCCATTCAACCTAATTGAACTATTAAAAGAAAATAAAAACACAAGTTCTAGGAGTAGATGTAAACTATAATGACCCTTTGGATTCTTCATGGCTGATATTACACTTCAGGTATATTTTCCAGCAGTATCTCCAGAGCCCCTTTAGTGGCCCAAAACCTTTTTAAATTAATCTAGCCCTCCAAGGCAGCATTATAGGATTTGATGGTTTAAAAGTTACCATACATGGAGTTTGCACATTCTCCCCGTGTCTGTGTGGGTTTCCTCTGGGTGCTCCGGTTCCCTCCCACAGTCCAAAGATGTGCATGTCAGGTGAAATGGCCATGCTCAATTGCCCATAGTATTCAGGGAGGTATACGTTAAGTGCATTAGTCAGAGGGAAATGGGTCTGGGTGGGTTACTCATCAGAGGGTCGGTGTGGACTTACTGTGCCGAGGGGCCTGTTTCCACACTGTAGGGAATCTGATCTAATCTAATCCAATACTTCCAGACATCACCATGGAGGAAATTCAAGTGATTAGATGGTAGCAAAGCCCTTGAGTATAGAAAGAAGTTATACCCTGGAGGAGTGCAATTAAAGATGAGCAATAAATGCTGGCCTTGCCAGTGATACTCACCTCCCATGAAAGAATTTTTAAAAATCCAGATCTAAAGCATAAATGAGGAAGAGATAGTGTTATGAATCTCTATTTGTGAAAAAGACAAACAGTTCCAATTAAGAAAGAATCGCTTGGGGCCCAGACAACAAAACCAGTGACAAGCAAAAAGAAATCTAATGATTTTACCTTTTCATGTTAAATCTGCTAGTGATGGTGCTTCTTGCTCTTACAGATGGAATTAAATATTACACATTTACTGCGAGGCATTGTAGTTTTAGAAAATAAAAGATGTAATAATTTTACAGAAACAGATGTACAGAAGAGTGTCTGAGAATGTCAATAAAGAAACAAAATGTCAATTTCTGAGTGCTTGTAAACTGTTCCAATGGAACACCAACAGAACTGAATTTACTTGGGGAATTCCAGCAGTTTTAGTGCATTAGCTTATCCGATTATCACAAGCTAACCAAAATTAATACTTCCTGCCACAAAGACCTTCAAGTGGTTTTTTTTAATTATGCATATTCAAAGACTGAGGAAGTAAACAGTTTTGCTTCTCATTGTTCCTCCATTTTGACTTGCTTTCCTTTTGTATTGGGTTAGGTAGTGAAGCTACAGAATGTATGGGAGTGAAAGAATGGTGTCGGTTAGGTCGAGGCAAATTAACTGGCAAGGTTGGTCAGAGGGAATTGAAAGATATAAAGATGTGGATGTTTTGACGAAAGGTATCTCTATGCCTATCGATAATCTTAATGTCTCAGATGCTGAGAGTGAGCCATTGTACATTTCTAACATTCTCTTAATTGCTGGTTGTCTTATTTATTTTACCCATTGTTGGGATGTTGGTGTCACCAACTGGACCAGCATTTATTGCCCATCCTTAACTGTCTTTGAGAAGGTGGTTGTGATTGCCTTCTTGAATCATGGTACTCCATGTGGTAGGTACAGTTAGGTCTTCTATAAAGCATTGGTTGTGTACTTGTGCAATCCTGCATTATAGAAAAAGTGCACTTCAGAAACAGTGATTAAAGTGTTGGCATTATATAAACAGTTGCATTATAGCCAACACACATTTTAAAAGTTTGCACTTCAGAAAGTATCCCCAATTTGTCAATCATGTTGCAGCAAATTCACATTAACAAAACACAAGTTATAGCAGAATGACTTATAGACACACAATTAGGGAGGGAATTCAAGGATTTTGACCCAGCAACACTGAAGGAATGGCAATACATTCCCAAGTCAGGATGGTGAGTGTCTTGGAGGGATACTTGCAGATGATGGTGTTCCCATGTATCTGCTGCCCTCTCCTTCTAGATGGTAGTGATTGTAGGTTTGGAAGATGTTGCTTACTATCTAACCATCACGTCTTGACATCCAATGGCATTACCATCACTGAATCCCTGCTACCAACAGGCTGAGGGTTACCATTGATCAGAAACTGAACTACACTAGCCATATAAATACAGTGGTAATGAGCAGGTCAGAGACTCAGAATCCTGCAGCAAGTAACTCACCTCCTGATTCCCCAGAGTTTGTCCACCATCCGCGTGGCACAACTCTGGAGTGTGATGGAATAATCCCAATCTTCCTCGATGGGTGCAGCTCCCAGAAGTTTGACACATTCTAGGAGAAAGCAGTCTACTTGATCAATATCACATTCACAAACATGCAGTCTCTCCGCCACCCCGGCTCAGTAGCAGCAGTGTGTCTAAACACACAACTATTATCATGGCAATGGATAAGGGCAGCAAATACATGGGAACACCATCACCTGAAAGTTCCATTCCAATTCACCTCATCATCCTGGATTGGAAATAAGAGCATTATTTATTCAGTATCATTGGATCAACATCCTGTAACTCCTTCCCTAACAGCATTGTGGGTCTACCTACATCAAATGGACTGCAGCGGTTCATCAAAGCAGCTCACCACCACTGTTTTAAGGGTAACTGGGAACAGTTAGTAAATGCTGGCTCAGCCAGTGACACTCACGTGCCATGAATTAATTTGAATAAACAAAACACGGCAGACAGTCTCGTCAATATGAAGACAGGACTTTGTTTCCATAAAGACTGGGCAGTGGTCACTCCTACCAATACGATCATGGATATATACATCTATAACACGCAGATTGTTAAGGATGGGGTCAAGCATGTTATTCCATCTTGTTGGTTGCTTCACCACGTGCCACAGATCCAATCTAGCAGCTAAGTCCTTTGGGACCTGACCAGCTCAATCAGTAGTGCTGCTGCTGAGCCACTCTTAGTTATTGAGGTCTTCCACCCAGAGTACATTCTGTTTCCTTCTATCCTCCAAATGGTGTTCAAATTAGGAGAGTACTGATTAATGGAGCAGCATTCAGTGGCAGGATGTGGTAATCAGGAGGTTGCCTTGCCAAACAAAAACAAATTGCTGTAAAAACTCAGTAGGTCTGACAGCATCTGTGGAGAGGAAGCAAAGTTAACGTTTTGGGTCCAGCGATGGTATGGCAGTACTATCCCTGAACTATTAATCTAGAGACACTGGTAATGTTTTCGGGACCTGGGTTTGAATGATGTCATTACAGATGATGGAATTTAAATTTAATAAATATCTGGAATTAGGAGTCCAACAATGACCATGAAACCATTGTTGATTGTCAGGAAAACCCATCTGGTTCAGTAATTTCCTTTAGGGAAGGAAACCTCCATTGTTACCCAATCTGGCCTACCTATGACTCCAGACCTACAGCAATGCGGTTGACACTTAACTGCCCTCTGGGCAATTAGGGATAGGTAATAAATGCTGGCTGGACCAGTAACACCCATACCCTGTGATGATTAAAAAAAAACTCTGCAGATTCTACCAGTCCTGCTGAGTTTCAACAGCAATTTGTTTTTGTTTTGAAACTGCAGCATGCACAGTTGTTTTCTTTTTAGTCTTTCCTTGCCTATATTTGACCTGATACCATGTGACTTCATTGGGTACAGGGTCAATGTTGAGGGGTCCCAGGCAGCTCCCTCCAGATTGCATACCACTGTACTGTCACTTTTGCTAGATCTGTCCTTCCCGTGCGACAGGGCATACCCGGCAATGGTGATGGTGTTGTCTGGATATTGTAAGAGGGCATTTGGTCCAATTTGTTGCCACATCGAGAATACAGAGTATTTGATGATGTCAGGTTGTGCTTGACTAATCCGAGACATCGCTCCCAATTATGGTACATGATCCCCAGCTAAGAAGGATTTTGCAATGGCTGTGTTTTATCATTCTCCCCCCCCCCGCACCCTCCTTACTTATCTCTCCACCCTTCAGGCTCTCTGCTTGTATTCCTGATGAAGGGCTTTTGCCCGAAACGTCGATTTTACTGCTCCTCGGATGCTGCCTGAACTGCTGTGCTTTTCCAGCACCACTTTAATCTAGACTCTGTGTTTTATCATTGTCATTTCTAGTGCCTAGGTCAGTAGCAGTTGGTCGGTTCAGTTTTGTTCCCTTATTGAGACATTTTAAGCAGTCAATAAAAGTGAGTGGCTTACTAGACCATTTTGGGAGGTCAGTTATGACTCAGCCACATTGCTATGGATGTAGAGTTATGTGTAGGCCACACCAGGGAAGGATGGTAGATTTCCTTCACCTAATCCTGCCAACAGCAGATAGTGGAATTTGAATTCATTTAAAACAAAATCTGGAATAAAAAGTCTAATGATAAGCATGAATCCATTGTTGTCATAAAAACCCTCCTGGTTCACTAAGGCCCTTTAGGGAAGGAAACTGCCATCCTTATCTGATCTGGCCTACATGTGACTCCAGGCCCACAAAAATGTGGTTGACTCTTAACTGCCCTCTAGACAATAAGGAATGGGCAATAAATGTTGGCCTAGCCAGCCATGGTCCCATCCTATGAATAAAAAAAGGGCTTTTATAACAATTGACAATGCATGGTTGTCATTAGACTTACAATTCCAAATATTTTTAAATCCAAAAATACACCATCTGCTGTGGTGAGATTTGAATCAGATCACCACAACCTGGGTCTCTGGATTAATAGATGAGCAATAATAACATTACGCCATTGGTTTCCCTTATAATTGCGTGCACGGTTGTGTATTGGAATGATGGGGGAAGAAATTAATATGCATTTAAAAAGGGATGGTCATTTATATTCCCAGGCAGATGATGAATGCAAGCTAGATCCCTCCTCACCCCCATCCTGCCTTTACAGCTGATTGTCAGTCACCCTGACATATTTTGTGTCTCGTATAACCCTCAGCTCGGAACCCAGCTCTTTACAATTCAACTGCTAATCTCCTTAACCCAAGTGAGTCAGAGGGGAAACTGGAATCCACCTCTAGGTATTTTCCCTTAATGGAAAGTTCAAGTTGCAAATAGCCTCTGAACAAAGATAACAGGTTCTGAAAAGTATTATCTTTCTCCATAGGTGTCGCTTTAAGGCTGAGCATTTCCAACATTATCAGTTTGTTTTCCAAATTACATTGTTATTTGCTTCCCCCTGCCCCACTCCTCCACCTAGGCAAGTTACATCATCTACACAATCGCCATGTCTTTCAGGGGATGTCTCCTAATATTCGCAGTGGTCCTTAGCTATTTTATAGTGTTTGTAACCATGTGACACCAAATGAGTATATAAGGAAACTAGCTATGGCCTTTGCCAAATAAGAAAACAGACAATAAGTAAGAAACTTTCATCATCCCCACACATTTGTTACCAATAGACTTACAATTTCAACTTACTGCTGATCTTTCTTATTCTACTCTCATAAACTAGAGGTCATCTGAAACTCCATTTCCCATGTCCTCTGATTACACCCCACTCACTCATCACCCCAGGGCTCACTGGTCTCTGAGAGATCCTGGTCAAGCAACATCCCCAGGGCATTTCTCCTCCCTATCTCTATGATATCGTTCCGTCTCTCAATGCTCTGAGGTACATAATTGTGGCCTCTTGAGCTTCCCCAATTTCACTTGGTTGGAGGTCAGAGCCTGGGCATATGTTTTTGCAATTCATTTCACCCTCTCTATCTCCTTTAATATGGACAAAGTTAAAAATCACACACCAGGTTATACTCCAACAGATTTATTTGGAAGCTCTAGCTTTCGGAGCCCTGCTCCTTCGTCAGGTGGTTGTGGAGCATACTCAACCACCTGGTGAAGGAGCGGCGCTCCAAAAGTGCTTCCAAATAAACCTGCTGGACTTTAACCTGGTGTTGTGTGCTTTTTAAATCTGTCCACCCCAGCCCAACACTGGCTCCTCCACATCATTCTTTTAATATGCCCCTTAAATCTACCTCTTTCACTCTTCATCTGACTCCTTGTGAGACTCAGTATCAAATTTTGCCACATGAATCACTCTCAATGTTTTCTCATGTTCAAGACATTATTTAACGAAAAGTCATTGAATTTTTGGGTTGTTTTATTCAGCCTCCCTGATCTTGTTCCAAGATTTTTAAAATTGAATTATTTCACCATATGTTTGAATGTTGACCACTTTATATTTCCTTTCACAAATCTGGTAAAAATAACATGCAATCAGCTCTGTCTCACTTGAAAAGAAAAAAGTAAAACAGCCTGCTCTATATAGCAAGCCACTAATAAATGGTATTTGCATGGCCAGAATGAACATTGTAGTAATTTTACTGTAATCAGTAATCTGAAACATAACCAAGGTGAGCAATGCATCAACACAATTCAACTTATTGAAAACATAGTTCTTAAAAATTCCATGGAATACAGTTGCTTAAAAAAAGCACATTTTCATAATGGGGAGGAGACGGCAACAGAAGAGATGAAATAATGTAGATAATCAGACGCTGGCCCAGAATTTCCTGCATTATTTGTGCCCAGATACACATGCTGTTGATACCCAAACAAAAAATGCAGACAAATGATGCCTAAAACACACATATATAAAAATATTAAGAACGCAGTGTTCTTTCCTTTGTAGCAAATACACTTTGTCCATGAGGAACCAACATATCCAACAGCAATGTGACAATTTAACATTAAATCACTGTAGTACACTCCATTTAATCTCATCCACAACATGGTGTTTGTGAAGAATTGGAGAACTTCCCATACTATTTTAAGATGTATTCATCCTGCCTGTAGTCTCAGTAGTACACTAGGCTTTCTGAATCCTTTGAAGATGAGCTTTTAAATAACTTCAGCCGGCAGCAACAGAGGCACAAGCTGTGAAAATTAACAATTTCCATTCCCAATGGCCATCCTTATTCTTTTACTTCACTTTTAGCCAAAGGTTTTAGCTTTTTTGATGCATTTGTTACGACAGAGCTTGGGTCCCAGATGTATTAAGCCTTTAAGATTTCCAATAATTCTAACACGTTATAAAAATCATGTTGTTCAAGGTTTTTCCCTTGGGGAGTGGGTTGTTTGGAAATTACTCTACCATATGTTTCTTTTGTTCCTGTTTCTTTCATGATCATTTTAAATGCTTTTCATCCCTCATTTTTGAAGGGTTTGATGTGGCAATAGATACGCTGGTTCAGTTGGTAAGCGTTTTCATCTTTGAATAATAGGTTTGTATGGTTCAGGACCTACACTTGAATGTATAATCCAGGTCTGACATTCCCAGTGCAGTACTGAGAGATGAGACAATAAGCCGAGCCCCCATCTGTGCACTCAGATCGACATAAAAGATATCATGGCACTAATTTGTCAGAGGGGAGAATTTTCCCTGGTGTCCTAGTCAAGATCCTGGTTAATCAACTTAACTAAGAAGTGTTAACTGATCGTTTTCACATTGGTGCTCACTGAATCTTGTTATGCTTAAATTGACTGCTGTGTCTCCTACATTACAATAGCGACAACATTTCCAACTTTATTGACTGTATTGCACGTTGGGGTGACTTGAGGTTGTGAAAGGTGCTACAGTAACCCAACTTCTTTCTTTTTTATCTTGGCTGGATCTTTATCCTTTGATACAAGGGAGGGAAAAAATATGCGCTAAACACAAACTTTGCTTATCTACTGTTTCCCATCCCTCAGCCTATTAAATTGACTTTCACTAGTCTTTCTGAAAAAAGCCCATCTTCCACTCATCCAGTCTTTAACTTTTCTAAAGTCTCTCTGGCAGCAGCAATGGAAACACTGTGCTACATTAGACAGTGGGGTTAAAAAAAAGCTGGTGATCCAGACCTGAGTTACCCTGAAAATGTTTGGCTGTCTAGACTTATTAATGAAGCATTGTTACTTGCAAACCGAGAAACAATTCTAACAACAAGCTAAATAAAACGTAGCCCAAAGAAAGCCAGTGGCTTTAGGAAGTAAAAATAAAGTTTTTTTTTTAAAAATCCCATTTAAATGTTTTAATTAAACAAAAATATAATCAAATCAAATATAATATTTGGTCTGCATTCCAGGTAAGCAATTCTGAGATAGGAACATGATTGTGATGTTGATAGCTCTGTATAGACTTACTGTATTCTGCATCTTATAGAGGGCTCACGGCAGTAAGTGATAATAGTCAAAATCAAAGATTAATCTAAATTAATAAATAAGTTGAAACACAGCATTTGGTTTGAAGTTTGGATATGAAGCTTCACTTTCTCCATCTTTAAATATCCTGTGATTTCAGTACACCTAGCATGATCCTTCAGAACATGTCCAAACCAAATTGTGCAAATGCTGAACAAAATCTCAACTTTCATAGCCATTTGTGACTGTTTGTGACTGGTGGATTATGCGTCACAAGACCAAGGTTGGAGAGGAAGAGTATCTCCACATTCAGCACCAGGGATGGCCATTGAGTGAACACAATCAAATTCATTGGGATGAATTTCATCTGTTCCTTGTTGCAACAAACAGCAATAGTGATTTGTTCCATTCCATGAAAAGTGATTAGAAACTGGCAAGTATAAAGTTTTTCTCAGTCTCTTCATAGACAATCTAAGATGTAGCACTGAATCATGAATCATAGGATATCTAATATTTCTGAAGAGTATAAAATGTGAGAGCAGAATAGAGTTGTTACAAAAAGTATTTATTTTGTACACTCTCCAATATACTGAAAGTTTCAAACCTTTGAATTAAAAAGGCCTTCTTTTTCTTTCCAGCAAAAGAAATGTCAAGAGCTAAATGTGTCCGGGAGTCCTTTTACATATCAGCACTCTTAAGTTGGTTTCGTAAGGCTCATTGGCACGTAAACATTGGAAGCAACATGTTCACTTAAATACTCTCCTCCCTTCTCTTCATAGTCAGCTAAGGTTATCCAGCCCTCAGCTTGACCCTTATACTCAGCAGCCCAATCCCGTGCACCTAACCAGCTATCCAGAACAGGATCGGCAGCCATGGTTACCTGAAAGACATGAGGAATCCATATTAATATAAAACATTTTTGTTTGGTAATCCCAGTATAGAATTATCTCAAAGGGATAAATAACTTAATAAGTAGAGTCATAGAGATGTACAGCTCAAAACATACCCTTCGGTCCAACTCATCCATGCTTACCAGATATCCTAACCTAATCTAGTCCCATTTGCCAATACCCGGCCCATATCCCTCTAAATCCTTCCTATTCATATATCCATCCAGCTGCTTTTTAAATGTTGTATCTGTATCAGCCTCCACCACTTCCTCTGACAGCTCATTCCATACTCTCTGTGTGAAAAAGTTGCCCCTTAAGTCCCTTCTAAATCTTTCCCCTCTCACCCTAAACCTATGCCCTCTAGTTCTGGACTTCCCCCACCCCAGGGAAAAGACTTTGCCTATTTACCTCATTATTTTACAATAGACAATAGGTGCAGGAGTAGGCCATTCAGCCCTTCGAGCCTGCACCACCATTCATTATGATCATGGCTGATCATCCACAATCAGTAATTTTGATCAGAATGGTGCTGGAAAAGCACAGCAGGTCAGGCAGCATCGAAGGAGCAGGAAATTCGTCGTTTTGGGCAAAAGCCCTTCATCAGGATTCCTGATGAAGGGCTTTTGCCTGATACATCGATTTTCCTGCTCCTCAGATGCTGCCTGACCTGATGTGCTTTTCCAGCACCACTCTGATCTAGACTTTGGTTTCCAGCACCTGCAGTCCTCACTTTTATCCACAATCAGTATCCTGTTCCTGCCTTATCCCCATAACCCTTGATTCCACTATCTTTAAGAGCTCTATTCATCTCTTTCTTGATGCCTTCTGGAGCAGAGTATTCAATATATCCACCACTCTCTGGATGAAGAAGTTTCTCCTCAATTCTGTTCTAAATTGCCTACCCCTTATTTTTAAACTGTGTCCTCTGGTTCTGGACTCACCCATCAGCGGAAACATGCTTCCTGCCTGCCGAATGTCCAATCCTTTAATAATCTTACACATCTCAATCAGATCCCCTCTTAACCTTCTAAACTCAAGCGTATACAAGCCCAGTCGCTCCAATCTTTCAACATATGATAGTCCCGCCATTCCAGGAATTGACCTCATGAACCTACACTGCACTCCCTCAATAGCCAGAATGTCTTTACTCATATTTGGAGACCAAAACTGCACACAATATTCCAGGTGTTGGCTCACCAGGGCCCTGTACAGCTGCAGAAGGACCTCTTTGCTCCTATACTCAATTCCTTTTGTTATGAAGGCCAGTATACCATGAGCTTTTTTCACTGCCTACTGTACCTGCATGCTTGCTTTCATTGACTGATGGACAAGAACACCTAGATCTCGTTGTACTGCCCTCTTCTCAGTAATCGGAAACTGTGAATCAGCAACGTTACACCATGCTTCAGAAGTTAATGTATTATTCCTCGGGGACAAAGATGGAGTTCTAGACCTGCATTTCTAGTAAAGAAACTTGCTATTTCATGGTAGAAAAGCAATGAATGGAAGCAAATGGGTTTCCAATAACATGGAAGACATACCTACTAACGTGAATTGCTCCTAGATATTTTCTTGTAGTCAGTTATACAGACATTAATGTAGCTCCCAAAGACTACTCTTTATGCTGGTGCAAACATGTGGGAATTGACACAAAAGAGAACCGACATCCTTTGTGGAAATCTAAGTACCTTCGATTTCAATGAAAGAATTGACAAAGTACTGTAGGTGACAATTAGTGACCAAGGACAGAAATAAAACCATGTGACGGTCTAGTCCCAACTGCATTTGTTTATCCCCATAACAGCTTCATGTCTCCTACAGAGACCTTCAAGGCTGGGGTATTAAGTGTTTTCAATGTTGAGATAGACAGATTTTTAATCAGTGAGGGGATCAAGGATTATGGGGAAAAGGCAGGAATGTGGAGTTAAAAATGATCGGATCAACCATAAAAATCACACAACATCAGGTTGTAGTCCAACAGGTTTAATTGGAAGCACACTAGCTTTCGGAGCGACGCTCCTTCATCACCTGATGAAGGAGCGTCGATCCGAAAGCTAGTGTCCTTCCAATTAAACCTGTTGGACTATAACCTGGTGTTGTGTGATTTTTAACTTTGTACACCCCAGTCCAACACCGGCATCTCCAAATCAGATCAACCATGGTATTAATGAATGGCCTCTGTTTAATGGTCTAAGCCCACAGCTCACCCTGCTAAACTTTAATCAAAACACAGCAGCAGCAAAACCTTGCTATAAACAAAGATACATTTGTCAAGCTACAGAAAATATTAAAGCTGAGGAGAGTTTTACTGCGTGGATTATCTAATATCACTGCAAGGAGGACAGTTTGTATTGAGGCAGCTGTGAAAAATGAACAATATTTAGAAACAGCTTCAAGGTTCATATCAATAGCTGGAACAATTTACACAGGAAAGCTATTTCCTTTTTTTAAAAAAGTACCCTTAGAACTAGCAGGTATTTAGCAAAATCTGCTGCGCAAACTGTCATGATTCACGGTTGTTTAACCTGAGAAACAGGAGGTGTTTGATGACAATGAATTTCACACTATAGAGTGCTATTCAGAGTGAAACGTTACTCATAGAATTGTGATCCAATAATTTCTCTTCAAATATGCAGTCTAATTTACTTCTTCAAATAGAAACAGAAAGTTTTCCCAGCATTTCGGCCAATATTCCTCCCTTAATCAGTACCATCCATATCAGTTTAACTGGTCATTCATCCCATCTGCTTCTTGTAGCACCTTTCTGTAGACAAATTGGTTGCCAACTTTGCCTCTATAACAGTGCCTGCACCTCAAAAAATAATCAATTGACCTGCAAAGTATTTAGGACATCTTTAAGACATGATGAGATGCAATATTAAAGCAAGTTTGTCTTTTCTTATCCACAAGTCTGGATAAAATAATTTACTGCAAGTGGTCTCTGTAGCCCATCAATTGCAACATTTAAGAGAGAATCATAAGAATTCAAAGGAAAATGTCCTTGAAAGAATGTAGGGACAAACAGCAGTACAGTATTAGGTCTAATATAGGGTTAAAACATGTTCATGTAGGATGGCTTCCACTTCTGTTAAAATTCCAAACATCTACGAATAACTTAGATAAATTCATCATTAGCAATCACTGGTTTGCTACTGGCCATGGACTCCATGGACCCTCATATGGCTGGAATGCCCAATCCCAGGGCCATGTCTCCTGCTTCACATTTGTCAGGTGATCCCAGGATGTGGAGGGGCTTCTCAGCCAGGAGATCATTGGCATTCCCTTCTCCAGTTCCTTTTCCATACTTCCTTTTGTCAACCGGTGTTTGTGACGAATTGTGTCCCTTCAGACAAAAGTTTCCTTCAAGTCACTTCCTTTTGAGTGTGGATCTCCCACGTGTTGACATCTATGTTGCATTTCTTGAGGGAAGCCTTCAAGGAGTCTTTGAAATACTCCTTTGTCCTCCTGTCCTTAGAGTGCCTTCCTTGAGCTGGGTGAAGATGATTTGCTTTGGCAGTCAGAACTCAGGCATCCGAGGCACATGGAGAAAGTGAGGTCTGCAGATGCTGGAGATCAGAGCTGAAAATGTGTTGCTGGAAAAGCGCAGCAGGTCAGGCAGCATCCAAGGAACAGGAGAATCGACGTTTCGGGCATAACCCCTTCCTGAAGAAGGGCTTATGCCCGAAACGTCGATTCTCCTGTTCCCTGGATGCTGCCTGACCTGCTGCGCTTTTCCAGCAACACATTTTCAGCTCATCCTAAGCACATGGCCAGTACAACGGAGTTGGTTTTGGATGGTCATGGTTTTGAAGCTCATGCTATTAGCTGCTTCAAGGACGTTAATGTAAGTAAGCCTGCCCTTTAGCTGATGCAGAGAATCTGTCTCAAACATCATCGATAGTATTTCTCAACAGTCTTCAGGTGGTGTCTATAAGTGCTCCGGATTTTGAAACCATATAGAAGAATGACTGCCTTAAACACAAGGATCTTGGTATCAGAACAGATGTCACAGTTTACGAAGACTCTCATCCTTGGAGTCCAAAGACATCACTCGCAGATTGCATATGCTGCTGAATTTCTGCACAGACGTCAGCCTTAGAGGAGAGACAGCTCCCAGGCCAAGAAAATATTCCATGTATGAGAAGACTCTCTATTGATCTTAATGGACCGGAACTTGACCTGGGACGGGTTGGTAAAGTCTTCTTGAGGTTGAGACCAACTCTCTGGGATGCTACCACAAAGGCATTGAGGCAGAGATGACATTGTCATCTACGTACTGAAGTTCCACGAGTGAGGTCAGTGTTGTTTCCTTCTTCAATTTCTGCTGGGTGAGGTTAAAAAGTTTCCAAGACCATTACACGGGACCATTTTTCCCATTGAGATTGTGCCATTTCTCTGCAGCGGAATCCACTCTGTGCAATTCCCCCTGCTCTTTACCTGTAACCCTGCATGTTTATGTACCTTAATTGCTGATCCAATCATCTCCACTTCCAGCATCCTCATAAGCAGAGAGTTCCTTGTTATTGTGGCTTATTGCATAAAGGAAATTCTTCCTCACAAACCTGTGCCTCTCTCTGTATGTAAATCTTTTGAAACTGAATGGTCAACGAATTAATGTCAAATTGGTTATCTCAAATGAAACTGCCACAGCAGTAGAAAGCAGAAGGTGATACAATGAAAATGGAAATGATTACAGAGTCAGAGATCTGCTCTGTATCCCAAGCTTTCGGCACTACTCATAAATGACATAAAGGTCGTCCTAGTATTTTGTTTTGAAATGTGCAAAGCTGTGTTTTAATCTAAGTGAGACTAGCATTGAAAATTATGCAACCTCTGCCCTTTCACATTCAGAAATGAACACTATGTAAATAAAAATCATCTCCTTTTTCACGTTTGTCATTACTGTTCCTCCCCACAGCCCACACAAACATCACTTTGAATTCAGAGCACCTGGAAAGTGGATTGAAATGGTCTCATGGTAAGTAGCTCCCTCTCCATCCGGGTCTTCATCCCAGGGTATAGGATGTTACCACCAGTAAGAAACACATTTTGTACAAGCTCATCCTGTTGATCCTTGGGATATCTACAGAATCAAAACAAACTTGTTCTTTAGAGAGTTAATAAGAGAAAGTTAACTGGTTTTCTACATCTTTCTCAACTCTTCTTCAGCCTGGTGACTGCAGCTGGATATGAATCAGCTTCAGAGACTGAGATGGAATCCAGTATGGGTTTGCAGTCCATTAATGATTGTTTCAAGCTTCTGCTTACACTGCAGTTTTACCCTATTCCAGGGCCATCAACACCTTATGGAAGTGTCCACTGCAGTTCCTGCGCAAGGAAAGTCAACTTGCTGGGCTCTGTTCAATCTAGAGCAGAAATGGCCCACTGTTTTGACAAGTATTTGGATTACATACTAGCCATGATTGTCTAAATATACAGGGGGGATACAAGAGGGAAAGTATCCTGCTCTCATTGATGGCAAAATTGGAGGTGGGAATTACAATTATTTGGGGACAGATTGGGACCTGAACCCTGGCTGCCTTCCTCTCTCCACCAGAATTACGTCCCGGGCAGGGTGGCCCACAAAGCACACCCTCCAGCCTCACTGCCAAGTGAGGCCCCTAAATGGCCAATTCATGACCATTTAAGGGCCTGCTGCCAATGGGAGTAACTGAGCAGCAGCTGGGTTCATCGTCATGTGCTGGGGACGGCAGCTAAATTCGTGTCGCATCGCGCCATCTCCAGGAAGCGGATGTCCCTGCACCAAAGGCATCAGTGCCCGAGCAAAGGACTGGATATTGGGAAGAGCAACCCCTTAGCCCCATCTCCTCGGGATCCCCACCCGAGGACACATCTTCCCCTCCCCCCCCCCCCCCCACCTTACACTCCCAATCCTGTGTAAGTTATCTGCAGCCTGTGTCACTCCGCAACATGGAACTCTGTCTGTAGCAGCCATGGCTCCTGAGCATAGCTGTTGGCTGTCTGCCCCTTGTGTCTTCATTCAGGGGAAGGTCCACCACAGGTCCCAGGCATCAGCGTGCTAGTAACATTGTGTATAGTTGCCAGGTAACAGAAGCATTCGGGACCCCTTGTTCTCGACTTCAATGGCATTATTATCTTTCTAAGTGAAGGCATTTTAAAATTATGTATGTCTCTGTTCTGGAGGACCTGTATTGGACTTTTAAATAAAAGATTTTGACACTATAGGAGGGAGGGAACAATAGTTGATGGTTATGAATTCTAAGGATCAAAAATAGAACGGGTTAAAACAAAGTATTGCAGAGTTAGTTTGGATTTCAACAGAGTGAGGGCAATTGTTTCCCCTGAACTGGACAATGTGGGTAAGGAATGTTGTGAACCCACATCCCATTAGTTCATGGGAAGGTTCATCAATGTAATCAAGAGCTGTGCTGCTGGTCTTATCATAACGCACTACTCAACACAAAGTTATGGGAAAGAATGTGACCGACGCATTGCAGAAGAAGGGGGAGTGCAGTTTCTGGTGTTTACCATGAGTATACAGGTAACATGTAGGATTGACAGTGGAGAAGGGAAGGGATTTAACAGATTAGTTACCAAATGTAAGCAAACTGCTGAAAGACTCCTAAGGCCATACCTGTCCAGGACATATTGCAGGGTTTCTGCTATACCAGCCTGCTCTTCACCAATCAAAGATGGTTGAAAGATAATCTCAGGAACTCGGATTCGCTCACTGCCCAGGTGCAGCTGATGGTATTCAGCTAGATTGAACATCTGTCCAACTGGCTGAATCAAACAGGATTTGTTAAGAAAAGGAAAAAAGAATACTGATTATAGTCGCATTCTGATATTATCATCCTTTCAATTGACTAACTGATTTACTTGTTACATAGTTATGAAATTTGGAGCTCAATGCAGCAACACACTAACTTGAGGCTGTTATGGGCTGTTCTGCAAAATATTTTTGACTATGTCAGATTTCTCATTCTCAAGCTGTTTGAGTGTAAATTGAGGAATAGAAATCGGATTGTAAACTTCAATAAAACAAAGCAAGCCATTCGCTGCAAAAGGAATACTCAAGACTGAATGCACATGCTTGAACTTTGTGGGATATGTGTAAACATTTTCAGACAAGTCTATCGTTTTTCAGATGTCATGCGTTATGACAAATTGCAATCAGTTTCTTTTGATGTTTACAAGAAGTCAAAGTCAAACATTTCCTGTTTGCTTTCCTGACCATAAGATAATTTGGGTTCTTTTCAAAGAGGAAGAAAATAACTATTAATGTAGAATTCTTTCAAAAGACACAGTGATTAGCCTCCCAATGATCATAGGATACAGTTAGTTAAGCGACCTCCACACAGGGAATGCCCGATTATTGACCTTATTGCTAGATGATAAAAAGTCTTTGACCATCTTAGTAGTTACATGATGCAGTATAGTAGAGACTATTGACTCTTTGCAATCAATCTCCATCAATTTCCCTGCAAGGGACCCTCCATATGACACATGGAGAACCTCAGTAGCAGAGAGATTTTGGAATTAAAAGTCCAAATTCTGTAGATTAACCACACCCTCAAGGAAGTATCAGCTGCAATTTTATGCTCCCTTGCTGGCAAGTATGAAGTCAGGGAGGGGCTCTCATTAAATGGCTGCTGCCTTCCCAATCTCCCCCTCACCCTATTCCCCTTTTTTGCAGTGGAACAATGGAAGTGTCCAGGAGCCTGTCTGCCCTGTGGCTCGTGTAGTTCCTTAATTAATGGCCACATAAGTGCCTCACCCCATGCCTGCTTGTTATTTTACCCTTGTCAGGAAAGGTCTATAACCAAGTGGGTAGCTCAGTAGCATTAGCAGTGCAGACTGGTGTCAAACAAGAGGTGGGAGGGACCTGCGTAGAATTGCTGACATCCATCAGAGGCTCCTTTGTCACCTCCCAATAAAGTTGTATACCACCTCCCATTAACCAGTCCCCCATCCCCACCCCATCCCCAATCACTGTAGCCCACCTCTACCCCAAAACTGGACCGAAAGTTTCCCTCTTAGCCAAAGGAAGTGTTAATTGGCTGTGGGGCAGCTCGTATCAACAGGATGTATTCCCTTCCATCTTGCCAAGTAGCAGCGCATAAAACTCTGCCACATAAAAGACATCATGACCTTTGCTTCGTTGATTAGTTTTAAAACAAAACACTGCTCCCAAACAAACTTCAAACTCTCAGTCCACTGTCCTGGACATTAAAAATAGTTAGCTATGTGAAACATCTAACTGCCGAATATGGGAACTAAGCTCCAGAACAAACATATGGTACAGTTACATCAAGTTTGTAATCTTATCTTCAATAACTATATGAAAACACATATTCTAAAACTCTCAATGAGATTTACAGTTTGTGACCTACACCCAGCCATCCATTGTTCTATATGCAGAATCAGAGAATCCTTACAGTGCAGAGGAGGCAATTTGGCCCATCAAGTCCACACCAACCCTCTGAAGATCATCCCACCCAGGTCTATCCCTGTAAGCCTGTATTTCCCAAGGCTAATCCACCTAGCTTGCACATCCCTGAACACTATGGATAATTTAGCATGGCCAATCCACCTAACCTGCACATCTTTGGATGTGGGAAGAAACCGGAGCACGCAGAGGAAACCCACACAGGAAACGTGCAAACTCCACACGGACGGTCACCTAAGGCTGGAATCAAACCCAGCTCCCTGGCACTGAGAGGCAGCAATGCTAACAACTGAGCCACTGTGCCACCCAATAATTGTAACTTCCCAAAAATCCAAGGTAATGCTCAAAGACTTTTTAATCACAAAGTAAATTTCTGCATGCATATTTTTGCTGTCATCCTATCGTGTTAGTAGCCTAGATTTCAGTTTCAAAACTCGAATGCAACTTCCAGTCAGCTTGGTAGAATCAACGGTGTGTTCTCACAGAGCAGCAGTTCTACTAAAGATAATACCTGAACTACGTTGGTTTGCTTGCCAAAGTCATTCTGATATTCAGGGAAAAGTTGGTCCAGCTCATTCACTCCTTCCAACTCGTCCATTGACTGATCACAACTCAGCACTTGATCCAGATCAGAAACCTGTTCATAAAATAATCATTACAATATGGGAATAAAGCAATTACAGTACACCTCTTAATAAAGGCTCTGTAACATGCCCATCCTATTAAATTACCCTTCAAACAAGCACACTCAGGACAGTACAGTTCAAACTTCATGGGAATAAAATACAAACAAAGAAATATTGAATCTGTGGAGGTATTTCAGGTAAACGGCAAAAGGTAAGAATTTACTCAATCTAATTTTATGTACAAACATCAGCCAACTCAGCAAGGGATAGGGATTCAACCTTTAGATTAGTAATACATCCTTCTGTGCACCTATGTAGAAGGGGAACCCACACTAACGTATTTTCCTGACTCTCCTGCTCTCTATACTGAACTAGGCATGTCTCTTTTTACTCACTCCCTCTAATGTACCTTGCAGTATCAATGGGTTTACATTCCACCCCAGAATATTCCAGGTTTCTTCTCAATAGCTACTCAACCACATTCTTCTGTTCTTCCCACTCCTCATGAATAGCATGTCAGTCCCAAATTGGTTCTCTCTCCCCAATTTCAAATATGTTTGCTTCTCACTTTGCCTCTTCTTTGACTGGCTTCATGGGCATCTCTCTCACTCTTTCTCCCTTCATGTTTTCTCCATTCAGGGTCTTCCTCTTTTCCTTTGTACATCTAGAGGAGCCCAAGCCATGGAGCTGCCCTCGAGACTGGGATCACGTTCTATCAGAGATGATGAAGACGTGTGGGCTCTGAGTTTACGACAGGAACCACAAACTGAACCTCTAGATAAAATATTCATTGTTGAGAGTGTACAAAGGTTGCATCACAAATGTGGCATTCAAACTCAAGATGTGGAGGTGCTGGTGTTAGCCAGGGGTGGACAAAGTTAAAAATCACACAACACCAGGTTATAGTCCAATAGTTTCACTTGGAAATACAAGTTTTTGGAGCTCTGCTCCTTCATCAGGTAGCTAGTGGGGCAGGATCATAGGATACAGAACTTATAATATACATGATGAAGGAGCAGCGCTCCAAAAGCTTATACTTCCAAATGAACCTGTTGGACTATAACCTGATGATGTCTGATTTTTAACTTAATTCAAACTCAAGTTAGGGA
This sequence comes from Chiloscyllium plagiosum, assembly GCF_037043375.1. Taxonomy (NCBI): domain Eukaryota; kingdom Metazoa; phylum Chordata; class Chondrichthyes; order Orectolobiformes; family Hemiscylliidae; genus Chiloscyllium; species Chiloscyllium plagiosum. The sequence goes on along the minus strand of NW_028270153.1, from coordinate 16,356,543 downwards.
ACAGGGATATTGGTACAACCATATTTATGATCAACTTTGTCATAGTTATTTTGTTACTTTCCACCTGGTTTACATTCCAATACTAGAAGCAGGCATGGGACTGGAAAGGACTATTGGGCTGCATTTTGATTACTTTAACCTGAACGTGGGCAGAAAGCATGAAAGAAAACCTTGTATTCTTTCACAGCCACAAGGCGTCTCAACATGCTTTCCAGCCAATAAGGAATTTCGAGGTGTAGTGATTTACTTTTACAGAATCTGACTAAAGAGGAATTGAAATTGCGTGGCACTGGAAAAGCACAGAGGTCAGGCAGCATCCAAGGAGCAGGAGAATTGACGTTTCGGGCATTAGCCCTACATCAGGAAGGGCTTATGCCCGAAACGCAATTCTCCTGCTCCTTGCTGCCTGACTTGCTGCGCTTTTCCAGCGCCACACTTTTCGATTCTGATCTCCAGCACCTGCAGTCCTCACTTTCTCTGAGGAATTGAAATTGGCCAGCAACAGAGGTTGAAAATAACCAATTGGAAAGGAGAAAGACCAAAAATTCAACGAATGAGGAGTGGAAAATTCACAGATTCAGAAGCCAAGATTTTGGCAGTAGTCACAATAAGGGGGACATTTTATGATAAATATGGTCCCCTTGCCTTTCCCTTTTCTTCTTAAGAAAGTAAGTAAAAGCAGGAATAGACCTACAGCTTGCTCAGCCAGTTTTAACATCTAATAGACCATAGATGATTGTGGACTTCAATTCCCTGACATTTCAAAGATCTGCCTATCACAGCCTTAAACAAATACAATGACGGAACATCCACCATTGTCTGAAGTATGGAATTCCAAAGTTTCACAAGCCTTTGAATGAAGAAATCTCTCCTTAGTCCGAAATGGAAATGTCCCCTATCCTGAAACAATCCCCCCTTGTTCTAGGCTTGTCAGCCAAGGTAAATAGCAACATTGTCTTAATCTCTCTCTGGCAAAACCAAAACAAAAATCCTTAATTTGCTATTGTTCAGATGGAGTATTGTGTGCAGTTCTGGGCGCCACACTTTCGGAAAGATGTGAACACATCGGACAGATAGAAGAAGAAATTTACAAGAATGGCTCCAGGAATGAGAAAGTTCAGTTTTGAGGATAGATTGAAAAGGTAGAGACTGTTCTTCTTGGAGAGAAGATAGCAAAACAGAGCTCTGCTAGATGTTTTCAATACACCAAGGCGGCTGGAGAGACAGGAGAGGAAGACACAGTTTCCATTCACAAAAGGATAAAGGACATGAGCAGACAGATTTAAAATGATTGGCAAAAGACAAATTTGATGTGAGAGAAAAACTTTTTCATTCATGGAGTGTGTCGGGTCTGGAACAGACTGCCTGGAAGTGTATTGGAGGCAAGTTCGTTTGAAGCATTCAAGAGGGCACTGGATGATTACTGGATATAGGGAAAAAGCAGGAGAATGACACTATGTCATAAAATCATAGAGATGTACAGCATGGAAACAGACCCTTCAGTCCAACCCGTCCATGCCGACCAGATATCCCAACCCAATCTAGTCCCACCTGCCAGCACCTGGCTCATATCCCTCCAAACCCTTCCTATTCATATACCCATCCAAACGCCTTTTAAATGTTGCAATTGTACCAGCCTTCACCACATCCTCTGGCAGCTCATTCCATACACGTACCACACTCTGAGTGAAAAGGTTGCCCCTTAGGTCTTTTTTATACCATTCCCCTTTCACCCTAAATCTATGCCCTCTAGTTCTTGACTCTCCCACCCCAGGGAAAAGACTTTGTTATTTATCCTATCCATGCCCCTCATGATTTAATAAACTTCTATAAGGTGACCCCTCAGCCTCCGATACTCCAGGGAAAATAGGCCCCGGCCTAGTCAGCCTCTCACCAAAGCTCAAATCCTCCAACCCTGGCAAAATCCTTGTAAATCTTTTCTAAACCCTTTCAAGTTTCACAACATCCTTCTGACAGGAAGGAGACCAGAACTGCATGCACTATTCCAAAAGTGGTCTAACCAATGTCCTGTACAGCCGCAACATGACCTCCCAACTCCTGTACTCAATACTCTGACCAATAAAGGAATGTATACCATATGTCTTCTTCACTATCCTATCTACCTGCGATTCTACTTTCAAGGAGCTATGAACCTGCACGCCAAGCATGATGCTTATTTGGAGAGCTAATGCAGACACTATGGGCTGAATGGCTCTTTCTGTACCATAATAGGTCTGTGATTAATGATGTTGGTTCTTTAGGGGTAGATTTATACCAGAGCTGGTAAAGAAGACATAGCACAGGAAATCAAAATGGTTTGCTGCAAAAGGTTTGGGGACAAACTTTTGTCTTTTTTTAATCATAGCACATTGCCGATTCTCTTAGTTATGCCATGCTTGGAGTACTCTGTACAGTTCTGGTCTCCGTATTATAACAAGGACATAAAGGCACTACACAAGGTGCAAAAAAGATTTACCAGAAATAATAGCGCATTTATAAAGTTACAACCATTAGAAATGATTAATATCCCTTTCCTTTAGAGAAAACACAGGGGTGGCCTGAAGAGGCCTTCAAGTTTGTGATAGGATAAACAAGGAGGTGATTCCTCAACCTCCCGGCAAAATCAGGACTTGAGGCCATGAATTTAAACAATCGCATGTAAATCTAACAGTGAGTTAAGTGGAAATTGCTTCGTCCAGAGAGTGGTTAGAGTCTGAAACTCACTATCTCACTAGTTGAAGCAATGGCACAGCTGAAAGGTAGATAAAGGAGAAAGTGACACAAGGGTATGTTGACAGGGTTAGATGAAGAAGGTCGAAAGGACACTCACTCGGAGCGTGAAACTATTGGGTGGATATTATCTGTTTCTGTGCTGTAAACACTCTGTAATACTGGCATTAGCATTGCCTCTTTGTTATCAATGTCAAAGGCATCGACTTCCATGTACCGTGCATCAGTTTTCTTTTCTGATCCTTGCTATTTTTAGAGTTCATCCAGCATCAGCTCGCATGCGTTACCTCCAGATTCTTCACAGGAACACAGTCTCCCTCGTATACTTACAGTTCCGGTCACTGAATACTCTGGGTCACCAAGAATTCTACTGAACACATATTGGCGTTAGAAATAAAGCTGCTGCAGCTTCCATTTAATTAAAAGGATAAATATTTTAAAATGTTTTCTTTACACTCATCCAATATTCTTTCTTCTGCTTCTAAAATTAATTGCAGATACTCGGGTAGGCTGGAGATTGTGGGGCGATTTAATTACAGTGTTTAAAATAATAAAAGGATTCTCTGTGATAAATAAAGAGGAATTATTTCATCTGGTGAAAGAATACTGGAGAAGCAGCTTAACATTAGAGCTAGGCCATTCAGCACTGAAATCTGGGACTAATTCATCACACAAAGGGTGCTACAAATTTGGACACCTCTCGCTCAAAATACAGTTGATACTGGATCAAGAGGTTGTGGATTTCATCAAGCAACACAAAGTCCCAATTTACCTGTCTGATGGAATCAAGTTACCACAAAACAGGTTCCCACACTGTTACTTATTGCAAGTAGGTAAATTCGAATCACAGGTAAATGGCTATCAACCATCAACATATGGCTCTCTGAGATAAAGCTCTTTTAAAACTGCTGCGAAAATATACAGTCAGACTGGGACAACGTAAAAAAACTATGATTTTATGGGTGGATGGAAAATAAACTGGGAAGCACAGTTCAATAGCACCAGTCCACAAAGTTTGACAGGACAATCCTTGTGCTTGGCCAAGACTTTCTGTTCTTCAATCTCTGTTTTTCGAGTTTCTTTCAATTCTTCACAGAAAGCACAGGTTATACTAACATAGCGTCATGGCATCTTTCACATCCATGTCACACATTATTGACCAACAGCTCAGGCAGTCTGCTCTGATCTTTCTGGTTACACCACTGGCAGCAAAGTCCTGTAACCTGATTCCACTTCAATTCTAACTTGATGGGGACAAACTAGTATCTCAGAAATGGGAAGATTTACATTCCTTTGCACACCTTCAGTCTACTTCCATTTGCAATTTCATGGAAATCTTAATTCAACCAAAACGATTTGCCGCCAAACTCTTTCTGTTCTCAGCAGGGTTTGACAGTAATAAGCCAGCATAACTCGACATATTGTGCCAACTCAATGCACCTCAGCATTTTAAAGATACGAAGGGGTTCAATTTAACTCATAGGGAAACGCACAGGATCCGATGTCAGGCGGTTTTATACTCCAGTGAGATTATCAGATCACGTGACAGATGCTCCCACAAAATCTATTGAATTTTCTGCCTTGCCAGTAGTTTAGGTTTACCCTGAAGCCATTATTTAAGTAGAAGGCAATGTCAGTATAAAAGTTATAACATTAAAACATTAATAAGCTCATCCACGCCTTATTGGGTTAATGTACAATGCGAGATATGAAGTCCTGCTAATCCCATTCCAAGAACGGATAGAGTTGCCGCTTTTAGAAGAGACTTTAAACTAAAAACCTGCTTGCCTTCCAAAGAAGATACAGGAGAAAGTGAGGACTGACTGCGGATACTGGAGATCAGCGTCGAAGAGTTTGGTGCTGGAAAGACACAGCAGGTCAGGCAGCTTCCGAGGAGCAGGACAGTCTCCAGCTCCTCCGATGTTGCCTGGCAGGCTGTGCTTTTTCAGCACCACACTCTTTGATTCCAAAGATGTGAAAGATTTATTGGCACTATTTCACAGAAGAGCTGAGGTGTTCTCTTGGCTGTCCCACCAACATTCATCGCTCAACCAACACCAGCAGAAACAGAAGAATTAATCACTGAGTTCTGACAAGAGACCATCAACCTGAAACGTCAGTGTGAAGCTGTGCTGTGTGCAATCTGCCTGCTGCATTTCCTACTTTACGAGAAAAACTATATTATAAAAGTACTTTACTGGCTGTAAGGCGCTTTGGGAAATCATGAAAAGTTAGAGAAGTGCAAGTCATTTTTATCACTCGGGAACATAAATCAAGAAATAAATAAATCAATTCTAGTTCCAACAGCCAATAATGATCTAATAAGTGTCAGGCTGAATGTATCGGTGTTGACTAAGCACAGGACCAAGCCTGCAATCAAACACGTTGTCAACACAGCCTTAACACGTAAAGGATGGCTACTGTGTTCCAAACTATTTGCTGATTTCCATGAAAGTATGCGCAATTACAGTCAGAGGAAGAATACAAGGGCATGTGACCAGAAGATCATCATTACTCACATCTGGCTTCGTGTCAACAACGTCCACCTCCACATTCACCTCCGCCTGCAGGATTTTTTGCTTGGTCTGCTCGATGGCCAGGCTGAGCTTGTTAACGTACGACTGCAGCTCCTCTGCAGAATCCATGTTCATTTCTGACAGAGCTCGCTTGAAGCGCTCAGTCATGCCTTCTTCCAAAAGCTCCTAGGGGAACAAAGATGAGAAAGCAATATATTATGCAGTGCAAACTTGCGTTTTGTACACATCAGCCCCATTCTGCCAAGGTAAGTTTGCTCAATTGTGGAAAATGGATCACATATTGCCAAATTAGACCCTGTCGTGGCTAGATCCTAAATTAAATACTAGCCCAACTCAGGAGGATACTTTCTATTTCCTCAGTCTGACTTTCCTACTTCATGTACCCAACTTATCACAAAAGGATCACCCATTAGTGGTAAGTTATGGTCACATTTGTCCTTCCAATGTTCTGGGGACCTAGGTTCAAATCCCACCATGACAGATGGTGGAATTTGAATTCGATAAAATTCTGGAATTCATGTCTGATGATGACCATGAAACCATTGTCAATTGCTGGGGAAAGCCCACCAGGTTCACTAATGCCTTTCAGAGAAGGAAACAGCAATCCTTACCTGGTCTGGTCTATATGTGACTCAAGACCCACAGTAATGCGGATGAATCTTAATTGCCCTCGAGACAACTAGGGATGGCTAATAAATGATGGTCTAGCCAATGATGCCCTCATCCTGTGAATTAATTTTTTTTTTAAATTCACATATGAAGGGCAGCATGGTGGCTCAGTGGTTAGGACTGATGCCTCACAGTGCCACAGACCAAGGTTTGATTCCAGCCTCCTGTACGCACTCTCCCAGTGTCTACATGGATTTCTGGTTGTGAACAGTAGTTGACAATTAAACAACGAGCTAGAGGAGAATATTCCACAAATATTCCCAGCTCAAGAGTGCAGTATAAAAGGTGAGGCATCCCCAAACATTCAAAAACACAGATATACACTCTCTGCAGAAAGAACTTGCATTTATTAAGCATTTTTCAAATGCAAGTATTTACTACTTTCACAATCAAACAGTGAATGGAGGTCTTTGATCCTCCTACAATTTCCACAGGCTGCATTCAGCAGTTTAATTATAGCCAAGGTACTTCACTGGAGTGTTATCCTGCAAAATCCACCCAGAGTTAGAATCAAGTCCCAAACGTAAATTACAAAATTCCAAGCAAGCATCAGTGTTAGCACTTACATGGGAGTGGTTGAAGTATTTGCCTGATTAGACTGAAAGGTTTTTCTCGCTGGCTGGCTGCTTCTGTAAGCAACTCACACAACCAATTAACTTGCAGAAAACAGCAATCAAGGAGATGTTATATAAAGGGTTAGATCTGTTCACTTGGGCAAGTTACTGGAAGGTAGTCAACTCGATTACATATTTTCGCAGAAAAACAAAGGTAACCTAGATAGTTCCTATTGTCAAAAGATTTTGACGGGAAGCCAGATTAACACGAGGGTGAAAGGAATGGAAAGATATGCAGGCAGAGTGAGAAGAGGAGGTTTCTGTGGACTATGAACATTAGAATCCAGTTGGGTCAAATAACCTATTTCTGGCTGTGCTACCATTAATGTTCAAGCTTCCACAAGCCCCTTTTCTGCTGCACAGCCCCAGGTTACAGTCAAGTTTGGATTGGCAATGAACCAGTCTTCACCCTCTAGTGGCAGAAAATCAGTACTGCAACGGCCCCGCAGTATCACGGCAAATGTCAGATACACTAGAGAGACAAGAGAAAGTACTTTTCTAGCCTTCTGATAGCGTATTCCAATTCCCTCACCAATTTCTTAACAGTGCAACAGTAATAATGTTGATTTATCTTTTTGTTTGAAATCATAAAGCACTCTCTAATATCAAAAGCAATATGTGAAAAATCTGCATAACTTATTTTCATTTTAATTTTCACTAATGCAAAGATTAAGCAAGCTTCATATATGAGCTCATATGCAACTGTGCCACAGGCTTCACAAAAATAACAGCACAGTGCAAGAAGAGATTCAGGATCCTGTCTATAACATGTCCATATTCTCTATAACAACATCCAGTGCAGATTCTCTTCTCTGTTAAGTGTCCATTGTGCATCTAATTCTTAGAGGAGAAAGTGAGGACTGCAGATGCTGGAGATCAGAGCTGAAAATGTGTTGCTGGAAAAGCGCAGCAGGTCAGGCAGCATCCAAGGAACAGGAGAATCGACGTTTCGGGCATAAGCCCTTCTTCAGGAATGAGGAAAGTGTGCCCAGCAGGCTAAGATAAAAGGTAGGGAGGAGGGACGTTGGAAATGCGATAGGTGGAAGGAGGTCAAGGTGAGGGTGATAGGCCAGAGTGGGAGTGGGGGCGGAGAGGTCAGGAAGAAGATTGCAGGTTAGGAAGGCGGTGCTGAGTTCGAGGGATTTGACTGAGACAAGGTGGGGGGAGGGAAAATGAGGAAACTGGAGAAATCTGAGAATCAGTAACTACAAATCCACCAATCCCTGTCATGAAGTTTTTTTAGTGCCTGAGCTTCCACAGCTCTTGAGGATATAGACTGACAAAGATACACCACCCTATGAGTGAAGAGGTGGCTCCTCATCTCAGTCCTAAATGTCTTTTAATCTCAAATGGTGTCCCTTGGTTGCAGACCCCATAGCCAGGGGAAACATCCTTTTTGCTCCTACTCTGTCTATCCCTTGAAGAATTTTCTAAGTTTCTGTGAAATCACCTCTCATTCTTTTAAACACCAGAGAATGCAGAGCCTCCATCTCTCTTCACTAGATAGTGCCACCATCCCTGCAATCAGTCTGGGAAATACCACTGCACTTCCCTATGCCAAGTAGATCCTTCATTAGATAAGAGCTCACACATTGTTAAGCTTTGATCTCTCGGCTGACACATTCTCCAGCTCCAAGATATCACAGTAAAAATTGAACCCTCATGATTAAACAAATTAGGAAAAAGTTAAAAAGATACAATGATTTGTATTTGTTAGTCTGGCTAGGTAACATGGAAATAATTATATCACTTGCATCCCAGGTCATTTACAGAGCCACTAATACACAGTGATTGGTAAAGTCGCTGCATGGAAACTTGAGCTTTTTAAACAGGGATTTTGGAGGCGGGGGGGGGGGGGGGGAACTCACTGTTCAATTCCACCTATCGCTCCTCAAACATCAAGCATGGAAAAAGAATGCAATGGTTCATGTGTCAAGCACAGCTCAGCTGATCACACTCTTGCAATCTCCTATTTCCCATGCTGCTCAAGTCAGAAGGTTGAGGGATCAAACCCTATCCTGGACAACACATTGCTGTGACAGTGAGGGAACATAGCATCAACAGCGGTTCCATCTTTAGGGTGAAAGACTAAATCAAGGTCTTGTTCAGGTGAACTTCAAACATCCCACAGCCTTTTAATGAGGAGACTGAAGCTTTTCCAATGTCCTAGCCCTAACCAAAACCACTATAAAAAAATTAACTGATTATTTGCTGCATCTCGCAGCTTACCATATCTGGCCATCAAAAAAGTGAATGATTCATCAATGATGGAATGCTTGGGATACCCTAAAGAGTGTAACTTGTTTATTTTTCCAAATAAGTTATGGGCAGAGCCTTGGGAGCAGTTTGTTCATGTTTATGAAATAGTGAACTGAGTATCTGTTTTAAACTGTGTCCCTATTCCTTTACCTGGATGCTGAGCAGTCTCTCGAGTCTTTCCTGATCGAGCTGTAGTTTTTCCTCCCTGCGCCGTGCGTTGAGCTCCTGTAGCCTGCGAATCTGCTGCTGCCTCCGTTCCATCCTCTCTTCGGCAGTCAAGGTGCTGGCCAGCAGCTTGTTGTTAAAGGGCAACTGCATCCTGTGTATATTTTTCTGATAGAAGTCCGGCTGCTTCCACAGGTTGAGCTCTGCAAACAGGGAAACAATTACATCATACCCACTTTTCAATCCAGACTCAAAAGTCAAGATACAAATTTAGATTCATAGTCTTGTGTATTTCTGTGAAACTAAAAAAAGAACATTTATTTTCTTCCTGATATTTAGGTCAATGGATGCATTTAAAAAAAAATTAATTTATGCGGCATTGGCATTGTTTCACAATAGCTGACCAATCCCTAGTTGCCCTTGAGAAGCTAAGGGTAGGCCTTCTTCTGGAACTACTTCAGTCTGTCTGGAGAAGGTAGGCTGTAAAGGAGGGATTCGAGACCTTCGACCAAATGACGGTCAAGAAACAGCTGATGTGGTTCCAAGTCAGGATTATGGGTGTTTTGGAGATGCTGCAGTTTCCGTGCATCAGTAGCTAGGAATGTGATAGGTAGATGAAGGTGGGGGAGTGATGGTGATAGGTCAGAGTGGAGGGTGGAGCAGATAGGTGGGAAGGTAGATGGACAGGTAGGATAGTTCAAGAGGGTGGTGTCAATTTGGAGGGTTGGATCTGGGATGAGGTGGGGGGAGGGGAGATGAGGAAACTGTTGAAATCAACATTGATTCCATGTGGTTGAAGCATCCCATGGCAGAAGATGAGGTGTTCTTCCTCCAGTCATCGCGTGGCTAGCATATGGTGGTGGACGATGACTTCAACTCCCCCTCTGACTCCGCCAAGGACATGCAAGTCCTGGGCCTCCTCCACCGATAGACTGTTGAGTTTTTGGAGTTTTTACTTTGTTGAAATGTTTTGAGGGGGTTTTGTTTAGTCATAACAAATTAAATTTCTAACGAGCATGAATTTGTGCATTATTCAGTACAACCAGCAATTATATTGCCAATCTTGTCTATAAAGGTTTTGAGAGTACAGTAAAAAAGAAGCACCATACTGAAGCAGGAGGCAATGAGGTCATAGATCATAGCAATTTATTGGCTATGGGGAACCCTAATTCTTTTGTAAACAAATCCAGTGTTATCATGTATTTGCATGCATTCAATGCTGATGCTAACATGAAAAAAGTAATCAAATTTCCAAAATTAAAACATGTTATCAGATTAGCATATGCAAAATTTAAAGTATGTATTTTATATGTTCACATTAACTACATAAAGGTTCAAAAAGCAGTGCAAGTAATACTGATCTGGATGCAGAAGATAAACAAATATTTGATTTCCTTTGACGTGATTGATATATATCACCCCATACTCTTTTAAAACTACTCCTGTATCAATTTTTATTATGTATCTTGAACACAAATATTTTCTCTTCATCATTGGTAATGCCATGTCAGAATCAAAAGGTTGCAGATTCAAGTCTCACTCCAGAGATTCAAGCACAAAGCCGAGGCGCTCACTTCAATACAGTCCTGATATCAGATGTTATACCAAGACCAAGTCAATCCCATCAGGTGGACACAAAAGATGTCATGGCACTATTTTGAAGAATATTAAAGCACTGGACAATGCACCCTGGCCTACATTTACATTCCAAAAGACATAATTTTAGAAAAGAAACTGTTTGTGTGGTCATTATTTCATTGATGTTTATGTGATCGACTGTGTAAATAGGCTGCTGTGGTAAATACAACAGTTACTACAACTCCACAAAGTAGTTAATTTTCTTTTAGTCATTCACAAGATGTGAGCATCACTGGCTGGGTCAACATTTATTGCCCATCCCTAATTACTCAGACAGTAGTTAACCATGGTGCAGTGGGGCCGGATTCACATGATGGCCAGACGAGTTAAGGATGGCAGTTTCCTTCCTGACAGGAAATAACTGAACCAGATGGGTTTCTCCAACGATCAACAGCAGTTCATGATCATCAACACACTCTTAGTGCAGCCAAATGGGTCAACCCAACGTCACGAATGCTGCTTTCTTTCTTCGTCTAATCTTGGGACCAACAATCTGATACTTAATCACTAAACTTTCTACATCAGAGAAATTCTGTAATGCAACAAATCTTCATTGCCCTTCAGATCATTGGATCAGATCCACAGCAATTTCCCCAAACTTGCACAATAAAGATTTGCTCCCAATGAAAATGAAGCCTTTTAGCAAGGACTTTCTAATTTAGTTCCTTGCTCAAGTTGTACAGGCACCAGGTATTCTATCTAAATGACTGTTCTCTATGTGCAACAATAACCAATAAATGTTGGCAGGATACTCAACTGTACAGCGAGGCTCACAGTTCCAGTCTAATTATGTTCTTAGTCAACATTCTCACAGATATATTATCATTATTACTGTTATTATTGTGTAGTAATCCACAACAGGAAACATGGTTTTTTTCATTTTATTTTGTGCCTCCACCAGGATGTACCACTGCTCGTCTCTGGTCTGAATCTGAATTCTTCCTTTAATTTTTGTTTCTCTGAGAGTGGATCTGCTGCCTCACATGGTACATGTTCAATTAGTCCTCACTTGGCCTCAGTCCTTCTCCTTTCCAGTTCTTTTCCCGTTTTTCATTACATCAAGCCCGTGGAATCCAGAAAAACATTCTCCCTGTTTAATTAAGCCCGAAATATCAAGACATTTCTTCAAGACATTTCATACTCCAGGGAACTGCTTAACTTTTGTTTTGCTTGAAATCAACCGGAAATTATCGTTCCAAGAGTAATGGCGTATAAAGGATGCTCCCCAAATAATGTAGAGAGAGAGAGCAGCTTGACCACATAACTCTCAAACTTCACTGAACTAACTAACTCAGTTACCGAGGTCACAAGGTAACTGCAGTCCATCGCTTATACCACACGCATATGTAGATTTAGATAGTTTAATCTGAAGTAAGGAAGTTCAATGTGAATAAGGGAACTCATGAAGGTATAAAGCACAAATTGGCTGATTTGGAAAAGGTGTGACTGTGCCTGGGCAATGAATAAAGAATGTTGAAGGACTATTACATGGCTTACTGCAGCTCAAAATTCCTTCAACAAACAAAAAAGGTCAGTCAATTATGGTTGATAAAGTAACTGATACCTATATAACGTGAGCAAGGATTTAAAATAAATGGCTGATAAAATAAGTTAGACGATTAAATGAGATTTAAAAAAAAGCTTAATATATTGCCAGAAACAGTAGTAAATATAAGGATTGGGAAGTATTTAGGATACAGCAAGAAGGACCAAAATACTGATAAGGGAGATTACAATATGCATGCAATCAAGCAAAAATCATAAAAATAGAGTGTAAAAACTTTCATATAACATATATATGAAAATGAAACTTCTGGTTAAGAATAATAGAGTCACAGGGAGGTACAGCACAGAAACAGTCCCTTCAGTCCAACTCGTCCATGCCAACCAGATATCCTAAATTAATCTAGTCCTATTTGCCAGCATTTGGCTCATATCTCTCCAAACCCTCCCTATTCATATACCCATCCAGATGCTTTTTAAACATTGCAATTGTACCAGCCTCCACCACTTCTTCTGGCAGCTCATTCCATACATGCACCACCCTCTGCGTGAAAACGTTGCCCTTTAGGTCTCTTTTAAATCTTTCCCCTCTCACCCTATGCCATCTAGTTCTGGACTCGCCCAGATAGACCTTGTATTTTTACCCTATCCGTGCCCCTCATGATTTTACAAACCTCTATAAAGTCACCCCTCAGCCTCTGATGCTCCAGGGAAAACAGGCCCAGTCGATTCTGCTCTCCCTGTAGCTCAAACCCACCAACCATGGCAACATCCTTGTAAATCTTTTCTGAACCTTTTCACGTTTCACAACATCCTTCTAATAGGAGGGAGACCAGAACTGCACGCAATATTCCAGAAGTGGCCAAACCAATGTGCTGTATAGCCGCAACATGACCTCCCAACTCCTGTACTCAATGTTCTGACCAATAAAGTCAAGCATACCAAACGCCTTCTTCACTATCCTATCTACCTGCAACTCCACTTTCAAGGAGCTATGAACCTGCAATCCGAGGTCTCTTTGTTCAGTAACACTCCCTAGAACCTTACCATTAAGTGTATAAATCCGGCCTTGATTTGCCTTTCCAAAATGCAGCAGCTCACATTTGTCTAAACTAAACTCCATCTACCAATTCTCAGCCCATTGGCCCATCTGATCAAGATCTTGTGGTACTCTGAGGTAACCTTTTTGCTGTCCATCACACCTCCAATTTTGGTGTCATCTGCAAACTTACTCACTATACCTCTTACGTTCACATTCAAATCATTGATATAAATGACGGAAAGCAGTGGACCCAGCACCAATCATTGTGGCACACCGCAGGTCACAGGCTTCCAGTCTGCAAAGCAACCCTCTACCACCACCCATTACAGGCAGAATTAAAAATATTTGGAATGGGGAATAGAGAAATAGCAGGGAAGCTAAATTATTACTTTGTATCTGTTTTCACTATGGAAGATCCAGGAAATTGCCTAGAATTAAAGAGGAGTTGAAAGAAATTAGTTTTGGTAGGTAGTACCTGAGAAATTAATGCAGCTGAAAGTTAATAAATCTATCGGGCCTGATATCTTAAATTCCAGAGAGATGAAAGAGGTGGCTGTAGAGATAGTTCATACATAGAGTATTGAGAGGTACAGCACAGAAACAAACTCTTCAGTTGAAATTGTCCATACCGACCAGATATCTAAATTAATCCAGTCCCATTTGCCAGCATTTGGCCCATATCCCTTTAAACCTTTCCTACTCATGCACCCATCCAGATGCCTTTTAAACGTTGTAATTGTACTAGCATCCACTACGTCCTCTGGCAGCTTATTCTATACACCACAAAATGATTGAGTAGAGAGGCAGTGAAGTCTGTTTCAATTGTATGTAAGTTTGGTCAGACAGTGCATGGGGCAGTGTATGCAGTTTTAGTCTCTACTTTGTCATAGCAAGAGTGAAATGGAGGTTCATCAGATTTGTTACTGCGATGGTGGGGCTGTTCTATGACTACACATTGGGAAAACTGAATCTGTGTTCTCCAGTGTTTCAAAGAATGAGAGGTGATCCTGTCAAAACCTACGAAATTCTTAAAGGCATTGTTTAAAAACAAGGAAGATGCCACTTGGGATCAAGATGACGAGAACTTTTTTATTTAGACGGAAATAAATCGTTGGAATTCTCTACCTCAGAGGGTTACGGAAACTCAGTCTTTAGGTATGTTTAAAGTAAAGATCAATAAATTTCTGATAACCGTTGGCATACAGGATTATGGGCATAGATTCAGTAAAGGGCATTGAAAGGCTGAATCAGCAATGGTCATGTTAAATGATAGAGCAGACTTGACGAGCTGAATGCCCTCCACCTCTTCCCATGAAATGAGTACAATTTCACAGATGAAAGGATTTTATACTGTGTGAGCAAGAATATCAACTAATGCTATCAATTAATGCTAACACATTAATAAAGCCTATCACCAGGTATGCCTGAATCACAGATATGGACACATGTAAGTTTGAGGGGTATAATCAGGGTATAATCTGTTATTATAGATATTAGATTGTGGATTCAATTGTAAAATGTGATTCAAATTTGACAACCATGAGCTAGCGACAGAGTTGGGGAGAATGTAGGGCTGAGCCACCATCTTGAACTGCTACAGACCCTCATGACAGCTTTACATTGGATCAAAAGACCATCAATTTGTTTAGACAGTAATTGAGAGTCAAGCATTTTGTTGTGGGTTTGGAGTCATAGTCAGGACAGACAGGTTTTCTTCCTCAAAAGACACCATCAAGCTTGTGTTTACTTTTAATCACAATCGGTAGTATCAAGATCACATTACTGACACTTGTTTTTTTTCCTCCAGATTTATTTTGAAATTATGGAATTTATTGGGATTTGAAATCAGGGCTATGGAACTGTAGTTTACCTCTTCAGTTTACTAAGCCCAATAACAAAGTCACTACATTATCACATCCAACAAAAGCACAAGATTCCAAAAACTTCTGTTATATATCAAAAGGATCTGCCACCTCACAAAATCATTACCTAAAACAATTTGACATTTTCAGATCACAAAAGAAATAGAGAAATTAAACAGTAAAGTTCAACATTTTACATAAGCATTTCATTTGCAGAGGTCAAATAACTCCATTGGTATTCCCATTTTCCAATTTCCTCTCCACTTCACCAGCAACCATTTATACCATATGAAATAGGAGCAGAATTACGCCATTTGGCCCATCGGATATGCTCCATCATTCAATCATGGCTGATATGTATCTCAACCCCATTCTCCTGCCTTCTCTCCGCAACCTTTGATCCCCTTACTAATCAAGAATCAATGTATCTTTGTCTTAACGAGACTCAATGACTTGACCTCAACAGCCCTCTGGATGTTCATCACCCTCTGGCTGAAGAAATTTCTCCTTATCTCAGTTCTAAACAGTCATCCCTTCACTCTGAAGCCGTGTCCTCAGGTCCTAGTCTCTCCTACTCGTGAAAACATCTTCTCCACATCCACTCTACCCAGACCTCTCAGTATTCTGAATGAGGACCTCTTTGTAATGTTAAAAAAATTAAATTGGAACATCTCTCTGGACATTAATGTAATATTGAAGAGTTGAACTGCACTGAGTGAACATTCTGGAAGTGGGCGGGGACGACAGTCAAGCAGGAGTGCGAATGACCCCCACCCAATTCAGACAGTCATGTGCAACTACTCCCCTATTATTACCAAATTAAATTATCACTCAATCTCTTCCAGTCAGAAATGCTTTCTAGCCATCCCCTGAAGCTAGGTATGTCGCACCTGCATTGTCTTAGGAAATCACTGAGTCAGGAGATTGTTTGCATAACGATTCCCCAGGATTGGGGCATTTACATTTGCATTATCTCTGAGGATGATGTCATCCTACCATTGTACCTGGGGTAACATGTGACTGTGAGGGAGTCACTGAGGGTTGTCTTGAATGGCATGTGACTGTGGAGGAGTGGCCAGAGTATCTGTGAGCATGACCAACTGACCTGTATAAAGGGGGATGTGTTTTCTTTATTCAGAGCCCCCTTTTGACTCGACGTCACATGCCTGCGAGGAGGGTCAAAGGGAGTCACGTACCTTGTACAGGCTTTAATAAACTTTAACTGTTTGCAGATGTTGGTGTGTGTGAATTGCACCTCATGTGTGAAACCTCGGGAAAAGAACCTAACACCTTCATCCTTCTAAATTCCATCAAATACAGAACCAGAATCCTCAAATATTCCTCGTATGACAAGCCCTTCATCCCTGGGATCATGCTCTTGAACCTCATCTGGACCTCTCCAAGGCAATCACATCTTCCCTTGGACATGGGGCCCATAACCGCTCACAATATTCCAAATGCGGTCTGACCAGATCTTTATAGAGCTTCAGCAGTACATCTCTGCTCTTGTATTCCAGCATTCACGAAATTAATGCTAACATTGCATTTGACTTCCTGAATCTGTCTGTTAAATCCTGAATTAGGACTCCTGGGCAGAGTTGGGGAGAATGTGGGTGTGAGCACCATCTTGAACTATTGCTATTTGACCTATCCTAATCTTCAGGTCATATTTGAACATGAGTCCTAGTTAGTGCATCAGACTGATTCAGATCTTGTCCACAACTGCATGTGCATACTTTTCAGCCCAGATCATTTGGGTGAGACAGAATCCTGACCACTGAAGCCATTTCTCACAAGTTATGACTGACTAATTAAAATCAGACATGCCAGCAGGGAATGGAACAAAACATCAGGCTTTCCAGCCCATCATATCGCGGTGGAACCTTTCCACTGCACCACTGGAGGACTGACTGTACTATTTAACAGGTGAATACGTCCAATGAAAGCTAAACCAGATCAGAACATCCCTCTTTCAGGATTGACTTCAGCCAATTTGAAACATGGGAAACTGACAGACAAGAAATGATCCACTGGTTTATCAAGTGACTCTATATGGCTGCAACTTCCTGACTAAACACATCTTCCACCTTAACCTGTAACCTTTGGGGAGAAGACAAAAAAATTGGAGGAAAACTTCAGGACAGCTTGAGGATAAAATATTCCAGAAAATCACCCCTCTGACCAAACATTCTAGTCCGGTGGATCACAATAACCACATGACATTTAGCCTTCCAAGTGACACAATCTCTGCCAAGTTGCTTATTTCAAAGAATGTATCAACAGGATAAGAACAAGAATTACCTTCCATGTAGTCGGCTGCAATGTAACAATGTTCGTGGAGAATCTCTTCCATTCTGCTGAGTGTTATAGCCGGCAAGTGGCCAGGATACTTTAGCTGCAGCAGTCGCTGCATGTATGATGCTGCCTGGCTTCCACCCAGATTAATCCTTTTACTGTTATGAGCGTCCAACCTAGGGTTCATCAAGGAAACATCCATTGGTGCACATACAGAGAGACATGTGAAATAAGATAAATACAAAAGTTCCTGATGTATAAACACCTGACTTACAAACGCTCATACTTAAAAACGTGATCTCACACAGGGTGTAATTTTAAAGATCTGTCTTATAATGACAAAATGCTATATTACGTTGCCCTGTGTTGTGTTCCTAACTTACGAACAGAATCCAGAAAAGAACGTGTTCACAACACTATGCTGTGTTCCTCTACAATGCTGACTACACTTTCAAAATAACTAATTTCTTGTGAAACACTTTGGGATATCACACAAGATGCTTTATTAATGTAAATGCTTTTCTTTCTAATTAGTTTTGGATAATAAATTTGAAACCAACAATTCAAAAGATTGTGAGCATATGAGTTAGGAGCAGAAGTAGGCCATTCTGCTATTCAACACGATCATGGCTGCTCGGATTACTCCATATTCCCACCCACTTGATCACTCCTTTGATTATCAAGAATCTATCTACCTGCACCTTAAAAATATTTAAGGAATCTATTTCCTCTGCCTTTCCAGGACAGAGTTCCAAAGACTCACAACCTCTGTGTGGAAAATGTCTTTTTATTTGTGTCTTAAATGGGCAACCCCTTATTTTGAACAGTGACCCTTCATTCTATATTCTCCCATAAGAGGAAGCATCCTTCCCACATGCTCCTGGTCAAGAGCCGGCAGGATCTTAAATGTTTCATATCCTTCTAAACTCCAGAGGATGTAAGCTCAGCCTATCCAAATTTTCCTCATAAGATAGCCCACCTGTTCCAAGCATTAATCTGGTAAACCTCCTCTGAACTGCTGCTAATACACTTCCTTGAATAAGGACAAAAATATTGCCCACAGTGCGGGAATGATACACAATCAAACTAATATTACAAGTCTGAGAGTGCATGAAAGAGAATGATGGAGCACTTGAAATATTAACAGTTCAAAGTCTGATTGAGCTGTTCTAAGTTTCTCACATTATTATTTTTTGTTTTGGATTTGCAACATTTATTATCTATTATTTTGTCTAATCTGCAGCTCCGTGTAGCATGTTTTTAAAGTTTTCATGTTTGTGCTTTACAAACCTGCCATGCAGCACAGGCAGAATGTGACAGCAGTGATACCCAGAGGAAACAATCAATCCAGTGGCGGGGTGTTTGTTATTGCGCCAAAAGCTATAAAGATCGTCAATTCCATATGACACCTTGGGAACGTGGTAGCACTCAAACAGGAGCTCGGACATCAACTGTCGTGAATACAGTGGATTACATGGTGCTTCTGTTAAAACGATTGGATGTTCCACGCAAAACTGTGATAGATACAAACAGTACCAATTAGTATAATGTGAATATATGAACAAGGAAGAAAAACTGGCCACTTCTCTCAACCCTTTGATCCTGCTCTGCCATTCAATAAAATCATGGTGGATCTGATTTAAATCTCAATCCTATATTCCTGCACATTCCCGACAATCTTTCATTTGCTTGGTCATCAAGAATTTATCCACCTCTACCTTAAAAATATTTAAAGACTGTGCACCCACTGACTTATGAGGAAGCGCACAGCCTTCTGAGAGAGAAAAAAATGTTTCTTCATCTCTGTTTCAAATGGATAACCTCTTATTCTTAAACTATGACTCCTACTTTTAGATTCTCCCAAGAGAGGAAACATCTTTGCAACATCCACCTCGTCAAGTCCCCTCAGGATGTTATATGTTTCAATTAAGTCACCTCTAACTCTTCTGAACTCCAAAGGATATAGGCCTAGCCTTTCCTCATAGGGCAAACTGCTTTTTTCTACATTGTAATCCACCTGCCAGATCTTGGACAATGCACTCAACTTATCTATATCCCTCCGTAGGCTCCTTATAACCTCTTCACAACACACTTTCTTACATATCGTGAGCAGAATTAGCTACCATACCTTTAATTCTATCACCCAAATCATTTATATAAGTTTTACAGTTGAGGGCCCAGCACCGAATCCTGTGGCAACCACTCAAGCCACCCTGCCAGCCTGAAAATGACCCACTTATTCCAGCTCTTGACTTTCTGTCAGCAACCAATCTTCTATCCATGCCAATACATTGCCCCCTACATCATGAGCTTCTATTTTCCAAACAACCGATGATGTGGCACTTTATCAAATACCTTCTGGAAATCTAAATACAATACATCCACTGCTTCCTCTTTATTTAAAGCACAAGTTCTTCTTTAAAGAATGACAATAAATTAACAACACATGATTTGTCTTGTTGGCGGTGCCTTGAATCTATCTAAATGCCCTGTTTTAATGATCGTATGATTGATGTTAAGCTCACTGACCTGTAGCTTCCTTCTTTCTGCCTTTGTCTCTTTCTAATTAAATTAGTTACATTAGTTATTTTCCAGTCTAAAGGAAGCTTCCCTGAAAGGAGCAACTGATGAAAAGTGAGTTTTCCAAAGTTAAAACCAAAGTATCAACAATTTCACTGGCTACCTCTTTTAACAAACTAGGCTAAAACCAATGGGATTAGATTAGATTACTTATCGAATCTAATCTAATCCCATTGGTTTTACCCAAAACCAAAGTATCAACAATTTCACTGGCTACCTCTTTTAACACGTTAGGATAAAACCAATGGGATCAAGGGACTTATCAACTCCAACAATTTACTCAGTACTATTTCCTCGGTAATTGTAATTTTCTTGAATTCCTCCTTCTCTTGCAATTCCTGATTTACAGGAATGCTACTTGTATCCTCCCTCGGTGAAGACCAACGCAAAATATCTGTTCAGTTCATCCTTCATCTCTTTATCCCCCCCTTTTTTTTATAGGGCCAAAACTTACAATCTTCAGAATTTAAAGCACTGCAGTCTGGTTAACATGCAGCTGAAGAAAAGTAATAACAAGTGATAAAGGAGTGACAAGCGAAGCCCAGCCAGCTCATCACACTTATTTGGCATGGCAAGTTCCAAGGCTGTATCATAATATGGGGCAAACTGACGATCAAAATGTTGTGATTCAAAACTTACTCTTTACTTGCCACAAATTATATTTTCTTTCTTACAGCGTACTGGCATGTGCGTTAAAATTACTGTTATTTTGCTATTAAATCCTGATCCAGTGTGGCATGGCACACCCTATGATGACACACTGAGGCAAGCAGCACCATATTGTGTTCATGCTACATCATATCACCATTGTTCAATGTATCAGGTCACATTATGCCCCGTCAGTTAGGCTTTGCCATGATAGAGTAACAGTTTACTATATCAGAGACATAGTTTATCATATTAGGGCACAGCTTTCCCCTTCCAGGACACAGCTTCTCATGTCAGCGGTTCAGTTTAACATGTTAGGGGTTGCAACCAGGGCACAACATGCCCCATGCAGGGTACAAGCCGACATGTCAGGGGTTCAACCTGATGTGTCAGGGGCACAGCATGCCTCATCCAGGGCATGACTTTAATCTGACATTCCTGAAAGGCTTTTGCCCAAAATCTTTGAGGAGAAAGTGAGGTCTGCAGATGCTGGAGATCAGAGCTGAAAATGTGTTGCTGGAACAGCGCAGCAGGTCAGGCAGCATCCAGGGAACAGAAGAATCGACGTTTCGGGCATAAGAAGGGCTTCCTGAAGAAGGGCTTATGCCCGAAACGTCGATTCTCCTGTTCCCTGGATGCTGCCTGACCTGCTGCGCTGTTCCAGCACCAGCAACACATTTTCAGTTTTGCCCAAAACGTCAACTCTCCTGCTGCCCGAACTGCTTACTTTTCCAGCGCCACACTTTTCGACTATGTCAGAGGTTCATCTTGACATGTCAGGGCCACATGTCTCATCCTGGCCACAACTTGCTCCACCTGGGGTAAAATCTGACATGTCAGGGGTTCAGCTTGACGTGATTTGAGGGGAGGGCAACACGCCTTCAGCAGGGCACAGATTGATGCGAAAGGGCACAGCTTCCCATGCCAGGGGTATCACCTGGCAGGCATGCTTCCTGAATTGCTGTGCTCTTCCAGCACCATTGATCCAGAATCTGGTTTCCAGCATCTGCAGTCATTGTTTTTACCATATCGGTGACACAGCTCACCCTGTATTGAGGCAGAGCCCGCCATTACAGGGGCACAGTTTATTGTGTTGGTGAGACTGTGAGGACATTTAACAACATTGTGACCTGTCCCCAGGGTGAACTCTGACCTCGGAGGTGATGCCAAGGTGCTGGAACACGTGGTCGAACACCTGCTCCTGAAGGTCGAAATTCACCACCACGTTCCTGTCGAACTGGGACTTGAGCAGCCAGCGGACCACCTCCAGGTTGCGGATGTCGTTGCCGACCTGGGTGTCGCTGCGGGAGGCGCCGCGGCTCCGCGCCGAAACGTTTTTAAACTGAAGCCGCGGCTTCGGGTCCAGGGCCCAGCCGGCCCGGCACTGGAAAGACCCGTTATCCACCACCAGAGGCACCTGGCCCGGACTCCATCCAGGGATCTTTCCCGGATCGTCGATCGGATCCGCCACCGGCTTCGGGTCCCGAAAATAGAAAATATTCGGCGGCGGTTCCGTGAAATCCGCACCGATGGTCGCCGCCATCTTGGCGCACCCACAAAAACAACCCCCCCGGGCTCCCGTGAGCGCTGACAATACGTTCCGCGACACTTCAGTTCCTACTGTAGACGCAAAGAGATACAGGCTCTGGTGGTGCAGTGGTAGTGTTCCTACCTCAGAGCCAGGAGACCCGGCGTCCAAGTCCCACCTGCTCCAGAGATTGTAATAACATTCCTGAACAGGTTGATTAGGAAAATGATTTGGAGATGTGTTGGACTAGGGTGTACAAAGTTAAAAATCACACAACACCAGGTTTCAATATATAATTTCAGTTACATCACATTGTAAAGTATTGCTGTAAATTCTGTGTCTTACAATTTTATTCTCCACAACCACCTGATGAAGGAGCAGTGCTCCGAAAGCTAGTGCTTCCAAATAAACCTGTTGGACTATAACCTGGTGTTGTGTGATTAGGAAAATACCTGAATAATGACAGCTCAGTGCTTTAGATTAAAGTCCCATGCAGTAAGTATCACACTGAGGAGCAGGTACAAACATACAAGCTGGAGTGGGCTGCTCAACTCCTCTAACCTACTGTGCCACTCAACAAGACTAAAGTTGCTCTCATGTACTCCAAACACAGACAGCGCTGGAGAAACCCAATAGGTCCAGCAGCATCTGTAAAGTCATAGAAATGTACGGCACGGAAACAGACCGTTCGGTCCAACTCGTCCATGCCGTCCTGATATCCCAACCCAATCTAGTCCCATCTGCCAGCACCCGGCCCATATCCCTCCAAATCCTTCCTAATCGTATACCCATCCAGATGTATTTTAAATGTTGTAATGGTACTAGCCTCCACCACATCCTCTGGCAGCTTATTCCATACACGTACCACCCTCTGTGTGAAAAAGTTGCCCCGTAGGTCTGTTTTATATCTTTCCCCTCTCACCCTAAACCTATGCCCTCTAGTCTGGACTCCCCCACCCTAGGGGAAAGCCTTGTCTATATACCCTATCGATGCTGCTAATGATTTTATCAACCTCATGAAGGTCACCCTTCAGCCTCCGACGCTCCAGAGAAAACAGCCCTAGCCTATTCAACCTCTCCCTATAGCTCAAATCCTCTAACTCTGGCAACATCCTTGTAAATCTTTTCTGAACCCTTTCAAGTTTCACAACATCCTTAGAGAAACAGACTTAATATTTCAAGTCCAGTATGACTTCCTCAGAACTGTGCATTCTCTGCACATTACTCTGCCCTCCCAAATATCCCCTGATAATCTTTCACCCCTATACTTCTCAGGAATCTATATATCTCTGCCTTAAAAAATATTCAATGATTCTGCTTTGACCTCTGCTTTTGAGGATGACACTTCCAAAGATTCAGTACAGCTCCTGTGAGTCCTCCATAATCATGCCTGCCTTGTAATTTAGTTGTATTTGTTGATATCAGATGGTAAAACATCTGGTTAACCAGGAAAAGTCTTCTGGGAAGCAACAGCATGAATTTGAATTCCATGCAGAGATCACCACCGCATGGAGTAGGAGGTCCATGCACATTTATGAAAAGATAGAGGCCTTGATGAAGAAGATCTTTTTAGGGACCAAGAGAAAGTTCTGGTTGTAAAATTAGGTATCCCTCAGGGACATGTGGATATCTTTATAGTACAGTGGAAGGACCAGAAAGGAAAGGCCCAGGGAGTTAGAGATCAGTGCTATCACTTCACACAATGAGCACCACCATCATGTCCATTAGTTTCTACAAGGTGCAACTATGAGAAGCCCATAAAGGGGCAAGAAAATAAATTTAGACCATGGCTGCCAAATTAAGAAGGCCTCAAAATTTATTTAAGCAAGAAAAGGGCAAATCTAAAGAAATCTAATGAGAGAGTCTGAGAAAACAAGAAAAGTCAAGAGAAGCTAAAAAATTATAGGGACTGGGATTTTAATTAAACTGGGATTTTGGCAGATGGATTTAGAAGGACTGCAGCCAGGGAACGATTTTTAGAAATTTGTGTAGAAGACAATGCATGGTGTTTTGGAATGTGAAACACAGAAAATCATCCATTATGCGTTACAAGAAGTAGGTAAAAGATGGGTGACAACCATTTTTGACAGGAAAACCCAGAAAGCAGTACAGAGATATAAATATATTACGAAGAAACATAATTTTAACGACAAAGCAGAGAGTTAATAGAATTTAAGTAGCAGTCAGAATTGACAGCAGACAGTGCTGGATGTCTTGAAACAGGTAAAGGTGGATAAATCCCCAGGACTTGATCAGGTGTACCCTAGAACTCTGTGGGAAGCTAGAGAAGTGATTGCTGGGCCTGTAGCTGAGATATTTGTATCATTGATAGTCACAGGTGAGGTGCAGGAAGACTGGAGGTTGGCAAACGTGGTGCCACTGTTTAAGAAGGACGGTAAAGACAAGCCAGGGAACTATCGACCGGTGAGCCTGACGTCGATGGTGGGCAAGTTGTTGGAGGGAATTCTGAGGGACAGGATGTTCATGTATTTGGAAAGGCAAAGACTGACTAGGGATAGTCAACATGGCTTTGTGTGTGGGAAGTCATGTCTCACAAACTTGATTGAGTTTTTTGAGGAAGTAACAAAGAAGATCGATGAGGGCAGAGCAGTAGATGTGATCTATATGGACATCAGTAAGGCGTTCAACAAGGTTCCCCATGGGAGACTGATTAACAAGGTTAGATCTCATGGAATACAGGGAGAACTCGCCATTTGGATACAGAACTGGCTCAAAGGTAGAAGACAGAGGGTGGTGGTGGAGTGTTGTTTTTCAGACTGGAAGCCTGTGACCAGTGGAGTGCCACAAGGATCGGTGCTGGGCCCTCTACTTTTTGTCATTTACATAAATGATTTGGATGTGAGCATAAGACGTACCGTTAGTAAGTTTGCAGATGACACCAAAATTGGAGGTATAGTGGACAGCGAAGAGGGTTACCTCAGATTACAACAGGATCTGGACCAAATGGGCTGAGAAGTGGCAGATGGAGTTTAATTCAGATAAATGCGAGGTGCTGCATTTTGGGAAAGCAAATCTTAGCAGGACTTATACACTTAATGGTAAGGTCCTAGGGAGTGTTGCTGAACAAAGAGACCTTGGAGTGCAGGTTCATAGCTCCTTGAAAGTGGAGTTGCAGGTAGGTAGGATAGTGAAGAAGGAGTTTGGTATGCTTTCCTTTATTGGTCAGAGTACTGAGTACAGGAGTTGAGAGGTCATGTTGCGGCTGTACAGGACATTGGTTAGGCCACTGTTGGAATATTGTGTGTAATTCTGATCTCCTTCCTATCGGAAAGATGTTGTGAAACTTGAAAGGGTTCAGAAAAGATTTCCAAGGATGTTGCCAGGGTTGGAGGATTTGAGCTATAGGGAGAGGCTGAACAGGCTGGGGCTGTTTTCCTGGAGCGTCGGAGGCTGAGGGGTGACCTTATAGAGGTTTACAAAATTATGAGGGGGATGGATAGGATAAATAGACAAAGTCTTTTCCCTGGGTCGGGGAGTCCAGAACCAGTGGGCATAGGTTTAGGGTGAGAGGGGAAAGATATAAAAGAGACCTAAGGGGCAACCTTTTCACACAGAGGGTGCTGCGTGTATGGAATGAGCTGCCAGAGGAAGTGGTAGAAGCTGGTACAATTGCAACATTTAAGAGGCATTTGGATGGGTATATGAATAGGAAGGGTTTGGAGGGATATGGGCCGGTGCTCGCAGGTGGGACTAGATTGGGTTGGGACATCTGGTCGGCATGGACGGGTTGGACCAAAGGGTCTGTTTCCATGCTGTACATCTCTATGACTCCATGACATGCTCTGCAGAGCAGCAGTTGACAGCTTTACAATGAATGATAAAGAATTTATTAGTGAAATTAAATTGTGGATATTTTCAAATCAACCAGTTCATAGTGGGGTGCTGAGACTTGAACCTTGGCCTTCCAGCTGAAAAGTAGGGATACTACCACTGTGCCACAAGAACCTTTGTGCTACATTCCCTGATCAGGGATCAAGTTGGTGATGAAAGTACCAAATCCTAACCACGAGACCAACAGGGAATTGAATTTTACACTGAGGCTACCATGATATGGTGGCTTGCTCTTCAATGTGCTGGTCAGGAATCTCCAAGATGACTGACTACCTCATAATGATTTGTGCTATTTGTGCGAGTCTTGAACAATGAAAGTCAGTATTGCCAACTATTTTCTCCATGGAAACAGACCCATTTATGTTTGATGGACACATTTACCTTATTGCTGCCAACCAATTTTTCAGTGGGTATAAGTGAAGTTTAAACACAGAGGTACTTATTATGGTCTTAGAACATAAGAACTCGGAATAGGAGTGGACAATTCAGCCCCTCGAGCCTGTTCTTGCTTTTAATGCGATCATGGTTAATCTCATCTTGGCCTCCATTTCCAATTTCTTGCCTGTTCTCCATAACCCTTTATCCCTTACTAATTAAACATCTGGCTATCACTTGCTTTATATTTTAAGTTTCCCATCATCCACTAAACTCTGGAGCAGTAAATTCAACAGATTTGCAACCTGTGACAAAAGTAATTCCTCCTCACCTCTGTTTTGAATCTGCCATCTCTTAGCTAAGACTTTGACCACAAAGGGAAGCATCCACTCTACATCTGCTTTGTCAATCCCTTTTAGCATCTTATATATCTCAGTTAAATCTCCTGTCGTTCTTCTAAACTCTAGTGAGTTTCGTCTAAATTGCCCAATCGATCCTCGTTAAAAATCATTCAACACCAGGTTAGATTCCAACAGCTTTATTTGGAAGCATTAGCTTTTGGAGCGCTGCTCCTTCATCAGGTGGTTGTATGATTTTTAACTTTGTACATCCCAGTCCAACACCAGCACCTCCAAATTTAATCTATCCTCATAAACAAGCCTTTAATATTGCATGAAATATTTGCTACATGTGGGATACCCTGATGTGATTGTGTCAACTGATGGGCCACATTTAGCTTTAGGGTCTTTCAGCTGGTTCTGGCAGTGGACTATAAGAGCACTATACTTCGTTAACAAGCTAGTTTATTGCATGATAGCAGTAAGTCCAATTACATTGTTAGTTAGATATAATTATTAGGACTCACAGGAATTGTATGGAACACATCTGCTCCCTCTGACGTATGTAAAACCCAGACTGTATGTGAACTCATCTGATTGGGCAGAGCTCAATGTAATAAGATGACCTCCTTCAGAACCATTACCATATACAATAGATTCTCCCCAAGTTGTTTTTTTTCTGTAGCTAGTTAATGGTTGTAAAGATAAAGTCACCACAGTCCCAGAGAACTACTCTCTCCTTAGAGAGAGATGGCTGGTGGTAGTTTAACTTAAGGGTTACCACACCTCAGATAAGGGACAAGGTTAAGAAAGCAGGTGAACTCAGCTGGCATAGGAACTGAACCCACGCTGCAACACAAACCAGCCATCCAGCTAACTGAGCTAACCAGCCCCAAAATAAGCTAGTACACACTGGGGATACATTCTTGTATGTAATTGTATTATATTAGCTACCACACCAACTCCCACCAAGTCATAGAGCTGAGGAACAGATCCTTTGGTCGAACTCAACCTTGTTGACCAGACATCCCAATCTGACCTGGTCCCATTTGCCAGTTGTTGGGGGCCATAATCTCTCTAAACCCTTCCTATTCATATACCAATACAAATACTTTTTAAATGTCATTATTGTCCCACACTCCACCACTTCCTCTGACAGCTAATTCCATACAGGCACCATCCTCTGTGTGAAAAGGTTACTCCTCATGTCCTTTTGAAATCTTTCCCTCTCACCTTAAACCTGTAACCTCTAAGTTTGGATTCCCCTACCCTGAGGAAAATACCTTGCTACCCATGCCCCTCATGAAGCTTCACAAATCCAGGTGATCTGGACATTTCACAATCTTTCCAGAATGTGTTATCCTTGAACTTGGAAGATAAATGGGTCTTTTATTTGAGGGTTGGTAATCTCGGTCCTGAACTTGACCTTGATTGGTCTGTGAACCATTAACATCACGGCATCCCCTCATTGGATTTGTCCCAGTCAAACATTTGGAATGATGGTTCCGTAGGCATATGGAGGATAGTGGGCTAGTGTAGGTTAGGTGGGCTTGGGTCGGCGCAACATCGAGGGCCAAAGAGCCTGTACTGCGCTGTATTCTTCTATGTTCTATGTTCTATGTAATGAGATAAGGATCTTGCAGTGCCTCCACACAACTCTCTCAGCTATATAAATAAGATACAATCACTGCTGGCTGACCGATCCTTGTGACGGCTATACTGTTCTGCTTGAGATACTTATCTCATATCCTTCGAATGCCCTTGGCCCAAGTGTGGCAACCATCATGCATTGTGACATCCATGATAATGAATATCTCTTTCTTCCTATAAGACTGATTTTTGATGTCTGGTCAGCACAAACGATTCGGACCGAAGGGTCAGTTTCTGTGCTGCATGACTCTATGAGTCGATGAGTCAATTTTTGTAGAATTAGAATTAGATTTATTGTCACATGTACTTAAGTACAGGGATACATGAGTACAGTGAAAACTGTACAAAGTCACCATTTCCGATGCCATCTGGGTACAAAGATACCTAGGTACAAAATCTTTGGTATGAATTAGAGGAATAAAGAAACAAAGGTGAAGGTTCAGCATTACAGTCCTTCTAGAGCAGGAAGTCCACGCTGGGCTTCCTCAAGTCTGGGAGTTCGCGCTGGGCTTCACTCGAGGCCAGGAGTCCTGTGTCGTCTGTGCACTCAATGGTGGAGTCAGCCTCTTTGGTAGTAAAGGATGTTGGACCTTCAGTGTCCTCCATACACCCTCTGTGTAAAAATATTGCCCCTCAGGTTCCTTTTAAATCTTTCTCCTCTCACCTTAAACCTATGCCTTCGAGTTTTGGACTCCCCCACTCTGGGAAAAAGACCTTGGCTATTCACTCTATCCGTGCCCCTCATGATTTTATAAACCTCTATATGGTCACCCCTCAGCTTCCGATGCTCCAGGGAAAACAGTCCCAGCCTATCCATCCTCTCCCTAAAGCTCAAACCCTCTAACCCCGGCAACATCCTTGTAAATGTTTTCTGCACGCTTTCAAGTTGAACAACATCTTTCCTATTGCAAGGAAATCAGAATTGAATGCAATATTCCAAAAGTGGCCTAACCATTGAGCTCTACAGCTGCAACATGACCTCCTGACCTCTCGACAAGGTAACAAAGGAAGATTGTTGGCAGTGAACTGCCTGAAACAACCTTTACTCTGAGCCACTTGGTGATAGAGGCAACAGGTACCATGAGGTGCCAGTGGTGGCAATCAGGAAAATATCCCATCGAGAAGGAGGCCATTCAACCTGTCTTTTTGGTGTGAAATATTGGCATAGCAATCCAGTCCAATTTTTGCACTCCTGCCTGGGATAATCTAGGGCCAAAGGGCATAGTTTCTCTCAGAGGGTAGTGAATCTGTGCAATTTTTTACTGCAGAGGATTGTTGAAGTTGGGTCACCAAGTACACTCATGGCTGACATTGACAGATTTTAATCGTTAAGGGAATGAAGGCTTATGTGTGGGAGAGAGATTGAGCCCTCTTTGGGAAAGGCCGGTGTGAAGCAACTGCAGGCCCATGGCTGAAGAAGGACTGTAACTTGGAACTTTTAACTTTATTTCTTGTTTATATTGACACAAAGTGTAATGTTGAACTTTTAACTTATTTCTTTATTTTTCTACTGGTTACCAAAGATTTTGTATCGAGTTACCTTGAACCTAAGATGGCGACATGAATGGAGACGTTGTAAACTTCTCACTGTACTCCAAAATCCCTGTACTTGAGTACAGGTGTCCCTCCCGCCCCTGTATCCACGGGTGATATGTTCCAAGACCAATCGTGGATGCCCAAAACTGCAGATAGTAGCGAAGCCTATTATTTAAAGGGAAAATTTACCTCCCCGGCAGCCCCCTGGAATGTTCCATGTAATATTATCGGGCCAAGGTAAACCACGAATAACTGAAACCACAGAAACCGAATCCACGGATACGGGGGTTCTACTGTACCTGTAACAATAAAACCTAACTCTGAATTCTGATGGTTACCAGGTCAGCCATGATTTCAATGATTGGTGAAGCAGACTTGATGGACTGAGTGGCCTACAACTGTTCCTATGTCCATTGTGTAATGGTCCTCTTAACTCCACACTTAAAGGCATGCTCGGCACAGGATTATTTATTACCAACATTGTGTACCGCTAGTATTCCCAGAATGCCACAAAGCAATCTTCCATCTGGTTATTGGTAAGACTAGAAAATGTATGCTGTGTTCAGTGCTAGTGTTTTTCCAGCCATTTTTTTCCTAACTTAATTCTATTAATAAATCAGTCTGCCTGGTCGGTCAATAGCAATCTGGAATACTCTCGACAGGTCCGTCTCTGATATCCACTGACCAATGTGTGCCTTTGCATATTAATTTGGTTCCAATCAGCAGGTACGTCAACTTTGAGCCTCTTACCCTCAAAGATGTACCAGGTCTCAAGAAAGAATGCCATTGGCTGATTACTTATCTGGAATTAGTGACCGTAAAGTAAGTTACTAGGTATTTACAAAGCTCATTTATCTGAAGGCATTAGGTTTCTAGAGGTACATCCAAGGCCCTAAAGGAAACTGTAAAACCTGCGCCCACACCTCCTCCTTCACCTCTATCCAAGGCCCTAAAGGAGCCTTCAAAGTTTTACCTGCACATCCACTAATATCATTTATTGTATCCGTTGCTCCCGATGCGGTCTCCTCTACATTGGGGAGACTGGGCGCCTCCTAGCAGAGCGCTTTAGGGAACATCTCCGAGACACCCGCACCAATCAACCACATCGCCCCGTGGCCCAACATTTCAACTCCCCCTCCCACTCTGCCGAGGACATGGAGGTCCTGGGCCTCCTTCACCGCCGCTCCCTCACAACCAGACGCCTGGAGGAAGAACGCCTCATCTTCTGCCTCGGAACACTTCAACCCCAGGGCATCAATGTGGACTTCAACAGTTTCCTCATTTCCCCTTCCCCCACCTCACCCTAGTTCTAAACTTCCAGCTCAGCACTGTCCCCATGACTTGTCCGGACTTGTCCTACCTGCCTATCTCCTTTTCCACCTATCCACTCCACCCTCTCCTCCCTGACCTATCACCTTCATCCCCTTCCCCACTCACCCATTGTACTCTATGCTACTTTCTCCCCACCCCCACCCTCCTCTAGCTTATCTCTCCACGCTCCAGGCTCACTGCCTTTATTCCTGAAGGGCTTTTGCCCGAAACGTCGATTTCGAAGCTCCTTGGATGCTGCCTGAACTGCTGTGCTCTTCCAGCACCACTAATCCAGAATCTGGTTTCCAGCATCTGCAGTCATTGTTTTTGCATTTGACTTTGTACCTTGCCCATATCTCTTTCCTCAGCATCACGTTAGTTGTTCCTTTTCACATAATTCTAGCTTCTTTTAAATGACCCTGCGTCGACTGCGCATTCCGGCTCCTAACACAGGCTTCCCAACGTGGGGTCAGGTCGGGACTCCAAATGGGGTCACAAGATACACTTTTGGGGTTGTGACATCCAAGGCAGCAACAAACACTTTGGAACTTGGACAGGGTTAAAACAGCTGTATTCACACTCTAACAAACCCCATGAAGGAGTCAAAACTTTCAAGTCTTGAAATGGGCTGATAGTGGGAGAAATGTTCAAATGCACTGTCATAGCCACTCGCTGTACGAAAGGCTTCTCCCTATCCCTTCCTTTGTTGATTATCAATATTTTGTGTCTTCTATTCTTTATAATTCCAGTATTGGAAACTATGTAGTACATCCCAAATTCCCATATTGAGGCTTGAAACTGTTCGGGATGCCTCAGTGACTACTGCAAGGTGGAGTAGGAGGGTTGCTGTGAAAGCAGGAATATATAGGAAAGGTGTTGGCCTAGTGGTATTATCACTTGTCTGCTCATGTAGAAGGTCTGGTGAATGTGCAAATCCCACCACAGAGCAATCTGAGATCAATTTTAATTAAAAGAAAATCTGGAAATGAGAGTCTAATGATGACCATACTCAGGTAAATCAATCTGCTTCTCTCGTGTCCTTTAATGACAGAGACTGCTGTCCTTACCTGATCTGTCTGGATTGGAAAGTTTGAGTTATAAGGAGAGGATGGATAAATTGGGACATTTTTCCCTGGACTGAAGGAGACTGAGGGGTGACCTTATAGAGGTCTATAAAATCGTGAAAGACATAGGTAAAGTAGATAGCCAACAGCTTTTCCCCATGGTAGGGGAGTCTAGAGGGCATAGGTTTAAGGTGAGAGAGGAAATATACAAAAGGGTGCAGAGGAATGGTTTTTTCACACAGAGGGTGTTGAGTGTCCAGATTGGGATGCCAGAGGTAGTGGTGGAAGTGAGTACAATTTTGTAATGTAAGAATAATTTAGGTAGATACATGGGTGGGATATGGATCAAACGCAGGTAAGCAGGACAAGTTTAATTGTGAGAAGTGGGCAGCAAGTCAGGCTGAAGACTCTGGATGTAGCTTTGCTCGCTGAGCTGGAAGGTTCATGTTCAGACATTTCGTCACTGTACTAGGCTTCATCCAGAGGCTCACAGAAGATGTTCCCTAATATGGTGACATCTGAATATGAACCTTCCAGCTCAGCGAGCAAACCTACATCCAGAACATCAACCTGAGCTACAAATCTTCTCAAAACTCGCTAGAGCCTGTTTCCATGCTGTAGACGTCTATGGTCGACATGTGACTCCAGACAAGTAGGAACCTGGTTGATAGTCAAAGAGTGTGGTGCTGGAAAAGCACAGCCGGTCAGGCAGCATCCCAGGAGCAGGAGAGTCGACGTTTCGGGTATAAGCTTTTCATTGGGAATAGAACATAGAACATTACAGCGCAATACACGCCCTTCGGCCCTCGATGTTGTGCCAACCTGTGAAATTAATCTGATGTCCATCTAACCTACACCATTCCATTATTATCCATATGTATGTCCAATGCCTATTTAAATGCCCTTAATGTTGGTGAGTCTACTACTGTTGCAGGCAGGCTGTTCCACGCCCCTACTATTGTCTGAGTAAAGAAACTACCCCGATATCTGTCCTAAATCTATCACCCCTCAATTTAAAGCTATGTCCCCTCGTGTTAGCCTTCGCCATCTGAGGAAAAAGGCTCTCACTGTCCAGCCTATCTAATCCTCTGATCATTTTACACATCTCGATTAAGTTACCTCTCAACCTTCTTCTCGCCACTGAAAACAGCCTCAGTTCCCTCACCCTTTTCTTGTAAGACCTTCCCTCCATACTAGGCAACATCCTAGTAAATCTCTTCTGAACCCTTTCCAAAGCTTCCACATCCTTCCTATAATGTGGTGACCAGAACAGCATGCAATACTCCAGGTGCGGCCTTACCAGTGTCTTGTATAGCTGAAGCATGACCTAGTGGCTCCGAAACTCAATCCCCGTACCAATAAATGCCAACACACCATATGCCTTCTTCACAACCCTATCAACCTGGGTGGGAATTTTCAGGGATTTCAGGAATGATTTGAACATTTCAAACATAAGCTCTTCATAAGGAATGACTCCTGATGAAGAACTTCTAAGAGAATGATGATCAGGGAGAAGGTAGGGCCAATCAGGGGTAGCGGAGGGAACTTTTGCATGGAGTCTGAGCAGATAGGAGAAGCCCTACATGAGTTTTTTGGTTCGGTTTTCATCAAGGAAAGGGAACTTGTTGTAAATGAAAACTTAGAGGAGCTGGGATACAATCTTGACCAAATCAAGATTAATGAAGTTGATGTGCTAGAAATTTTGGAAAACATTAAGATTGTTAAGTCCCCAGGGCCAGACCAGATTTATCCTAGGCTGCTCCGGCAAGTGAGAAAAGAGGCTGTGAAGCCGCTGGTGAGGATATTTGCCTCTTCACTCTCCACAGGAGTCGTACCAGAGGATTGGAAGGAGGCAAAGGTTGTTCCTCTTTTCAAGAAGGGCAATAGGGAAATCCCTGGCAATTACAGACCAGTCAGTCTTACGCCTGTGGCCAGCAAAGTTTTGGAAAAAATTCTGATGGATAGGATTTTTGACTATTTGGCAAAGCATAGTGTGATTAAAGGCAGTCAGCATGGTTTTGTGAAGGGCAGGTCATGCCTCACAAATCTTATTGAGTTCTTTGAGGAGGTGTCAAGACAGGTCGACGACGGTCGAGCAGTGGATGTGGTGTATATGGACTTCAGCAAGGCATTTGATAGGATTCCCCATGGTAGGCTCATTCATAAAGTCAGGAAGTATGGGATACAGGGAGATTTGGCTTTCTGGATTCAGAATTGGCTGGCTGACAGAAGGCAGAGAGTGGTTGTAGATGGAAAGTATTCTGCCTGGAGGACAGTGTTGAGTGGGGTCCAGCAGGGCTCCGTTCTTGGGCCTCTGCTCTTTGTAGTTTTTATAAATGACTTGGATGAGGAGGTTGAGGGGTGAGTTAGTAAATTTGCAGATGACACAAAGGTTGGAGGTGTCGTCGATAGTATAGGGGGCTACTGCAGGCTGCAGCGCGACATGGACAGGATGCAGAGTTGGGCTGAGAAATGGCAGATGGAGTTCAACCTGGATCAATGCGAAGTGATGCATTTTGGAAGGTCAAACTCGAATACTGAATATAGGATTAAAGACAGGATTCTTGGAAGTATGGAGGAACAGAGGAATCTGGGTGTACAAGTACAGAGATCCCTCAAAGTTGCCACCGAAGTGGATAGAATTGTTAAGAAAGCATGTGGTGTTTTAGCTTTCATTAACAGGGGGATCGAGTTTAAGAGCCACGAGGTTTTGCTGCAGCTCTACAAGTCCCTGGTGAGACCACACTTGGAATATTGTGTCCTGTTCTGGTCGCCCTACTATAGGAAAGATACAGAGGCTTTGGAGAGGGTGCAAAGAAGGTTTACCAGGATGCTGCCTGGACTGGAGGGCTTGTCTTATGAAGAAAGGTTGATTAAGCTTGGACTTTTCTCTCTGGAGAGAAGGAGGAAGAGAGGGAACCTGATCGAGGTGTACAAAATAATGAGAGGAATAGATAGAGTCAATAGGCAGAGACTTTTCCCCAGGGCAGGATTGACTGGTACAAGTAGTCATAGTTTGAAGATATTAGGAGGAAGATATAAAGGAGATGTCAGAGCTAGGTTCTTTACGCAGAGAGTTGTGAATGCATGGAATGCATTTCCAGCTGTGGTGGTGGAAGCAGAGTCATTGGGGACATTTAAGTGACTGCTGGACATGCACATGGATAGCAGTGAGTTGAGGGGTGTGTAGGTTAAATTACTAATATTTACATTAGGATTAAATCGCGGCACAACATCGTGGGCCAAAGGGCCTGTTCTGTGCTGTATTTTTCTATGTTCTATGTTCTAACTTATGCTGGGAATGTGGACTCTGCTGCTCCTGGGATGCTGTCTGACCAACTGTGCTTTTCCAGCACCACACTTGTTGACTCTGACTCCAGCACCTGCAGTCCTCACTTTGCAACCTGGTTGATATTCAACTACCCTGCACGCGATTAGGAATGAGCAAGAAATGTTGACTTAGCCAGAGACACTGTGAATGAATAACAAAATATAAGTCGGTCAGAAGCTTCTGCTGCTCTATTTATCTACACCGCGCAGATGATTTAGAATACATCCGAAATGAGCTGCAATTTAAAACCAAATTACAGAAAATGCTGAAGTACTCAGCAGGGTGGTTGACAAAGATATAAAGATAATTTTTCAGATTTTGCCTGCTATGAATTTCAACTGCTGGATAACTTTCCAAAAAACCTGCGCACGAAATAATTTCGAGACTTTTGCACACTATTCGAAAATGTTGCAATTTAAATTAGTCACATTTTGAAAGCGGGAGATTCTATTAGTGAAATAAAAGGGAAAGTTTAAATGAAATGACATTGCAGAATCAGTAAAAAATTGCAATGTAGATTTGGAGTGGCTCGTCACTCTCGGACACACCATTAGAATTACTCAGAGGGCAGTATTAGCTGGAAGTTTAATATTAGGGTAATTGCTAACGTTCTGGGTTAATAGACTTTAAATGCTCTTAGTTCGAGCCCCACACACGCGGTGTTGTTTATGTGCAGGCAGGTATGGAAAGTGAGAATGCTGGAGCAAGTCCGTGTTTCAGTATGTTTGAACATCCTGCCAAAAGTGATAAGTACAGCTGCTGAGTGTCCTGCTTTCTTTACGGTGAAAAAGTAGGTTTCCAAATGCCACTGACATTTTTCTTTTCTCAAAGCGCCCATTCCAGATGCTGCAGCGACTCCTCCTGGACAGACAACTTATTGAGAACACCAGCAATAGCATTAATGGTATAAGATATACATGACTTAAATAAAAGTATATCACAGTTCATATATGTGTTATTATAGTTATGAATTACCGTGTTTTAGTTTGTATTTTTGTTTTTATTTTGTATTTTGATACGAAAACATACCTAAAAAGTGTCTTATTTTCCTTTACGTTGTCTATATGTATAACGCAATTTTTATAGGAAAATATATTTACTTGTTATCGGTATATATTCGTTGAGTCAAAATACAAAAACAAAAACACAAACTAAAACACAATAATTCTGAACCATAGTCACATATATATAAGCTGTTGTATTTTGATTCAACGAATATATACCTAAAACAAGTGAGTCACGTTTTTCAATAAAAATTGCATCACACAATGTATAGGAAAACAAGAATCACTATTTTTTAGGTATATTTCCATATCAAAATAAAAACAGAACGTGCTGGAAACATTCAGAAGATCACATACCAACAATGAAGGATGTTGTGACAATTCCAAATTTCAAAAGTTTATAATTTCCCCAGACCTGAAAATGTGTTGCTGGAAAAGCGCAGCAGGTCAGGCAGCATCCAAGGAACAGGAGAATCGACGTTTCGGGCATAAGCCCTTCCTCAGGAAATTTCTCCAGACAGCAACTACCTGCAACTGGTACTCCAGCACTCTGTGAAGTCCTCACCCTTAAAAGAAGTATTCCCTAGGTTACAATTTCTGTATTGAATAGCATCATATTTAAGGTTATGCAAGTATGTGTGAGCCATAGAGGAAATTAAATATTGTTGAACTTTGCTCTTGCAGTACTAAAATAAAATTTCAAGAAACGTTTTAATATGTACAATATACAACAGGAATAAAAGATACAAGTGGGCAGAGAGATAAGAAGACAGCTTTTTAATGAAAAGAAAGTCGCCAGTACAAAACAAAATAAACCACCCAAAACACTCCTGAGCATTTCTTACAATTTAATCTTTTGTGGGGATTGGGCATTGCTGGCTAAATGAGCATTTTTTGCCTACCCCTAATTGCCCTTAAGAAAATGGTGGTGAGATGTCTTCTTCACCCTTTTTCAGAACAAATGAACCGTTCATCCTCATCATTTATTGTTCTATGGTCCTTAGTCTGTGCAAAAGTAGACCATGAGTAGGCCCCTCCAGCCTGTTCCATCATTCAATCGGATCATGGCAGGGTTTATTGGAAAGACTAGAAAATGCGTGCTGTGTGGTCCAGTTTGTGTTCAGTGACACTGAGGGAACACAGATACCATTCCATGTCAGGATTATGTGTGGCTTGGAGAGGAGCTTGTAGGTTAAGGTTTGTCCATGTATCTATTGCTCTTGACCTTTAAGGTGGTTAGGGGTCATGGGTTTAGATGATGCTATTGAAGAGGCTTTGGTAAGTTGCTGCAAAGAATCTTATGTATGGTACACCCTGCTGTATTTTGTGATCAAAGGGATTGAACACTCAAGGTGGTGGATGGAGTGCCTAGAGTTAAAAACATAGTAAAAGAAAGACTATGAGCAGAAGACAAGAGAATAAGAGGGGACATGTTGAAGTTGTCAGGGAGAATTTTTAAAAAAACCTTCTTTCTGTCAACACCTTTCAAAACTACAATCTAATGTGCTTCATAGCCAATTAAGTGCTTGTGGATTGTGGCCCTACTGCCAACATGGCAGCAGTTGAAACAAATAGGATTCTTAAGGTCAGTGACAGGGTAAATGCTGAGAGGATGTTTCCTCTCTTGGGAGTCTAGGACCAGAGGACATTGACTCAGAATTAAGGGGCCCCTGTTTAAGACTGAGCTGAGGAGGAATTTTTCTCTCAGAGGGTAGTGAGTCTTTGGAACTCCTTGCCACATAGAGCTATAAAAACAGAATCCTTGTGCATATTTAAAGTTAGTATGGATAGATTCTTGATCAGTTGTGGAACCAAGGATTATGGAGAAAGGGCAGGAAAGTAGACATGAGGCCATGATCCTATTGAATGGTTGGAGGGGTTGACTCATGTTCCTGAGTCTTGTGGCCTAATTGTTTTATGGACTAATTTTGCACAGACTAAGTATCATGAACAATAAATGATGAGGATGAACAGTTAGACAGTTCTGACAGAGAGTCACCGAAACGTTAACTCTGATTTCTCTCCACAGATGCTGCCAGACCTGCTGAGATTTTCCAGCAATTTCTGTTTTTGTAACAGTTAGATGATGTTGGCTGAATTTGGCAAGACACCTGATGATGTCCGTGCCCTTCAAGTAAGATCATAGAATGTTTTACATCCACTTGAACAAGCAGTTTAACACCCACCCAGAAAGGTAGCATACTTGATAATGTATCATTTCCTCATTGGAATATCAGAACATTAAATGCGAGAATAGGACTTCAAACCACAACCTTCCAATTCAACGAGATGAGAATTAATTATTTTTTCATACCAGAAGCAAGTGAGGTGATGTAGGTTTTGAAAAAGAAGGGTAAGGCTTGTTATTATGACTTATTTTCATTGTGTTTGAATGATGTGACAAATCAATTTAAACAAATGTTTTTCTTTTTTAAAATCAATATTGCTGTTTGAATGAAAGCAAGTGCCTGATTGAGAGAAAGTGAGGACTGCAGATGCTGGAGATCAGAGTTGAAGAGTGTGGTGCTGGAAAAGTACAGCTGGTTAGGCAGCATCCAAGGAGCAGGAGAGTTGATATTTTGAACATAAGCTCTTCATCAGCAATGAGGGGGTGGCCCAAGAGGGCTAAGACATAAATGGGAGGGGGGTGGGGCTGGGGGTAAGGTAACTGGGAATGCGATAGGTAGATGAAGGTGAGGGTGAAGGTGATAGGCCAGAGAGGAGGGTGGAGGGGATAGGCGGAAAGGAAGATGGCCAGGTAGGACAGTTCAAGAGGGCAGTGCTGAGTTGGATCTAGGATAAGGTGGGTGGAGGGGAAATGAGGAAACTGGTGAAATCCACATTGATCTCGTGTGGTTGGAGGGTCCCTGATTGGGTTGGATTAGTAGAAAGGACTGACTATCCAAGGTTAGGGTTAACACTAATGGTAGTCAAATGAGGGTTAGGCCAACACAAGGGGGCAGATAACCTGATTAGGTTTAGATGTATAAGACCAATGTCCTGTGCAGTCAACAAGTTGTGTCGAATTTTCCATTCAGTGGGTGTCTAGTCTTCAGTGTGTCTCCATGAAACTAAAAGTATGGATCCGGCATCAATCAGGAATTGTAAGGGGCGGCTCTGTAGCCACTCCTGTATCTGCTGCAATGTAATCTATTGGCATGGGCAACTGGATCAAGCCAGTGATTAAACTCTGCTGACACTGGGGTACAGCTGGAGAAACATACACAAAAAGTAGAGAGGAGGTTTAACTTTGAAAGAAAATTGACAGGAAAGTCAACTTGCTTGAAGAGCAGCCCTCCTGTTGGAATGATCAAAAGTTATTATTTTCTGCTATAGAAATTTCAAGGAAAAGGAGAGATTATTTTTGGTTTTTCAATGCATTGGGTGCATCCGTACAATTGGTAATGTAACTAGTTTTCTTATTCTTTATTTTTCTACGGTCTGGGAATTTAGAATAGTGGGAATGGCGGTTAGGGCAGTTGAATGTTCCTCCTGCAGAATGTGGGAGGCAAGGGTCACCGCTAGTGTCCCTGCTGACTTCATCTGTGGAAAGTGACCTAACTCCAGCTCCTTGAAAACCGCGTGAGGGAACTGGAGCTGGAGCTGAATGAACTTCGGAAAATTCAGGAGGCAGAGGGGGTTATTGAGAGGAGTTACAGGGAGGTAATCCCAGCTCAGGTACAAGAAAAAGGCAGATGGGTTACAGTCAGGGGACGGAAAGGGAACCAGCAGGCAGTGCAGGGAACCCCTGTGGCCGTTCCCCTCAATGACAAGTATGCCATTTTGGATACTGTTGAGGGGGGTGGAGTTACCAGGGGTAAGACATGGGGTACAGGTCTCTGGCACAGGGTCTGTCCCTGTTGCTCAGAAAGGCAGGGGAGAGAAGAGCAGAGCATTAGTCAGAAAGACTCACGATTGGTGTGTTGCCTCCTAGATGCCAGCATCCACGATATCTCAGATCATGTTATCGGGATCATGGGGAGGGGTGCAAGGAGCAGTCCCAA
This sequence comes from Chiloscyllium plagiosum, assembly GCF_037043375.1. NCBI lineage: Eukaryota > Metazoa > Chordata > Chondrichthyes > Orectolobiformes > Hemiscylliidae > Chiloscyllium > Chiloscyllium plagiosum. The sequence goes on along the minus strand of NW_028270153.1, from coordinate 16,316,008 downwards.
GTTGTGGTCCACATAGGTACTAACGATATAGGTAGAAAAAAGGATGGGATTTAAGGCAGAAATTCAGGGAGCTCAGGTGGAAGCTTAGTGCAAGAACAAACAGAGTTGTTATCTCTGATTTGTTGCCCATGCCACATGCTAACGAGGCAAGGAGTAGGGAGAGAGAAGAGTTGAACATGTGGTGACAGGGATGGTGCAGGTGGGAGGGATTCAGATACCTGGATAATTGGGGCTTATTCTGGAGCAGTTGGGACCTCTACAAACAGGATGGTCTACATTTCAGCCAGAGGGGGCTCAATATCCTGGGGTGGAAATTTGCTAATGTACCAACAAGCAGGAAGATGGTGTCAAGTGTGTCTACTTCAACACCAGGAGCACCCGGAATAAGGTGGTGAACTTGCAGCATGGGCTGGTACCTAGGACTTTGATACTGTGGCCATTTCGGTGACATGGATAGAGCAGGAACAGGAATGGTTGTTGCCGGTTCCGGGATTTAGATGTTTCAGTAACAACAGAGAAGATGGTAAAAGAGGGGGAGATGTGGCATTGTTAGGAGAAAGTGAGGACTGCAGATGCTGGAGATTAGAGTTGAGTGTGTTGCTGGAAAAGCACAGCAGGTCAGGCAGCATTTGAGGAGCAGAAGAATTGACATTTCCTGATGAAGGGCTTATGCCCGAAACATTGATTTTTTTGCTCCTTGGATGCTGCCTGACCTGCCATGCTTTTCCAGCAACACACTCTCGACATGTGGCATTGTTAGTCAAGAACAGTATTACGGTGGCAGAAAGGACGTTTTTTTGGACACGCATTATGGACTGAGGTTAGAAACAGGAAAGGAGAGGTCAACCTGTTGGGAGGTTTTCTGTAGGCCTCCAAATAGTTCCAGAGATGTCGAGGAAAGGATAGCAAAGATAATTCTGGACAGGAGCGAGAGTAACAGGGTAATTGTTAAGAGGGACTTTAACTTTCCAAATATTGACTGCAAATACTATAGTTTGAGTACTTTAGATGGGTCAGTTTTTGTCCAATGTGTGCAAGAGGGTTTCCTGACACAGTATGTTGATAGGCCAACAAAGGGCAAGGTCACATTGGATTTGGTGCTCGATAATAAACCTGGCCAAGTGTTAGATTTGGAGGTAGGTGAGCACTTTGGTGATAGTGACCACAATTCAGTTATGTTTACTTTAGCGATGGAAAGGGATAGGTATATAATGCAGGGCAAGAGTTATTGCTGGGAGAAAGGCAATTATGATGCGATTAGGCAAGATTTAGGATGCATAGGATGGGGAGGGAAACTGCAGGAGATGGGCACAATTGAAATTGGAGCTTATTCAAGGAATAGCTACTGTGTGTCCTTGATAAGTATGTACCTGTCAGGCAGGGAGGAAAGGGTTCAGTGAGGGAGCCGTGTTTTACTAAAGAAGTTGAATCTCTTGTCAAGAGGAAGTAGAAGCCTTATGTTAGGATGAGATGTAAAGGCTCAGTTAGGACACTTGAGCGTTCTAAGTTAGCTAGGAAAGACCTAAAGAGAACAGTAAGAAGAGCCAGGAGAGGACATGAGAAGTCTTTGGCAGGTAGAATCAAGGAAAACCCTAAAGCTTTCTATAGATATATCAAAAGTAAAAGAATGACTAGAGAAGGATTATGGCCAATCAAGGACAGTAGTGAGAAGTTGTGTGCAGAGTCCAAGGAGATAGGGGAAACGCTAAATAAATATTTTTTGTCAGTATTCACACTGGAAAAAGATAATGTTGTCAAGGAGAATACAGGGATATAGGCTACTAGACTAGATGGGATTGACGTTCGCATGGAGGAGATGTTAGCAATTCTGGATAGTGTGAAAATAGATAAGTCCCCTGGGCTGGATGCAATTTATTCTAGGATTCTCTGGGAAACCAGGGAGGAGATTGCAGAGCCTTTGGCTTTGATCTTTATGTAATCATTGATACAAGAATAGTGCCAGAAGACTGGTGGATAGCAAAGAAGGAGAGTAGAGGCAACCCTGGTAATTATAGACCAGTGAACCTTACTTCAATTGTCAGTAAAGTATTAGAAAAGGTTATAAGAGATAGGAATTATAATCACCTGGAGAGGAAAACATTGATTAGGATGGTCAACATAGTCATGTGAAGGGTAGATCATATTTTACAAACCTTATTGAGTTCTTTGAGTTGGTGACCAAACAGATGGATGAGGGTAAAGTGGTTGATGTGGTGCAAATGGATTTCAATAAGGTGTTTGATAAGGTTCCCCACAATAGGCTACTGCACCAAATATAGTGGCATGGGATTGAAGGTGAATTTACCGGTTTGAATCAGACATTGGCTAGCTGAAAGAAGATAGAGTGTGGTAGTTGATGGGAAATGTTCATCCTGGATTTCAGTTACTAGTTCTGGATATAAGTTTGCTCACTGAGGCTGGAAGGTTCATTTCCAGACGTTTCATCACCCTACTAGGTGACATCTTCAGTGGGTCTCCAGGCGAAGCACTGCTGCTGATTCCTGCTTTCTATTTACATGTTTGGGTTTCTTTGGTTTGGTGATGTCATTTCCTGAGGTGATGTCATTTCTTGTTCTTTTTCTCAGGGGGTGGTTGATGGGAATTAACTCAATGTGTTTGTTGATAGAGTTCCGGTTGGAATGCCATGCTTCGGTCCATGCTCTCGGTGTCTATGCACAATGATCCCTGAAAGTTGCCACTCAGGTTGATAGGGCTGTTAAGAAGGCCTACAGTGTGTTAGCTTTTAATAGAAGAGGAATTGAGGTTTGGAGCCACGAGGTGATGCTGCAGCTGTACAAAACTCTGCATGTCATTTCTTGTTCTTTTTCTCAGGGGGTGGTTGATGGGAATTAACTCAATGTGTTTGTTGATAGAGTTCCGATTGGAATGCCATGCTTCTTGGAATTCTCGTGCGTGTCTCTATTTGGTTGTCCGAGGATGGATGTGTTGTTACAGTTGAAGTGGTGTCCTTCCTTATCTGTATGTAAGGAGACTAGTGAGAGACGATTATGTCATTTTGTGTCTAGTTGATGTTCATGCATCCTGGTGGCTAGTTTTCTGCCTGTTTGTCTAATGTAGTGTTTGTTACAGTTCTTGCACAGTATTTTGTAAATGACATTAGTTTTGCTTGTTGTCTGTATAGGGTCTTTCAAGTTTATTAGCTGCTGTTTTAGTGTATTGGTGGATTTGTGGGCTACCATGATGCCAAGGGGTCTGAGTATTCTGGCAGTCAGTTACTAGTGGTATATTTCAAGGATCTGTTTTGGGGCCACTGTTGTTTGTCATTTTTATAAATGAACTAGATGAGGGTGTAGAAGGATGGGTTAGTAAATTTGCGGATAATACTAATGTCATGGATTTGTAGATAGTGCTGAAGGATGTTGCAGGTTACTGAGGCACATAGATAAACTGCAGAGCTGGGCTGAGTGATGGCAAATGGAGTTTTCTGCAGAAAAGTGTGAGTTGATTCACTTTGGAAGGAGCAACAGGAATAGAGAGTATGGGCTAATGGTAAGACTCTTGGCAGTGTAGATGAGCAGAGAGATCTCGCTGTCCATGCACAATGATCCCTGAAAGTTGCCACTCAGGTTGATAGGGCTGTTAAGAAGGCCTACAGTGTGTTAGCTTTTAATAGAAGAGGAATTGAGGTTTGGAGCCACGAGGTGATGCTGCAGCTGTACAAAACTCTAATACAGCTGCACTTGGAGTATTGCATACAGTTCTGGTCACCATATTATATGAAGGATGTGGAAGCTTTAGAAAGGGTCCAGAGGAGATTTACTAGGATGTTGCCTGGTATGGAGGGAAGATCTTATGAGGAAAGGCTGAGGGACTTGAGCCTGTTTTCATTAGAGAGAAGAAGGTTGAGAGGTGAACTAATTGAGAGATGTAAGATAATCAGAGGGTTAAATAGGGTGGACAGTGAGAGATGTTTTCCTCAGATGGTGATGGCTAGCATGAGGGGACATAGCTTTAAATTGAGGGGTGATAGAGTTAGAGTTAGGTTCTTCACTCAGAGAGTAGTAGGGGCGTGGAATGTACTGCCTGCAACAGTAGTAGACTCGCCAACTTTAAGAGTATTTAAATAGTCATTGGATAAACATCTGGATGAAAATGGAAGAGTGTAGGATAGGTAGGCTTCACAGATTGGCGCAACATCGAGGGCTGAAGGGCCTGTACTGCACTGTAACACTGTAATGTTCTATGTTCTATTAATTCCGATTTGGTTTGCACATTTTCTTTGCCAGGGTAACAGTAGGGCTAAATAGACCAAAGGAATTCATGATGTGGCGATACTGGTGTTGGACTGGGGTGGACAAAGTTAATCGTCACATGACAACGAGTTATAGTCCAACAGGTTTATTTGAAACCACAAACTTTCAGAGCCCCCGCTCATTCCTCAGGCAGCTAGAGAGACAGAATACATCAGACATAGAATTTATAAGTAAAAGCCTTAAAGGTCATACAACTTATGTGAATGTATTGTGGTACATGACTCTATTGAGCAAACCTAGATCTCCGAAACCTTATATTTTAAATAAACCTATTGGACTATAACCCAGCGTCGTGTGATTTTTGAAAAGTAACTCAGTCAGGGCTACAAGTTTAAAGACCATGACATGCCCTCTAATGCTTTTTTATCTTAATAATGGGAGCCCAAAAGAGCTAAAAGAAATTACAAAGACATATGGCAGCTGCGGCTACCTTCATCAGCAGAAGCTGCTGATTTAATTGTGCCTCACGTGGCAGCCCCTTCCTTGTGTCTCCTCATCATTGCTGTTGTAAAAACTGTCCCAAAATATTGATTGCCTGCAACACGCAATGGGAATTAAAACATTGCAAACAATTGGGTTATTCACTAGTTCGATATCTTGTTAATTAATCATTTCAAATTGGCGATCAGGTTGCTGATTTCACAGCTAACTATTTGAGTCACCTTTGTCCTATATCCTAAAGTAAGTTGGGTTAACAAAAATATATTAACCTTGGATTTAAAATTAACGGCTGACCTCACATTTGTGGAAGAGAATTCCAAACTTTTACCACCCTTTGTTGTAGATGTCTTTCTGACTAACTTCTGAAATGTCTGCTTATACATTTTAGGCAACGCCTTAGTCCTATACATATTCCAGTGGAATTTTCTCTCTCTCTCTCTCTCTCTCTTTTGTTGCGGCTGCACAGGACATTGATTTGACCACTTTTGGAATATTGCGTGCAATTCTGGTCTTCCTCCTGTCGGAAGGATGTTGTGAAACTTAGAGTCATAGAGATGTACAGCATGGATACAGACCCTTCGGTCCAACTTGCCCATGCTGACGAGATATCCCAACCCAATCTAGTCCAGAATGTCCAGATTACAGAGGAGGAAGTGCTGGATGTCTTGAAACAGTTAAAAGTGGATAAATCCCAGGACCTGATCAGGTGTACCCGAGAACTCTGTGGGAAGCTAGAGAAGTGATTGCTGGGCCTTTTGCTGAGATATTTACATCATTGACAGTCACAGGTGAGATGCCGGAAGACTGGAGGTTGGCAAACGTGGTGCCACTGTTTAAGAAGGGCGGTAAAGACAAGCCAGGGAACGATAGATCGGTGAGCATGACGTTGGTGGTGGGCAAGTCGTTGGAGGGAGTCCTGAGGGACAGGATGTTCATGTATTTGGAAAGGCAAGGACTGATTAGGGATAGTCAACATGGCTTTGTGCCTGGTAAATCATATCTCACAAACTTGATTGAGTTTTTTGAAGAAGTAAGAAGATTGATGAGGGCAGAGCAGGAGATGTGATCGATATGGATTTCAGTAAGGCATTCAACAAAGTTCCCCATGGGAGACTGATTAGCAAGGTTAGATCTCATGGAATACAGGGAGAACTAGCCATTTGGATACAGAACTGGCTCAAAGGTAGAAGACAGAGGGTGGTGGTGGAGGGTTGTTTTTCAGACTGGAGGCCTGTGACCAGTGGAGTGCCACAAGGATCAGTGCTGGGTCCTCTACTTTTTGTCATTTACATAAATGATTTGGATGTGAGCATAAGAGGTACAGTTAGTAAGTTTGCAGATGACACCAAAATTGGAGGTGTAGTGGACAGCAAAGAGGGTTACCTCAAATTACAACAGGATCTGGACCAGATGGGCCAATGGGCTGAGAAGTGGTGGATGGAGTTTAATTCAGATAAATGCGAGGTGCTGCATTTTGGGAAAGCAAATCTTAGCAGGACTTATACACTTAATGGTAAGGTCCTTGGGAGTGTTGCTGAACAAAGAGACCTTGGAGTGCAGGTTCATTGCTCCTTGAAAGTGGAGTCGCAGGTAGATGGGATAGTGAAGAAGGCATTTGGTATGCTTTCCTTTATTGGTCAGAGTATTAAGTACAGGAGTTGGGAGGTCATGTTGCGGCTGTACAGGACATTGGTTCCCCACAAGGTTCTAAATTACCCCACAAGAGGAAACATCCTTCCAGCCCTACCTTGTCAATTGCCCTCAGAATCTCACATGTTTAAATATGATTCAATAAGAATGTCCAAAGCTTTGTTTCAGGGATTCTGGTAAATGTAACATGAAATCCTGAAACAGCTGATTCTCACTTTAGGGAATCACTATCTGACAATAGAGGAAATTGGTGACATCTGCTTTAGGGTTCATGTGTACCACCACGATGAACGTTATAATGGCTTGGTTAAAAAGCTCTAACACTGAAAATAACAGCCCACAGGACACCAGGTAACTTCATCTGTGACACTGATGGTAGCATCTGCCTCTTTAGCCATCTGCAAAAGTATGTCATGTGAAGACTCCCCATCATAAATTGATTTGTTTACTGCGTCACTCTCATATTTTGTTTATGGAAGGAAGCTGTTAACATATCTTTCTAAATTCCATGGAATACACCTCAGGTTTGAGTAGAAAATCCAAGTTGGCGGAATACTCTCCATCTATCTGAATGGGTGCAGCTCTAGCACTTAAGAGGGTTTACACCATCCAGGACAAAGCAGCCCACTTGATTTGCATCCCATCCATCACCTACAATATTGACTCCCTTCACCATCTGTGTTCTATGTCAGCAGTAACATCTACGAGATGCACTACGACAACTGAAGAAGTCTCTTCAGACATCACCTTATGAACCCATAACCTCAATCACCTAGAAGGACAACGGCAGCAAATTCATGGATTACCTGCAAGTCCTGACTTGGGATTATATCACCATTCTTTTACTTTGACCTAGTTGAAATAATGGAGCTCCCTCCTTCTCACTGTCTCGAGCGCATGTAAATATAGTCTTGTACAGGTCATTCTGCTTTAATGCACGTTTCATCAATGTGAATTTGCGGTAAAGCGATTGATGAATTGGGGAAGTTATTTCTAAAGCGCAAACGTTTAAAACATGTATTGGCTATAACATGATTACATCACCAGCACATTAACCACTGTTTCCAAACAGTGATTTTTCTATAACACGGGGTTGCACAAGAACTCTACCATCATGGTTTTGAAGAACTGACTGTAAATGTAAGAGATGTCTTTGGTTTGTTTGGAACGAGTCAAACTCCAGTGTTTGTTTGTTTCCTTGATATGTAACTGTTCAGAATTGAATTGCATTTGTAACTATGTATATATACAAAGATTTTTTTTATGAATAAAGTATATTTTTGAAATAAAAAAATTCTGGTGCTCTCTCTCTCTTACAACATTTCAGGTGTACCTTCACCACAAGGATTGCAACAGTTCAAGAGGGCAGCTCACTACCCTTTCTTAAGGGCAATTAGGGATGGGCAACAAATGCTGGCCGAGCCAGTGAAACTCATATCCCCTGAGTAAATAAAAAAGACTCTTTCTTGAACTTAACCCTTGGGATCTAGTCATCATTCTGGTAAATCTATGTTGCATCTCTACAATCACCAGAAAGTTTTCAAAATGTTTAGTAATGCTATCCTTGATTATAAGCTCTAACAATTTCCTGATGTAAGAATAACTGGTTTTTAATTTTACAGTGTCCCTCTCCCAGCTTTGTTAAAGAATGGAGTTATGTGCAACTTTTCCAAGATAAAAAAATAGCTCTGGAGTTAAGAGAATTTTGGAAGTTTATAGTGTGGTGATTGAATGTTCTCACTTACCTCCCTTAAAGTCAATCAGTCAGTCGTAACTTTTCAACTTTCAGTTTAGCATGTTAAATAACACGATTTAGTTTTTCCTAGCGATAAAATTAAAATCACAGTTGAATGCCAGCAATGTTCAATCCTAGAGCGATGTGGGAACCAGCAGTTTATATACACTGATCTGCCTCTCTTGTGACAGATACCTTGTCTATTAAGATTGGCTCACTGTCAATTCATTCAGCTTCATACCTTTCTTTCCCTTTCCTTTTTTTCCAATCGAAGTAAGTCTGGGAGCGATCAAAATGAATATATCAATGTAATAGATATATTTAAGGGGAAATCAGACAAGTATATGACAGATGATAGATTTAATTGTGCAAAGTTTGGAGGAGGCTCAAGTGAGCATAGACACTTGCATGGTCTGATTGGGTCAAGTGGGCTTTTTCTGTGCTACATATCCAATGGAAATGAGCTTCTTTGTGAGTTTTGGTTCAAGAGTGACAACAGTGTAATCAACCTTGCGTCATATCACAAGATGGATGATAGATTACAATGAGGACAACCCTTGACCTATCTTAGTCCTCTGATACAAAAAAAGCTTACGTTATTCAAATATTTCTCATAAATTACTCAATGACTTTTGCCTTTATTATTGTTTCAGGATGTTCCAACTATAAGTTGATCATTGATCCAATTATCTGTTGTTTCTCCAGGTTCCACTCCAGTAAACATCCACAATTGTTCTTAATACCCCGTCTGAAATGCTAGGGGAGAAATAAAATTGTAGGTCACAGTAAAACTTCTGTCTACAAGGCATCTTATTACCTTTTCCACCACACACCTATCTCAACTTTGTTCCATTATAAATTTCTGTATCTCAATGGAAATTACCCGTGTAAATTCATCATCCTGCAATTACTCAATAAGGCTACTTGTTTTCTGCTGTCCACAATAGGCTCAAAGTGCGCCTTCAAGAAACTTTTGGGAACTGGCATTTCTTTTCAGATAAATACATTTGACAATGTCCAAAACAAAATGACTTCAAACAAAGTTTTAAAGATATAGGTACTTTCATTAAGATTTACATTTATCTTTCTGAATTTATTGTGCCTGTTCTTTTCCATATGTGGAGCTGAGCCTCTCCCAGAAGCTGAGATTTGCAGTCAATGTTTGCCCGAAGTTGCAACACTTGAACAGCAATTACGTCATATGGTTGGATGTATGCAACACATCAATTGTACTGACCACGTAACTTATTTTAACTTACATAAATTTCTGATAACTTGTTTGCCAAAATATTTAAAGAAAACTTTGAGAGCAAATTTTAAAGGTCTTATTTATGTAAAATTTCAGGTAGATTGTTTCCTGAATGAAATATTTTACCTGTGTTTGTATGTGATGGAGAGTGAAAATTATATTTCACCCATCTGAAACGTTAACTCTCCCTCTCTCTCATTACAGGTGCTACTTGATCTGCTGAGTAGTTCTGTGTTTGGTTCTTTTATCAGATCCTGAATCCACAGTGTTCTGCTTTTCATGAAAAATACATGTTCTGTGTACACTTTTTTTCATTTTAAAACCCCCATAATATATTGGAACCAAAGTAGGTCATTCAGCCCATCAAATCTGCTGTCTTTTTTTAACCACCAAGTGCACAACCTGTCAGGGTAGAGTTCAGTTTGTACCGCATTGCTGGCTCTAAATCTTCTTTGACATCTGAGGGAGTGGCATCTCAGAATATTTGTCCAGACAGTATTATACTGGCTGAGTCATTCCTCTTTTGAAAAAAACACAAGCTGGTATTAAAGGTGTGATACGTCGACAGGTGATTTCATAAAGTTATAGAGATGTACAGCACAGAAACAGACACTTCGGTCCAATTCATCCATGCTGACTAGATATCCTAAATTAATCTAGTTCCATTTGCCAGCAGTTGGCCCATATCCCTCATAACCCTTATTATTCACGTATCCATATTGATGCCTTTTAAAAGTTATAATTGCACCTGCCTCCACCACTTTCTCCAGCAGCTCATTCCGTACACTCATCACCCTCTGTGTGGAAACATTATTCCTTACATCCTTTTAAAATCCTTTCTTTTACACCTTAAACATATGTCCTCCAGTTTTGGTCTCCCCTACCCTGGGGGGAAAAAGCCTTGCTATTCATCCTATCCATGATTTTGTAAAACCTCTACAGGTCACTCTGCTCTAATGCAACAGTTAGGTTCCTCTGCGACCTCACACTATGGAAAACCGCTATGGAGTCATAGAGTCATAGAGATGTACAGCATGGAAACAGATCCTTTGGTCCAACTTCTCCATGCCAACCCAATCTAGTCCCACCTTCCATACCCGACCCATATCCCTCCGAACCCTTCCTATTCATAAACCCATCCAGATGCCTTTTAAATGTTACAATCGTATCAGCCTCCACCACTTCCTCTGGCAGCTCATTCCATACACGTACCACCTTCTGCATGAAACAGTTGTCCATTAGATCTCTTTCATAGCTTTCCCCTCTCACCCTAAACCCATGCTCTCCAGTTCTGGACTCCTCCACCCCAAGGAAGAGACTTTGTCTATTTATCCAACCATCCCCCTTACGATTTTATAAACCTCTATAAGGTCACCCCTCAGTCTCCGACGCTCCAGGGAAAACAGCCCCAGCCTGTTCAACCTCTCCCTTTAGCTCAAATCCTCCAACCCTGGAAACATCCTTGGAAATCTTTTCTGAACCCTTTCAAACTTCACAACATCCTTCCATTAGGAAGGAGACCAGAATTGCATGCAATATTCCAAAAGTGGCCGAACCAATATCCTGTACAGCTGCAACATAACTTCTCAACTCCTGTACTCAATACTCTTATTAATAAAGGAAAGCATACCAAAAGCCTTCTTCACTAACATACCTACCTGCGACTCTATTTTCGAGGAGCTATGAACCTGCAGGTCTCTTTGTTCAGCAACACTCCCAAGGACCTTACCATTAAGTGTATAAGTCCTGCTAAGATTTGCTTTCCCAAAATGCAGCACCTCACATTTATCTGAATTAAACTCCATCTGCCACTTCTCAGCCCATTGGCCCATCTGATCAAGATCGCATTGTAATCTGAGGTGACCTTCTTCGCTGTCCACTACACTCCCAATGTTTGGTGTCATCTGCAAACTTACTAACTTATACCTCTAATGCTCGCATCCAATTCATTTATATAAATGACAAAAAGTAGAGGGCCCAGAACTGATTCTTGTGGCACTCCACTGGTCACAGGCCTCCAGTCTGAAAAACAATCCCCCACCACCACCCTCTGCCTTCTACCTTTGAGCCAGTTCTGTATCCAAATGGCGAGCTCTCCCTGTATTCCATGAGATCTAACCTTGCTAACCAGTTTTCCATGGGGAATCTTGTTGAACACCTTACTGAAGTCCATATCGATCACATCTACCGCTCTGCCCTCATCAATCCTTTTGTTACTTCTTCAAAAACTCAATCGAGTTTGTGAGATATGATTTCCCATGCACAAAGCCTTTCCCTAATTAGTCCTTGCCTTTCCAAACACATGTACATTCTGTCCCTCAGGGTTCCCTCCAACAACTTGCCCACCACCAACGTCAAGCTCACTGGTCTATAGTTCCCTGGCTTGTCCTTACCACCTTTCTTAAACAGTGGCACCACATTAGCCAACCTCCACTCTTCCAGCACCTCACCTGTGACTATCGATGATACAAATATCTCAACAAGGGGCCCAGCAATCACTTCCCTAGCTTCTGACAGAGTTCTAAGGTTCACTTGATCATGTCCTGGGATTTATTCACTTTTATGTGTTTCAAGATATCTAGCGCTCACCCTGTAGAAGATTACTAGAAAAAAAATCACTATATCCGTTCAGCATAAAATTTGCGTTATCCAAACAGCGTCCACAATTCGTCAATCGAATTATAGCCAATTTGTGTTGACAAAATGCGTGTTATACCTGTATAAAGTCACCCCTCAGACTCCAATACTTCAGGGAAAATAGCCCTAATCTATTCAACTTCTCCCTATACTCAAACCTCCAACTCTGGCAACATCTCTGCAAATCTTTTCTGAACTCTTCCAAGTTTTATCACATCTTTCCTGAAGGAGGGAGAAGCGAATTGAAAGCACGATACCAAAGTGGCCATACCAATGTCCTATACAGCTGCAGCACCACCTCCCAACGCCTATACTCAATGCACTGACCAATAAAGGAGGAGAAAATAAGGATTGCAGATGCTGGAGATCAGAGTTGAGAGTTTGGTGCTGAAAAAGCACAGCAAGTCAGGTAGCATCTGAGGAGCAGGAGAATCAACATTTCAGGCATAAGCCCTTCATCAGGAGTCAATTCAGCATTGATGAAGCTTATGCCTGAAACGTCAATTCTCCTGCTCCTCGGATGCTGTCTGACCTGCTGTACTTTTCCAGGACCACACACTTGGCACTGACCAATAAAGTCAAGTGCCTTCTTCACTATCCTGTCTATCTGTGACTCTACTTCCAAGGAACCAGGCACATACACTCTGAGATCTTTTTGTTTGGCAACACTTCTCAGGACCTTTCTATTAAGTATACGAGTCCTACCCTGGTTTGCCTTACCAAAATGTAGCATGTCACATTATCTAAATTGCACTTCATCTGCCACTCCTCAGCCCATTGGCCCAACTCATCAAGGTCCAGTTGTATTTTGAGGTAACCTTCTTCGCTGTCCACTACATCTCCAATTTTGGTGTCATCTGCAAACTTACTAACCATACCTCCTGTGTTCACATCCAAATGATCCATTAATATAACACAGCACACCAGTGACTGCTGATAACAACAAGTTATTCCACATATCTTCTTCGTGACAATAAGAAATGTTACTTACTAACACTTATGAGGGACAACAGGGGCACAGTATATTTTCTCATTCTAAGTTAATTGTCTTTAAAAGAACAAATCTAGAAATAATAAGCCCTTTACATGAGAAATGGATAGGGTGGATAGGAGAGATCATGTGGAGGGGAGCAGCAAGAATAACAGAAATAAATAGAATTGTTATCTCATTTGTTTAATTAAACTGAAGCATGTTTGTCAATCGTTCCATGCTGCATTCTATTGGAAATAACCAATCAGAGACAACCTGCCAATAATCAGTACCCTTTTGTCGCATAATATAAATTGCTGCTTCCTCTGAAATTTGGCACTCTTGCATCTGTCCTGATGAATGCAAGACAAAAATTTTGACATAATGGCTTTATTTCAGCAATTAAGATGAGAGAAATAAAATGAGTGAGAGAAATGAGTGTGAGAAAGATAGGAACAAGAGAAAGAAATAACAAAACAGAGATTGATAAGAGAGGGATGATGTTCTTTAACATTACCAACTTCGATCTGCAATGCCATTTTCAAAAAACCTACCCATTTAACGTTATGAGGCAAATCACATCAGATCACTATCTTTCAAGGTGAAAGAAAAACTCTTTCCTTATAATGCATTCTTCTGTTACTAGGGATTAATCTTGTAGCTCTCATAAGATCTTCCTCCACAGCTGGCTCTAGCAAGGAGTTCCAGTGACACGCCAACCCTTGGAGAGAAGAAATTCCTCCTTATCTCAACCTTAAATTGTGCTACCCCACCCTCCCTGCTCAATATTCTGAGACTATGCCCTTTGGTCCTAGACTCTCCCATGAGGGGAAACATCCCCTCAGCATTTATCCTGTCAGAATCGTATTTTTTTTTCAATGGGATCGATCATCTCATCATCTGCAGAACATCCAGGGCTATCATTTCTCCATAACATCCCCCACCAAAGCTGGCTAGACCACTGGACATGGCGGGCGGATTGGCCCCATCCTATTGTCGTAAAGCTTGCAGGATTCTGGAACAGATGGCTTTTGAAGTCTAAATTCCTGAACTTTCCATTCGCTGCTCTGCATCAATTGAAAGAGGTTAAGTATTAAGATTTTCAGCCGATAAGTCACGACAGTATTCCTGGGGTAGAAATTCCCGACCTTCTTCATCTTACATTGGTGGCATTTTCCTTCTTCGTGTTTCACCTAGAGGGGTGACCCAGTTTATTGTGCAGCCCGACTGAGTACAACAGTTCAGTGATTCCACTCTGCAGCAAGTGTTCCGCCAGGAAAACCTACAATGGACAAAGTCCCACAAAGCGTCCATTCTTCACCACACAGCCCTTATCTCACTTCGCACGATCTCCTCTGGTCAAGCAGTGGTTAAAACTCGGAGGACCCAATGCCATTCACTCACAGATCAGGAGTAAACCCTTTGGACTGAGAGGTCAGGCGCTTTCGTTAAAGTCTCTGAAAGCTTCAAGTATTCACTGGCAGCGGTTCCAGTAGCAGAGAGGGGCAGGGAAGCGTGTGCGAAACCCAGCCACAGGAACATGGAAAAGATCGCTGTGATCGCCAAGAAGGTTTGGTGTCTCCGCAAAAGCATCGTGGTCTGCTTGGCCCCTCTAGTCTTTTCACCGATCCTCTTCACCACGCCTCCCAAGGTAAAGTAAAAACCTGGCAGACCCTGACTGCTGTGGGTAAATTGGACGGGTTTGTTACAATAGGAAGCATTAGTCACTTTTTGTGTGTGTGGAAAGGAAACATAATTGGAAGGAGAGAGAGAGTCTTCACACACAACTTGAATTTCACCTTCTGCGCAGATCCAGGCCATTCAGCCCATCCAGTCTGGACCAACCCTCTGAAGGGCATCCCACCCTATCCCAGTATTTACCATGGCTCATCCACTATGGGCAATTCAGCATCGCTAATCCACTTGACCTGCACATCTTTCAACGGTGGGAGGAAACCAGAGCACCCAGAGGAGACCCATTCAGATATAGGAGAATGTGAAAACTCCACACAGACAGTCACCCGAGGGTGGAATTGAACCAAGCTCCCTGGCTATACTGTGAGGTAGCAGTGCTAACTCCCCTGCACTTGCCCCATACTGCTACCATAAAACAATCCCGTTAAATTGCCCTTCATTCAGGACTATTTCTACAAAAAATCCCCACCCATCTCTTTTCCAGAACATGCATGTTCTTTAGGTGTCTGCCAGTGAAAGTTAATGACTGCGTATGCACACTGCATTTTTAAATGTATCCATTGCTGTTAGAAACAAGTAGCAGAATCTACTGCATCAGTAATCTACTTTCCAGTTAACTGTGGTTCTTATAAGTAAGGGTGGCACGGTGACTCAGTGGTTAGCACAGCGCCAGGGACATGGGTTCGACTCCAGCCTTGGGCAACTGTCTGTGTGGGTTTGCACATTCACCCCGTGTCTGTGTGGGTTTGCTCTGGTTTCCTCACACAATCCAAAGATAGGTAGGCTACGTGGATTGGCCTTGCTAAATTGCCCAAAGTGTCCAGGGATGTGTAGGTTAGATGCATTAGTCAGGGGTAAATATAGGATAATAGGGTAGGGGAATGGGTCTTGATGGGTTGCTTTTTGGAGGGTTGGTGTGGATTTGTTGGGCCAAAGGGCTTGTTTCCACACTGTAGGGGTTCCATGAAAGTTAGATCTTTGTCGGCAATTATAATTAATTCCTTTGTTTTGGAAGTGGTATACATAGAAACATAGGAGCAGGAGTAAGCCATTCAACCCTTTGAGCCTGCTACACTATTCATCACAATCATGGCTGATCATCCAATTCAGTACCCTTGTTCCCACTTTCTCCACATACCCTCTGATCCCTTTAGCTCTGAGAATCCTGTCTAACTCATTCTTGAAAACATTCAATGTTTTAGCCTCAACCATTCTATATGGCAGAGAATTCCACAGGCTCACCATTCTCTAAGTGCCATTTCTCTTCATCTCCATCCTAAGTGGCATACCCTGTATCCTTAGACTGTGAGCCCTGGTTCTGAACTCCCTGGTCATTGGAATTATCCCCTCTGCGCTTACCCTGTTAGACCTGTTAGAATTTTATACGTTTCTACAAGATCCCTCCTCATTCTTCCAAACTCCTGTGAATTTAGTCCTAACCAATCCAGTCTCCCTTTATACATCAGAATGACATTTGAGGAACTGGTCTGTTAAATCTGTGTTATACTCCCTCCATAGACAGAACATCCTTCCCGAGATAAGATTAGATTCCCTACAGTGTAGGAACAGGCTCTTCGGCCCAACCAGTCCACACCAACCCTCCAAAGAGTAATCCATCCAAACCAATTTCCCTCTGAATAATGCACCTAACACTATGGGCAATTTAGCATGGCCAATTCACCTGACCTGCACATCTTTGGACTGTGGGAGGAAACCCACACAGACACAGGGAGAATATGCAAATTCCACACAGGCAGTTACCCGAGGCTGGAATCGAACTCAGGTCCCTGGTACTGTGCTAACCACTGAGCCACCGTGCCGTCCCAAAGATAAGGAGCGTAAAGCTATACAAAATATTTCAGGAGTGTTCTCACCAAGGCCCTGTACAGTCGCAGCAAAACATCCCTGCTCCTGTACCCAATTCCTCTTCTCCTGAAGGCCAACACATCAGTGATCTTCACTGTCTGCTGCACAAAAAAGGACTATGAGATAGCCTTGGCAGGTAAGATTCAGGATAATCCAAAGAGAATCAATTAGAACATTAAGAGCAAGAGAGCAACTAGAGAGAGTAAGGCCTCTTAAAGGTCAAAGGGGACATCCTTGTGTAGAACCTCAGGAGATGGGAGAGATAATGAATTTTTCGCATCACGTTTTACTGTGGAAAAGGAAATGGACACGAGAGAACTCAGGGAAACAAATATTGATGTTTTGAAAGCAGTTCACATTACAGAGGAGGAAGTGCTGGCAGCGCTAGAAAATATAAAGATGGATAATGTATCCCAGAACATTGTGGAAGTGAGAGGGGAAATTGCAGGGTCCCTTGCAGAAATATTTGCATCATCTATAATGATGACCGCGGTGCCAGATGACTCAAAAGTGGTTAATGTTTTGCCTTTGTTTAAGAAGGGATGTAAGGAGAAGCCTGGGAACTGTAGGCCTGTGAGTCTGATTTCAGTGGTGGGTGAGTTGTTGGAGGTAGTTCTGAAAGATGGGATTTATATGCATTTAGAGAGTCAAGGAATGATTGGGGATGGTGTGCATGGTTTGTGCGAGGAAAATCACGTCTCACAAATTTGATTGGGTTTTTTGAGAAAACAACCAAGAGGATTGATGAGGCCAGAGCAGTGGACGTTGTTTACTTGGACTTTAACAAAGCTTTTGACAAGGTTCCGCATGGTAAACAAATTAGTAAAATTAGATCACATGGGTGAGCTTGCCAATTGGATACAAAATTGGCTGAATGGCAGGAGACAGAGGGTGGTGGTGGAGGATTGTTTTTCAGACTGGAGGCCTGTGACCAGTGGTGGTTCCACAGAAATAAGTACTGGGTTCATTTTCGTTCGTCATTTAGGTGAATGATTTAGATGAAAATATAGAAAGCCTGCAGATGACGCCAACATTGGTGGTATAGCGGACAGTGATGAAGGTTATCTGAGATTACAAAGAGATCTTGATCAATTGGGTCAATGGGCTGGGGAGTGGCAGATAGAGTTTAATTTGGATAAATGCAAGAAAATATTGCATTTTGATAAAACAAACAGGGGCAGGCTTTATACTATTAAAATTAGGGCCTTGGGTAGTGTGGTAGCTCAGAGGGACCTAGGAGTTCAGGTACATAATTCTTTGACGTTTGTGACACATTTAGACAGGATACGTAGAACAGAGAACAGTACAGCACAGCACAGGCCCTTCAGCCCACAATGTTGTGCCAAGCACTTAACTTAATCTAAGATCGATGTAACCTACACACTCCTCAATTTACTGCCATCCATGTGCTTGTCCAGCAATTGCTTAAATGTCCTGAATGTCTCTGACTCTACTACCACCGCTGGCAGTGTATTCCATGCACCCACTGCTCTCTGCATAAAAAACTTACCTCTGACATCTCCCCTATACCTTCCTTCCAATCACCTTAAAATTATAACCCCTCGTGACAGCCATTTCTGACCTGGGGAAACGTCTCTGGGTATCCACTCTATCTTTGCTTCTCATTACCTTGTACACCTTTATCAAACCACCTCTCTTCCTTCTTCTCTCCAGTGTGAAAAGCTCTAGCTCCCTCAACCTCTCTTCATAAGTCTAACCCACCAATTCAGGCAGCATCCTCGTAAATCTCCTCTGCACCCTCTCTAAAGCATCTACATCCTTCCTATAATGAGGTGACCAGAACTGGACACAGTATTCCAAGTGTGGTCTAACCAGGATTTTATAGAGCTGTAGCAAAACCTCCTAGTCTTTAACTCAATCCCCAAATAATGAAAGCGAAAACACCATATGCCTTCTTAACAACGCTATCAACTTGGGTGGCAACTTTGAGGGATCTATGTTCATGGACCCCAAGGTCCCACTGTTCCACCATACTGCCAAGAATCTTGCCTTTAACCCTGTATTCAGCATTTAAATTCAACCTTCCAAAATGAATCACTTCACATTTATCCAGGTTGAACTCCATCTGCCACTTCTCAGTCCAGCTCTGCATCCTGTCAATGTCTTGTTGTAGCCTGCAACAGCTCTCGACGCTATCTACAACACCACCGACTTTTGTGTCATCGGCAAACTTACTAACCCACCCTTCCACTTCTTCATCCAAGTCATTTATAAAAATTACAAAGAGCAGAGGCCCAAGACTAGATCCCTGCGTGACACCATTGGTCACGGTCCTCCAGTCGGAATAGTTTCCATCCACTACCACGCTTTGTCTTCTTTCAGCCTGCCAATTCTGTATCCAGACAGCCAAAGTATAGTTGAGAAAGGGTTTAGCACACTTGCCTTCATTGCTTAGACCTTTGAGTATAGGAGTTGGGACATTATGTTAAAGTTGTACAGGACATTAGTGAGGCCTCTTCTGGAGTACTGTATCCAGTTCTGGTTGCCCTGTTATAGGAAGGACATTATTAAGCTGGAGGCAGTTCAGAAAACATTTACCAGGATGTTGCCGGGAATGGAGAGTTTGAGTTACATGGAAAGCCACACAGCTTGGAAACAGGCTCTTCCGTCTAACCAGTCCATGCCGACCATAATCCCAAACTAAACTAGTCCCACCTGCCTGCGCTGGGCCCACATCCCTCCAAACATTTCGCATTCATGTACTCATGCAAATATTTTTTAAATATTGTAACTATACCTGCATCCACCACTTCCTCTGGAAGTTCATTCCACACACGAACCAGTCTCTGTGTAAAATAGTTGCCCCTCATGTCTTTTTTAAATCTTTCTCCTCTCACCTGAAAAATACTCCCCCAGTCTTGAAATCCCACACCTCGAAAAAATACACCTGTCATTCACATGATTTTACAAACCTCTATAAGGTCACCCCTTAACCTCTTATGCTCCAGTGAAAAAAGTCCCAGTCTTTCCAGTCTCTCCTTATAATTCGAACTCTCCATTCCAGATGGCATCCTGATAAATCTTTTCCGAACACTCCCCAGTTTAATAATATCTTTCCTATAACGGAGAGACCTGAGGAAAAAAGCATGTCTTTTAATGATCATACTAATGTAGACTTGACAGCAGACCAAATGGGCAGCATTTAGCATTGTTTTCAGGGAAGAGATAGGGGTTCCTTCACAGGGTTTCTGCAGGGGAATGATGCCTTTTGACTTCAGTACAAAAGGTCACATTTAAGAAGAAGATGATGATATTTGCTACAAAATATTATCCCCCCATTAATATTCCAAGGGTATTCTATTAGGGTAATGGCACTAGATTGAAGAGTAATACTTGAAACAGAATTGGACAAATACTTTCAGGGAAATATTATAAGGTAGTGGGGAAACAGAAGTGGAGTGGGTTTATTTCAAGAGATCTACTCAACAGCCAAGCACAGAAATAATGGACTGAATGGCCTCTTTCTATGGTATATTATTCTACAATTCTAAGAAACTCAATTTTTTTCCATATTAGAAAATGGTTGCATTTACAAATCTATCTTTCCTAGGAGGGAAGATGCCTGTATGTGATTCTACTCATGGCGATGTACTGGTGCACAGAAGCTTTGCCGATCGCTGTGACATCCCTGCTTCCCATGAGCCTCTTTCCCCTACTTGGTATTTTACCATCTTCCAAAGTCTGTCCTCAGTACTTTCTCGACACCAACGCTCTCTTCTTGAGTGGCCTGATCATGGCATTGGCGATTGAGGAGTGGAACTTGCACCGCCGAATAGCATTGGCTGTCCTTTTATTTGTGGGATTGTCTCCATCCATGTAAGTAATGACAATACAAATGAATTTTCATTTATTAATGCACTTAAGGGAAAGGATGTGCTCTTCCTAACTCCAGTTGAGAATAAAATCTTTCCAGTCAGTACCATGTTACAACGATAGGCTTTTTATTATAGAAACACCATTTTCCCTTAGTGATCCAATGATAATTCTTATCCATTACAATTCCAAAGTTATGCATTTCTGATAAGTCCTTGCAAAAATGCATATACTAAAAGTTAACAATTATCTAGTTGAAACAATCCATTTAATTAATGCAACAATCTCCCAATATGCTGAAATTTCCTAATAGGCTTTACTTATCAGCGTCAGAAAGAATCAAGTGAAAGGTTGTCATAACCTTGGACAAACTATGCGAACAACAAATATTAGCTCAGACAAAGAAGTTAATTATATCTTTAGTTATAAACAAATGTTAAATGTATGAATCTGAAAACATGTTGAACAAAGAACCAAACAGTAAACCAATCTGGCTTCATCATTTCACAAATTCAACTTGTGTTGGCAGGTGGGACGAGATTGGATTGGGATATCTGGTCAGCATGGACGGGTTGGATTGAAGGGTCTGTTTCTCTGACTCTATGACTCTATAACATTTTGTTTAAGTCTTAAAATATATAAAATATTTCTTGAGTCACCTGAGGATGGCCAATTTTCATTTCCATTGTAGAATAGAATAGAATCCCTAAAGTGTGGAAACAGGCCCTTCGACCCAGCAAGTCCACACCAACCCTCCAAAGAGTATCCCGTCTAAACTCGTTTCCCATTACTTTATCTTTACCCCTGACTAATGCACCTTACCTACACATCCCTGAATACTATGGACAATTTAGAATGGTCAATTGACCTATCCTGCACATCTATGGATTGTGGGAAGAAACCGGAGCACCCAGAGGAAATCCACACAGATACAGGGAGAATGTGCAAACTCCACACAGTCACCCGAGTCTGGAATTGATCCCGGGCCCCTTATGAGGCAGCAAGTGCACCTGGTCACTGAAAATTAAAATTGGAGTTGTTCTGTAATCAGTGGAAAACAGCTAACATGAAAATTTCAGCCTTTGTTTTACAGATTTTCAGTCAACCTTAATACCATTTTGCACGCTCTAATTTACAATACAGTTTAGAACTTTTTGTGGCCAATATTTTATGACTGAATTTAATCTGTCCATTTTAAATGAGCTAATGTTTACATTTACAATCTGATTCACATATCTCAGCTCAGTTGATGTAACTTCTTAGAAGATGTGGATATTATGTACGTCAGTGTCAATTATGCAAAAATACACATAAAATAGATTCTTAGAGTCTAAAGAATAATATTGACAATTAAATCAAGGAAAAATATTCCTTTTCAAATTTTTGATCGTAAGACCTAAATTCTGACTCTTTAAGTAAAATATATAAATTACTTAAATCTGTCTGGAAACAACATTTGATGATGTGCACACTAGATATTAAAATTTGCTAAAGGTGGGTGAAATGGAAGGTGATGAGTCTTAATATTTTCATGAGTAATTTATAAAGTGTGCAATGGAGCCTTTCTGTAGAATCAAGTGCCATCTCTCAGCACAGTTAACAAGAGCTGGAATGGAATGGTTGTTTCCTTTTTTAGTAACCTTATAAAAGTTTGTTTTTTGCATTGAAACGTTGAAATTACTGGCTGCCATTTTCTATTGCATAACCACATACATTTACCATTCGAAACCTAAATAGGTTAATAATTTGTTCTTAGGAAGGGTCACTTGACCCCAAACGTTAACTCTGATTTATCTCCACAGATGCTGCCAGACCTGCTGAGCTTTTCCGGCAATTTTTGTTTTTGGTTCTGATTTACAGCATCCGCAGTTCTTTCGGTTTTTATTTAGGATAACAACTTTCCCACATGGTAGAAAGGTTGACTCTACAGAGCTAATTCTCTGATTTA
This sequence comes from Chiloscyllium plagiosum, assembly GCF_037043375.1. NCBI lineage: Eukaryota > Metazoa > Chordata > Chondrichthyes > Orectolobiformes > Hemiscylliidae > Chiloscyllium > Chiloscyllium plagiosum. The sequence goes on along the minus strand of NW_028270153.1, from coordinate 16,293,709 downwards.
GCCCACTGGGTGAGGTGTAGTATTTGCAGAGAATGCAGGTTGAAAATCAATGGTTTCATTGACTTTCAATCCATCAAGATGAATGTTGGGAGAAATAAAAATGCAGGCCTGTGAATTCTTCAACAGTAATCCTTGTGACTAGTGTTCCAGAAATACAGATGATTCTGCTATAAAACGTTTTAACATGAATTGACTGTAACACAATTGATGAATTGGGGACACTGTTGCTCAAGTGCGAACCTTAAAAATGTGTGTTGGCTGTAAAGCGATTAATTGTTTCTAAAGCACAATTTTTCTATAATGCGGGATTGCACAAGAATGCAGCCATCGTGTTATAGAAGAACTGTAAGTAATCTAAGGACTACCTTTATTCAAACATACATATATCCATGAACATATCCATGATGTTTTATAATTGACTGCAAATATTGCCAGTGCCACCACTAGGTGGTGCAGTGAACACAAGCATACAGAAACACATTAGTGCAGTCAAACAGACTCTAGATTAGAGTGGTGCTGGAAATGCACAGCAGGTCAGGCAGCAGCCGAAGAGCAGGAAAATCGATGTTTCGGGCAAACGCCCTTCATCATGAATGAGGCAGGGAGCCTCCGGGGTGGAGAAGTAAATGGGAAAAGTGGGCTGGGGAGAAAGTAAAGGTAAAAACAATGACTGCAGATGCTGGAAACCAGATTCTGGATCAATGGTGCTGGAAGAGCACAGCAGTTCAGGCAGCATCGAGAAGCTTCAGCAAAATCGACGTTTCGGGCAAAAGCCCTTCATCAGGAATAAAGGCAGAGAGCCTGAAGCGTGGAGAGATAAGCTAGGGGAGGGTGGGGGTGGGGAGAGAGTAGCATAGAGTACAATGGGTGAGTGGGGGAGGAGATGAAGGTGATAGGTCAGGGAGGAGAGGGTGGAGTGGATAGGTGGAAAAGGAGCTAGGCAGGTCGGACAGGTCCGGACAAGTCAAGGGGACTGGAAGTTTGAAACTAGGATGAGGTGGGGGAAGGGAAATGAGGAAGCTGTTGAAGTCCACATTGATGCCCTGGGGTTGAAGTGTTCCAAGGCGGAAGATGAGGCGTTCTTCCTCCAGGCGTCTGGTGGTGAGGGAGCGGCGGTGAAGGAGGCCCAGGATCTCCATGTCCTCGGCAGAGTGGGAGGGGGAGTTGAAATGTTGGGCCACGGGGCGGTTTGATTGATTGGTGCGGGTGTCCCAGAGATGTTCCCTGAAGCGCTCTGCTAGGAGGCACCCAGTCTCCCCAATGTAGAGGAGACCGCATCGGGAGCAACGGATACAATAAATAATATTGGTGGATGTGCAGGTAAAACTTTGATGGATATGGAAGGCTCCTTTAGGGCCTTGGATGGAGGTGAGGGAGGAGGTGTGGGCACAGGTTTTACAGTTCCTGCGGTGGCAGGGGAAAGTGCCAGGATGTGAGGGTGGGTCGTAGGGGGGTATGGACCTGACCAGGTAGTCACGGAGGGAAGGGTCTTTGCGGAAGGCGGGAAGGGGTGGGGAGGGAAATATATCCCTGGTGGGATATATTTCCCTCCCCACCCCTTTCCGCCCACCCCTTTCCGCCCCACCAGGGATATATTTCCCTCCCCACCCCTTTCCGCCCCACCAGGGATATATTTCCCTCCCCACCCCTTTCCGCCTTCTGCAAAGACCGTTCCCTCCGTGACTACCTGGTCAGGTCCACCAGGGATATATTTCCCTCCCCACCCCTTTCCGCCTTCCGCAAAGACCGTTACCTCCCTGACTACCTGGTCAGGTCCACCAGGGATATATTTCCTTCCCCACCCCTTTCCGCCTTCCGCAAAGACCGTTCCCTCCGTGACTACCTGGTCAGGTCCACCAGGGATATATTTCCCTCCCCACCCCTTTCCGCCTTCCGCAAAGACCGTTCCCTCCGTGACTACCTGGTCAGGTCCACGCCCCCCTACGACCCACCCTCACATCCTGGCACTTTCCCCTGCCACCGCAGGAACTGTAAAACCTGTGCCCACACCTCCTCCCTCACCTCTATCCAAGGCCCTAAAGGAGCCTTCCATATCCATCAAAATTTTACCTGCACATCCATTAATATCATTTATTGTATCCGTTGCTCCCGATGCGGTCTCCTCTACATTGGGGAGACTGGGCGCCTCCTAGCAGAGCGCTTTAGGGAACATCTCCGAGACACCCGCACCAATCAACCAAACCGCCCCGTGGCCCAACATTTCAACTCCCCCTCCCACTCTGCCGAGGACATGGAGATCCTGGGCCTCCTTCACCGCCGCTCCCTCACCACCAGACGCCTGGAGGAAGAACGCCTCATCTTCCGCCTCGGAACACTTCAACCCCAGGGCATCAATGTGGACTTCAATATTTTCCTCATTTCCCCTTTCCCCGCCTCATCCTAGTTTCAAACTTCCAGTCCCCTTGACTTGTCCAGACTTGTCCGACCTGGGGAGAAAGTAGCCAAGAGTACAATAGGTGGATGGAGGTGGGGATGAAGGTGAGAGGTCGGAGAGGAGGGTGGAGCAGATAGGTGGGAAGGGAGATTGGCAGGTAGGACAGGTCAAGAGTATGGTGCTGAGTTGGCAGGTTGGAACTGTGGTAAGGTGGGGGGAGGGGAAATGAGGAAACTGTTGAAGTCCACATTGATGCCCTGGGGTTGAAGTGTTCCGATGCGGAAGATGAGGCGTTCTTCCTCCAGGCGTTGGATGGTGAGGAAGTGGCGGTGGAGGAGGCCCGGGACCTGCATGTCCTCGGCAGAGTGGGAGGGGGAGTTGAGATGTTCGGCCACGGGGTGGTGTGGTTGATTGGTGCGGGTGTCTCGGAGATGTTCCCTAAAGCGCTCTGCGAGAAGGCATCCAGTCTCCCCAATGTAGAGGAGACCACATTGGGAGCAACGATATAAATGACATTGGTGGATGTGCAGGTGAAATTTTGATGGATGTGGAAGGCTCCTTTGAGAGCTTGGATGGAGGTGAGGGAGCCCAAGTCTCTGAAATGAATGGATATTGGCAGAACTACCTTGTCAGAGTGCAGTTTATTAAATTTACAGCACTGCAGTGTGAAAGCATCTGTGCAAGCGGTGCCTCTGAAGTGAATTGGAGAAGCGTTGATCCAGAGCCATGCTTAGAAATAGCATTCGATGCCTAGCCTAACGCCTCACTGCTAATGAAGGGCTTTTGCCCAACTGTCCTGCTCCTCGGATGCTGCCTGACCTGCTGTGCTTTTACAGCACCACACTCTTGACTCTAATCTCCAGCATCTGCAGTCCTCACTTTCACCTACCGCCTCACCCGTTGCCCCATCCACTGAGTGAAGTAAGGGGGTTGGGTTGGGGATGTGGGGGTTGGGGAGGGCAGCGAGGTGTAGCAGGCAAGTCAATTCTGAAGGAGAGTCATGTCGAACCCAAAAACAATAACTCAATTTCTCTCTCCACAATTGCTGCCAGACCTGCTGTGTCTCTCCAGCACTTTGTGTTTGTATTTAGGCAGGAGGCTCCCTTATGCCACTGTGATGTCATTGCTGCCATCTGAGCATGTGCAGGCAGCTGGCAGCCATCTTTGCTGGCCACCTTGGTGTTGGCTACAAACTTTGTGTATAATCATAAGAGTTATGGCTAATAGACAACCAATGAACAATGTGTCTCCCAAGTGTAAAACTGTTTGTTTTGGATTTGCCATGACATTTGAAATGTCTGATGCCAGACAATTTCTATGTCTGTTTTCAACCATAACTTGAGTGGTGCCACTGGTAACATTTTAGTTCTTCTCTGGTTTTCTTCAAGCCTCCATCAGTCTGCAGCTCAATTTTGTCTGGCCATCTAACTTTTCTTTATCTTTCTTTGTTTTTAACCCTCAATTTCTCAATCAGTTGATGCTATGGGATAAGACTGTCTGTCTTTGTTCCCAATGTCCACACTTGGATATACTTCTTTCTGTAACTGAACTCAGCAATCCCTCCAATTCCTGAAATTCTACTCTTGATCTAATCCACTCATTTGTCCTTCTGTCTGTCCTGTTTCTATGATAGATTAACTATTTGCCATGTCAGTTTTATGTCTAGGTGACAAATTGAAAATCTACCCTCAACATATTTTCTCCCTCAGCTGAGGTATTATGTAAAGAATATTTTCAGAATGTATCCATTTTCAGTACAGTCCTTTGTCTATCTTTACCCTAATTCAAAATTAATTCAGAAAATCGGAGACTTGTATCAGCAATTTAATCCTATTGTTCTGTTGTGTTTTCTAGGCTTATCCTGGGGATGATGATCACCACATGCTTTCTGTCAATGTGGCTTAGTAACACTGCCACTACTGCCATGATGATGCCAATAGCCAATGCTGTGCTCCAAAGCTTATTTGGCAGCATGGAAGTTACTCCGAGGTCTGGTAAGATTAAAGGTGGCTTAGACACTAAAGGTAACCCAATATACTGGATACTTACATTGTGGTACATTGGATTGTCCAACTAGAAAGCTTGAGTTGAATTCCATATCCAGGCTGGGTGTAGAAATCAGGCTTCCCTTACTCCCATCAAACAAAACAACTAGTGGTGGGAGTAGGCCATTCAGCCCCTCAAATCTACTCCTTCATTTAATGCAATCATGGCTGATCTCATCTGGGCCTCAGTTCAACTTTCGTGCATGCTCCCCATAACTCTTTAACACATTCCTAATTTTAAATATTGTTTATTTCCTCCTTAAATTTACTCAATGTCCTGGCATCCACCATACTCTGGGGTACTGAATTCTACAGTTTCACCACTCTTACAGAGAGGTAATTGCTCCTCACCTCTATTGTAAATTTGCCTCTTCTGACTTAGACTACAACTCTCATTCTAGATTACCCCATAAGGGGAAACGTCTGCTCAACATGTAGTTTGTCAATCCCTTTTAGCATCATACAGATGCTAAATTCAAGTAGATCTCCTCTCATCCTTCTAAACTCTAGAGAATATTGGCCTAAACTCTCATCATAAGACATTACTTTATTTTAATATGAAACAAGAGAAAAGGGAGGTTGAACTGATTACAGAGATTTCTATTTTGGTGTAAATTTGTGTTTCATATGAAGAAATAGTTAGCTTAATGTAGTAACCATAAAAGTATTCAAAGACAAAGTCTCCACAGCTATCTAGGGAAGATAATTTCACTGACTAATGATCATAGAATTCCAGCAGTATGGAAGCAGGCCATTTGTTCCATTGACTCCACACCAACCTTCCAAAGAGCATTCCTCCCCGACCCACCTCACCTTGTAATTCTGCATTTCCCATGGCTAACCCACCTAGGCTGCACATCTCTGGACAGTATGGACAATTTAGCGTGGCCAATCCACCTAACCTGCACAGCTTCAGACTGTGGGAAGAAACCCATGCAGACACGGGGAGAAGGCGCAAACTCCACACAGACAGTCGCCCGAGGTTGAATCGAATCCGGGTCCCTGGCACTGTGAGGCAGCAGTGCTAACCACTGGGCCACTAAGAAAATCCTCAGGGAAAAAACATTCTCCTTATTCCCATTGTAAATGGTTTTAATCAGTGTGCCCCAGTTTTAGTCTCTCTCACAAGAGGAAACATCCTTTCAGTGTTCACCCTGTCAAGTCTTCTATGTTTTCATAAGATTACCTCTCATTCTTCTAAATTCTAAAGGACAAAGGCCTAACACTTCCAACCTTCCATCATAAATCCAATGGTCTTACTCTGACATTCACTGGTTCACTATTCTCGTTTTACTTTAGTAGAAATCTATTTGTGTGCATAAACAGTTTCCATTAAATCTCTATTAAAACAACAGAAACTTCAAAAGAAATTCCTGTCAGTGGGCTTTAGTCAGTTTTCTGTCTAAATCAGCAAATGGTTCAAAGGTAATGGAGCTTTAATACCAGCAGAAGATCTACAAAAACAGCGCTTCCGCTTAGGTCAATCCTGAGGGGGGAGGTGGCTCTTGTGGGAGATGGTTGCGACAAGGCACCAACACGTCACAAATGTTACCCCTGCAATTTATCAGACGTTAGATGGATTGTCCAGGGTTAGATGTTGTCCAGGGTTAGATGGATTGTCCAGGGTTAGATGTTGTCCAGGTTTTACTGTGGCATGGCATGGGCTGCTTCATTATTGGAGGAGTTGTAAATAGAACTGAACGCCATGGGCAGCAAATTCCCTACTCGTATGAACGTACAATTTGGGAACAAGGGTCAGTCTCTTGAGCCTGCTTCAGCATTGGATAAGAGAATGAACTGGTTATGACCCCAGCTCCACTTCCCTTTTTAGTCCCTCTACCCTTTGAATCCTTTGTCAATCAATAATCTGTCTAACTCAACCCTAGAAATATTCAATGACCCAGCCTCTCCTGCTGTCTAGGGAAGAGAATTCCATTCTCTAACAACCTCTTGAGAAACAAATGTTTTCCTGATCTCCATTTTAAATAGTAAACCCCTTCGTTTTAAGCAGTGACCCCTAGTTGTAGCCTCTCCCATGGGGAAACAATCCCCCCAGAAACTGTCAAGTCTTAGATGTTTCTTCAAGATCACTTGTCATTCTTCTAAACTCCAATAGACATAGGCCAAACCAGCCCAGCCTTTCCTGGTAAGGTAACTGCTTCTAATGCTATTACGTCCTTTCTCAAGTAAGGAGACGGTACTCCAGATGTAGCCTCACCAACTCCCTATTTAATTGTAGAACTTCTCCGCTTTAATGTTCCATTCCCCTTGCAATAAATTACAATATTTAACTTTTTTCTTCCTAATGGAAGGAAGAATGGCTGCATGGGAAGCAGTCTGAGCAGGAAGGGATTTCCACATTTTCTGTTACATCCTGCGAGTATCTACTCAGTGAGAATGGGGAAGTATTGTTTCCTGTGGAGCGAAAAGACAACCTATAATAATCCAAGAAAAATAATTGGGCTATGCAGCACAGTACCCATCTGGTGGTTAACACTATACTCATGAAACTGGATTGGTGCTTCCTATGGGTGAGCTAGAGTCAGTAATTGTGCAATGGAGGGGTGCAGAATTTGTCATAGCGTCTTCAGCATATCCCTGTCCTTCCATTTGCATTCAATTCATGGTGGACACTTGTAGTGATTAAAAGCAGGGCCAGGTGGATCTCATTGAGTTTGAGATCCTTGATTGGGGCTGTTAACCTAGGCCAACCAGGGAGCCCTGCCTGACAGATATAAACAGGAGATTAATTTTATCAGCTAATATGGATAAAGTAGTCTTGCTGTATGATGTAGACATGTTTAAAGGCTTTAATTATTCAGTTATTTGGTCCTGGTACATGTCTTGTCATTATGTCTGCTACCTTCGCAAATAATGTATTGTGAGTGATTGAGTGTATTTTTAAAGTTGCATACTCACTATTTAAACCTTTGCAGAGTGGAGTATTTTTGGTCAGGTTTGCAACCCCCTCACACTTGGATGATTAATTTGATTTGGACCTAATTTTCTTCCCATCTTTAGAATAAAAGTTTTCCTCATCAAATCTGTCTTTGTGGTAGTGATTGTTACATACTATTATTGGTCAGTCAGCTAAAAATGGTCAACTAATTAAAAAAAAAGAAGAAAAAATAACAAACAGGAGATTCAGTCGAGGAACTAGCTTTGAGCTAACTGGTCAGAGCCCATGTAAATAAAAGTTGACTTGGTGACAGGACACTAGCTTCTGTGCAGTTATTTCAACACTTAAGGGAACAGTTGGTCTTTAAGAGGTTAAATTTGGTGACCATTTCTGGGGCTAGATTTGGCAATAAACTAAAAAATCCCTTTTGACTGCTTGTTCTGCTTCTGAAATCATTTAGGTTCTTGCCAGGTTTAGCCTATACGTGACTTGAGACCCATTGTAAAGTAATTGACTCTTTACTGCTCTTTGAAATGGCCTAGCAAGCCATTCAGTTCAAGAGCAGTTAGGGATGAATGATAAATGCTGAGCTTGCCAGCAATGCCCAGACCTTAGGAAATAATAAATTTAAAAATTTTACAAAATGGAGACTTTTCTAAAGGAGAAATGGCTGTTTCAGTAGTTAACCAGTCACACAAGACTTCAACAGTAAATCCCCAGATTAAATCTTTTGAACAGTTAGTTAGTTGGGATGATTTGTGGGCAGCACGGTGGCACAGTGGTTAGCACTGCTGCCTCACAGCACCAGAGACCTGGGTTCAATTCCCGCCTCAGGCGACTGACTGTGTGGAGTTTGCACGTTCTCCCCGTGTCTGCGTGGGTTTCCTCCGGGTGCTCCGGTTTCCTCCCACAGTCCAAAGATGTGCAGGTTAGGTGAATTGGCCGTGCTAAATTGCCCGTAGTGTTAGGTAAGGGGTAAATGTAGGGGTATGGGTGGGTTGCGCTTCGGCGGGTCAGTGTGGACTTGCTGGGCTGAAGGGCCTGAAGGGGCTGAAGGGCCTGTTTCCACACTGTAAGTAATCTAATCATGTAAGCAATCTAAAAAAAATTAAAATGCCTTAGCATCTATTAAGAGCTGTACTTTTAAGATCAGCTACTTAATGAGTAACAATTACGATCTCTGTACATCTTTTGTTCCTAGATCATTTAAAAACTACCTGCTACACAATCTGACGCTTTTAGTTTGAAATTTAATATTGGTATTATGTTTATATATGCTTTATAACATTAAATAAAATAGGATTTGTATATCATCTCTTCGTTTCTTCTCCAGATAATACTTCAAAAGAGTCATTACCTAATGAGACATCATGTTTTATCAGTGATGACAGGTACAATATTAAAATTGTCTTGCATAGAACTGTAATAGAGCTTGTGTAGTAGAGTCTTGTGATGAGTGTTCGGCCAAACTTATTTGATTTGTCCTCAAAGCAAAAAGGTCTTTTACTGGACCTTAAATTCCTTCAGTATAAACTAACAGTTTGCTTCAGTCTGCTTTAGCCATTTGTATGGTTGCATTAAAGTAAAGTTAAGGAGCCATTACACTGCTTCACTAATACTTCTGGTGAGAAATTGCATTTTATGACATTAATGGATGAACACTTCAAATGTTGTAATGAAATAATTTTGTACACTCTTTAATGTGAACTGACAGGGTTGTTTTAAGAAAAAGTAAACATTTATAATGTTCTAGTGAGTAAATGTCTAATTATAGCCGAAGAATTCTGCATCTCAACTGGCAGATGTATTTTATTGTACATGGCCCAGTCCTACATAAAGACACAACTTGATTATTCCACTCTGAGCTTCGAATTCATGAACTCTACCACCACTTGCTCGGATGCTTTGATTGCTTTCCTGACTGTAAGCCCCCTACCTCACAGGACATTTCCTGCACAATTCTTCCAGCCACAAAGACACATTGCTGCTTAACTACATATTAATAAGACTTCTTAACCAATTCTGGTATCTTCACCTTCGCAACTCTGCCCAGACATCTAGTCCAAATGTTGTTCGCTCTTTATGTAAACAAGAATATCCCACTATCAGCAAAGCCTGTTTACATTAACTCATAGACTCAGTGCAAATAAAAGGCAGCAACAGTTGGCCAGCTTGCCCATTGAGCCCACTCTGCTATTCAACATGTTCCTGACTGATCCTCTGTTAAAAAATAAATAGATTTATAGAAGCTTAAACATGTCAAGGGGCATAGGGAGAGTGCAGGAGTATGGCGTTGAGATAGAGGATCAGCCAGGAACATGTTGAATGACAGAATACTCTTGCTTCATTCACCTAATGAAGGAGCAGTGCTCTGAAAGCTTGGGATTTCAAATAAACCTGTTGGACTATAACTTGGTGTCATGTGATTTCTGACCCCATGCCTGTAACCCCACGTTTATCATGGCTAACCCACCGAGCCTGCACATCCCTGGACACAACAGACAATTTAGCATAGCCACTCCACTTAACCCTCACACCTTAGGACTCAGGCTAAGATGGCCTATCGTGTATCCTGAGACTGTGTCCCCTTGTTCTGTGCCCCCCTGCCAGGGATCACCATCCCTGCATCCAGTCTGTCAGAATTTTTATACATTTCAATGAGAATCCTACTCATCCTTTTAAATTCTAGTGAACACAGGTCCACTCAACCCCCAATCTCTTCTTATATAACAAACCTGCTGTCTCAGGAATCAGTCTGGTGAACCTTCACTGCACTCCCTCTATGGAAAGCACGTCTTTTCTGAGGTAGCTGTACACAATTTTCCAGGAGTGATCTCACCAAATCCCTGCACAGCTATCTGCAACAAGACTTCCTTGTTCCTGTACTCAAGCCCTCTTACAATGAAGGTCTACACACCATTCACCTCAAGAATAGAGTGGTGCTGGAAAAGCACAGTAGGACATGCAGCAACGAAGGAGCAGGAAAATCAACGTTTCGGGCAAAAACCCTTCATCAGGAATGATTTTCCTGCTCCTCGGATGCTGCCTGACCTGCTGTGCTTTTCTAGCATCACTCTAATTTTGACTCTGATCTCCAGCATCTGCAGTCCTCACTTATGTCCACACCATTCACCTTCCTAACTGCTTGCTGTACCTGTATGCTTCCTTTCAATATTAGGGCAGCCAGATCCCTTTGTTCCTCAATCTTTCTCAGTCTATCAACATTTAAATAATAGTGCCATTCTGTTTTTCCTACGGAACATGGTTAACGCCACATTTATTCATGTTCTACTGCATTTGCCATGTACTTACCAACTCACTCAAATTGTTTAACTTGTCTAAATTGCCTTGAATCCTCCTCATGTCCTCCTCACCACTCACTCCAACCTAATTTTGTGTTGGCAGTAAATTTAAAAATATTATACTTGATGAAATTACTCATTTATCTTTTTTCCTGTACTGTTGCTTATTGTACTCTCATGCACAAAATAAGACCGAATGCCTCATTTTCCAGACCAGAATGGTCATGTAAGTTTAATCTTTCTTCATAACCTAAGAATAGGGACCTACACTATGACACTTTGCAACGAGTGAGTAACTTTCTTATTTCTTGGTAACCGGAATTAGACACAATAGTTAAGTTTCACTCTGAGCAGAGACCTATAGACCTGCAGTCTATACTCTACGACCAGTAATAATTCCATTTGTTGTCATTCTCTGGATAATGTTTTGATAAACTCAGCCCATTGAGGTTCCTTATTACCTCCAGTTCTGCCATTGACTTCCTAATGCTAACTTTAATCCTTACTGTTAACTCGCAACAGAAAATATCCTAACTTCTGATGCGATACCAATATCCTGAACCTTTCCGATTAACTAGAGCAGTATTGAACTTCTAGCTTGAAAATACTGTTTATTTTAAAATTCCTTTTAACTTATGTAAGGTCACAATGAGAACTCTTTTTAATTTCTGCTGTTGTCTGTCGCATTGTCCAGTTGGTATTTGTGTGGTTGTAACTTTGATGGACCAAGCCGAGATTATAGATGCATGCATTGATAGATAGGAATGATATTGCCCCGGCTAATAATTTATCTGAATCAACCGCTTGCAGTTCCAGGGATTATTATATGACCACTTAATATGTGAACAAAGTTTCAGTCTGATGCTGACCATTTGCATTCCTGCCCCAGCAGTAGCCATCCACAGAAGTTGGAGACTGATGTCAGCTTCACACCAGTCCAACAGAGGAAGGAGAAGGAAAGCCAGAAGAGACTGTGGAAGGGTTTCCTTGTCTGTATACCTTACGCTGCGAGTATTGGAGGCACAGCCACATTGACTGGGACAGCACCAAACCTGCTTCTACTTGGGCAGCTGAAAACGTAAAATAATCATAAGGAACTTCTGATTTGTTAATGTCCCTTTCTTAGAGAGAAGCTACAGGGATGGTTGACAAGAGAATTGTGAGCATTGACTTGCTGAAGTAGGGCCTGCTCATCCCAGACTGGGGGACAGAAAACCCTATGCAACATCTAAATTGTATGATACGTAACTTGGGAATTCTGATGGTGAGGAGGTTTTGGCGTGCAGTAGGAGCCCCTCTGCCTGTGGGAAGAAACCACAGATTTGAGTCCCATGCCAAGTCTTGGCTGTGTATGATGTATTTGTGAGGTGATTTGATTATCACAGAATTCTTATGATGCAAAAGAAGGCCATTCAGCCCATCATATTAAACATTAAGGTATATTTTTAGGTGAAAGGAAACAATATATACTCACATGCAGTCACCTTACCAAGAGAACTACCAGGAAGTACATTGGAAACAGGGCCCATCACATTCCCCCAGGTTGGAAAACCTTTGTTGTAATCTTCTACCTGTAAATCCTTCCAATACAACTAATAGCGGCGGTACAAATGAGAGAGTTTCCTGTTCAGCTATTCTGCAAAACACAATAGCCAAACCTCTGCAGTACTTTTCACATAAACATGGACCAATCCAATGGAATCTGTGGCCCAACCCTCAGAAACAAAGACCACAGAACAGAACAGATATTTATCGCTGGGTGTAGGAAATGGAGAAATAAAATGATCCACTCCCTGACACTGGAATGTGTCTTTAGCATTTCACAAACTAATGGAAATGTCATAAGTCAGTTAAATAACAAACGCTTCAATGGCACTGCTCAAGACAATGACCAGCTGATCCGTACAGATCATAAAGATGCCGAATCTTAGTTTTCAACCAATACTTTGTGAGAAATGATAGCAAGACTATAGTTGGTCAGTCTATTAGATAGGGGAAATTAGCCAGGGAACATAACTCCTTATTGGGATTGTGACTTAAAATGTCAAATATTAAAGTACTTTTTTGAAAAAGAAAACAAATACTTAAGTGCCTTTAATAAGAGAACCACTCCAAGATACATTAGAATTGGGACCCAGTACCTTCCCCAATATTGGCAATGTCTGCTGCAGTACATGAACTGTGGTTCAAAGCTGATATGCTAGATGCCTCCCATGCACAGACTAGCATTAGCACAAATCGTTCACTTTGCCTAGTCTCTCCAATTACTTAAGCTTTTCCCACCCTTTCACCTACTGAGCACCCTCCCCTTTTACAATACTGTCACTAACCTCTCCTTCACTATCAAATAGATAGCTCCATCAAAAACTACACTGTGGGGAAAATGACTTCCTTCTTTGCTGTGCTATTGTAAGATTCTGTGAGTCCTTCTGGATTATTCACATAAGCCCTGTATGCTCCTTTGCTCTTTACTTTGCTATCAGTCACATCACCATAGACCATTCAATCACTCTTATCTCCCTTCACCCTGTTTCCCTCAAGGATGGAGAGACACACCTCATCCTTTAGACTGTTTCCAACCTAATCTCCCTTCATTTTCTTTCAAATACTTTGAGATACCTTCAACATTCAATTAGTGATTTTTTAAACAAAATTAAGTCAAATAATGATGAGGAAATACATTCTGTCTACTATTTCTATCAGTCTATATTTCCCACTGCCTCAGGGAGGCAACCAACATCATCAAAGACCTCTCCTACCCTGGTTATAATTTCTTCCAATCTCTTCTGTTGGGCAGAAGATACAAAACCTTAAACAGACATACCAACAGATTTAAGAACAGCTTCAACCCCACTGTTATTAGACTTCTAATTCACTTCTCAAATTTTAAATTAATTTGATTTCGCTCTTTGTGCACCTTCTCTGCAGCCATAACATTATATTCCTAGCTCTGTTCTATTCTCTTTTGCATTTTGTATGGACTGATCTGCCTGTACTGCACGCAAAACAAAACCTTTTGCTGTACCTAGGTACATGTGACACTAATAAATCGAATCAAATCTGTGTTTCTCTAACTCTATTTTTCTTCCCCTCTCTGTCAAACACAGGCATCAGAAAATAAAATCCTGACGGAGTTGAAAGCTATGGACCAGATCCTGGTGGTTGTACTGGATGGCATCTCGTAACCCCAGTAGCGTTTGTAGGGTCAGTGAGTGGGAAATGTCAGAACGGATACATCTCCAGTGTTATGGGAGTCCTGTGGTGCAAGGGCAGCGTTCCTGCCACTAGGCCAGAAGCCCTGAGTTTGAGTTCCACATGAGGATGTGTTGGCCATTCAAGATGTTTGTAATGTAGTGAAACAGGTTGGTTGTCAGTCTGATGGCAGTCACCTGGTCAGCCATCTTGCAGATGTAAGGACTTGGGAGTTGAATAACTGGTTTTATCACAATTTTATTCTTTATTCCTTTAATTTATTTTAATGTTGAAGCCTCCACAATAGTGGCACTGAAGCACTGAAGGTTGAACCACAGTTAATACTTGACTCATAAGGTGTGGATCAATGCAATGGCCATCCATTAGAGTTCAATTCAATGGACTCCATACAATGAGAAGCTTGATGTTCAGAGTTAGATGGTGGTTATGCTGGGGGCAGTGTGAAGACTGCAGATGTAATCACAAACTAAACAAAGAAAAGTTTAAAAACTAAGTAGCCAGCAAATGACTGAAGCAACAGTTAAATCACAGAGTATGGGGAATAATCAAAATTAGAAGATAGTAATTGAAAGACTCATTTGTAATATTACAACTTATGTTTCAATTGTGTGGGCTGTTGCTGCATAATGCACAATATAAGAGTATCCATATCAATGCATGATAGCAAAAACAATCAAAAGATTTTAAAATATATATAATATATATAATGTGACCCATGGAGCATAAACACCAAGATAGACCAAGATAGAATTGTCTGTTCCTGTCCAGTAGATTCTTTGTTCTCCTTATTATCTAAGTGTCACGAACATGTTTGAATTTGCAGGATGATCCTGAGAATTCACACTTGGCACCACATGATTTCCAATAGAATTAAGAATAAGATTTTCTTATCTTGCTTCGTTTCAGGTATTTCCCTGGTTGCAACATGGTGAACTTTGCATCCTGGTTTATGTTTTGCTGTCCTGTAGCGATCCTGTTCCTGTTTGCCGGCTGGCTGTGGATTGCTTTCCTATATGGAGGACTCAATCCAAGGTAGGAAAAATGGATAAGAAATTGCACACAATTACGAGTTGAAATCTTCCTTAAGCATTTTTGGGTTTCACCTTTGACCTGCCAACTCTGCCCTTCTTCCTGAACTGTGGTAGGATTTTCCATTTTGAAGTTATGTCACATTGGCCAGTGCCCAGGACAAGATATCTCATGGGTTTCTCAGTTGATTATCTATGCAAGTGGAATGTTGGTAAATCATGGTAGTGAATGAGCTGAAAGTTTTCACCATCAGTTGGATTTTTTTGGGATCAAACGTTTCGATGCCAGATTGAAAGGCCAGCTATAACTATAACTTCAGAGTGCAACTTTTACTCAGTCCTGACTTGCATTCCTCGGTGAACTACAGTCCTGTAGGAAGACTTGTAGTTGAACTTTCAATGCTTCAGTGCCACCATTGTGGAGGCTTCAAAATTAACATAAATTAATTGAATAAAGAATAAAGTTGTGATAAAATCAGTTATTCAACTCCAAGTCCTTACATGCAGGAATGAATGCTTTAGCATTGATAAGAGAAGTCCTGGACACCACTGCAGGACAGAAACCTCTCCAAAGCCAGCGGTGACCATGCTAAGGAGTCTGTCAATGCCTGCCAGGATGTCTTGGATTGATTCAGGGGCTATTAAGGCTAGTCAGATGGGGTGACTGAAAGAAGGGACCTCTTCATCCCAGGGCGAGAGTGAGGATTGCAGATGCTGGAGATCAGAGACTAGATTAGAGTGGTGCTGGAAAAGCACAGCAGGTCAGGCAGCATTCAAGAAGCAGGAAAATCAACGTTTCAGGCAAAAGGCCTCATTCCTGATGAAGGGCTTTTGCCCAAAACGTCAATCCGACCTCTTCATCCCAGGTGACTGCAGCAGGAGGGCATTGCATCAGTCCCGTCCAGCCAAGGCAGATATTGTAGCATGGGTCAGTAGGACCCCTGGCCTCCACCAAAGGGTCAGCTAACAGTGCACCAAGAAACTGAGGGTACGCGACGACATCTCTTTGCTCCCTCAGCACTCACAGAAACATTACATACTACAGTTATACAGGACCTTGGGGAGGCCACACCTTGAGTATTGTGTGCAGTTTGGTCTCCTAGTCTGAGGAAGGACATTCTTGCTATTGAGGGAGGCCAGAGAAAATTCACCAGACTGACTCCAGGGATGACAGGACTGACATATGAGGAAAGACTGGATCAGCTGGGCTTGTACCCTCTGGAATTTAGAAGAATGAGGGGGGACCTCATGGAAACACATAAAATCCTGATGGGGCTTGACAGGCTTGATGCAAAAGAATGTTTCCAATGTTGGGGAAGTCCAGAAGTAGAGGTCACAGCCTAAGAATAAGGGGTAAGCCATTCAGGACTGAGATGAGGAAGAATTTCTTCACTCGGAGAGTTGTGAACCTGTGGAATTCTCTCCCACAGGAAGCTGTTGGGGTCAGTTCATTAGATATATTCAAGAGGGAGCTGGGCATGACCCTTGTGGCTAACGGAGTCAAAGGGTATGGAGAGAAAGCGAGTGGGATACTGCGATTGCATGATCAGCCATGATCATATTGAATGGTGTGCAGGTTCAAAGGGCCGAATGGCCTACTCCTGTCCTATTTTTGATGTTTCTACGTTTAATCTGCCACCAACATCTCACAACTGGTCATAGCCAGCAAGCATCAGTGTCACAGGCAGCTCTCTATCTCGCATGGTCATGCATGCTCAGTTCCTGCACCCATTCTCCATCCAACTTCTTTATCGCATTAGGAGGAAATGGCATGATGGCTTAATGGTTAGCACTGCTGCCTCACAGTGCCAGGGATCCGGGTTCGATTCCAACAATTCTCTGTGTGGAGTTTGCACATTCGCCCTGTGTCTGCATGGGTTTCCTCCCACAGTCCAAGTATGTGCAGGTTAGGTGAATTGGCCATGCTGAATTGCCCATAGTGTTCAGGGATATGTAGGTTGGGTGCATTGGTCAGGGGTAAATGTAGAATAATAGGGTAGAGGAATGGGTCTGGGTGGGTTGTTCTTTGGAGGGTCAGTGTGGACATGTTGGGCACACTGTAGGGATTCTGGGATCTCTGTGATTGAAAAACAGGCCCAGGGCCAGGCCAAATATAAAGATCATCACCTCCTCCTTTGATGAGAGTGTTGTTGAACTAGTTTCGGAAGATTGCACTGTCATTCTGATGATGGGGGGACACCAATGAACCAGCAGCTGAAAATGTGTTGCTGGAAAAGCGCAGCAGGTCAGGCAGCATCCAAGGAGCAGGATAATCGATGTTTCGGGCATGAGCCCTTCTTCAGGCTCACTTTCTCCCACCAATCAACCAGCAACCCAGTCAACAATATTTTGCATTGTTCTTCTGGGACAAACCCATTGCTCTGCACAAGTTATCCTCACTGACTCACTCTTTCCCCTCTCTAGGCACAGGCTCCACCCAGTGCTGCAGCCTGTGCCCCTCCACACCAACAGAACCTCTCAGGGTGAAGCCTGTGAACTGTCAGGGGATGTACTGACAAAGTGTTCACCTGCATCCTCCATCAGCTCAGACACAGTCACCTAGCAGGTACTTGACTGGATTAGACTTAGGAGTACATCACATGTCCACAGCTGGTGGAAGAAGAAATGTCCAAAGTCTCTGACACTCAGAGAACTGACAGAGACCAGGCACCCACCCAGGACTCAGTGAACTTGGCCATAAGTCACAAGGTCAACCTGCAGTGAAAGGAAAGGGAACATCAGGTAGGGGTGGTTGGCTGGAGCAAATAATGGAGGAATCTGTCCATGTTCTTATGACTGTATAGGCTCCAGAAGGTGAGGGCCTCCATGAAGATGAGATCCATGTCCTGCAGAATGCACAATAACTGCAGATATGTTTCAGACCTGCTATCCATCACTCTAGCCATGGGTGCTCACCACCATTGGAAAGGAAATGCGGGAACGAGGCACCTCATTTACTGATCATTAACTATTTATGGGCTAGGAGGGAAGGAAAGATGTCCAAATCTGTTTTTAAATAGTGTTAAATAGGTGACATCTCACCTCTTGCCTGAGAGATAGCCTGCACAGTGCCCAATTCCATTGATGCCATTCAAACCAAATATTGAATGGGGTTTCAAAGAATAGATTCCCATTTGTAAAAGGAACAAGAATGAGAGGGCATAGACTTAAAGTGACCTGCAAAGGAAGCAAGGATGACGTGATGGAAAAAAAGTTGTTCATCACAAATAAGCCGGGTATGGAATGTGCTGCATGTGGTGGAGGCTGGTACAGTTGAGGTATTCAAGAGGGCGTTCATTGATTATTTAGATAGAAATAGTGTACAAGGATACGGGAAAAAGGCAGGACACTGGCACTGGGTAATGATGCTAATTTGAAGAGCTGGTACATGCACAATGGGCCCAATGGCCTCCTTCTGTACTGTAACGATTTTGTGATTCTGTGATTACAAAAAGCAACTGATGTAGTAATACCCACCTTGAACTTTGCTCAGGATTAACTTCTGCTCAAGGAGTGGTGGACACGTTACAGCCTCTAATGCTTACCTTTGTAAATAATGCCTTTGTTCATTAATACATAGAGGGTGCAGAGTTTGTGTATGTGACTGTGTGTGTAAATAACATATAAAAATCAGATAGTACATATCTCAATGAAGTTATCAGTGTCATCAATGATATCAGTAATTCATATTATTGCTGTTCCTTATGAAGGTGAGATTTGCTAGTTTAAAATAGACATTCTATTTAATTTTTTAAAGTTGTAAATGCTTCTGGCAAGCTTATTGACTATCCCTCATTCTCGGGAGAAAATAGCGGTGAAGTGTCATCTTGAATCCACTGATGGCTTGCTAGGTCAGTTCCAAGGACAGGTAGGAGTTAACTCCATTGCTGTGGATAACATATTGGCCAGACTGGATATGGATAGTAGATTTCTCTTCCTAAAGGACATTAGTGAGCCAGATAGGGTAAGAATTGGTGTTGATAAAATAGCATATATTATATCTTTCAATGGAGCTTTATTTAATCATGAGTTTTTGAATAACAGGACAAAGGCAATATATTGTGGAGGAGGTAAACTGAAATAAAAGCAACATTTTTGGAGTTATAGAGAGTACAGCATGGAAACAGACCTCCTGGTCCAACTCATTCATGCCAACCAGACATCCTAAATTAATCTAGTCCCATTTGCCAGCACTTAGCCCATATCCATCTAAACCCTTTACAATCATATACCCATCCAGCTGATTTTTAAATGTTGTAATTGCACCAGCCTCCACCACTTCCTGTGGCAGCTCATTCCATACCCACACCACCCTCCAAAAAGCTGCCACGTAGGTCCCTTTTGAATCTTTCCCCACTCACCTTAAACCTAAGGCCTCTAGTTCTGGACCCCACACCACGGAAAAGTCTTTGTCCATTTACCCTATCTATGGCTGGAAATGTGTTGCTGGAAAAGCGCAGCAGGTCAGGCAGCATCCAGGGAACAGGAGAATCGACGTTTCGGCATAAGCCCTTCTTCAGGAAGAAGGGCTTATGCCCGAAACGTCGATTCTCCTGTTCCCTGGATGCTGCCTGACCTGATGCGCTTTTCCAGCAACACATTTCCAGCTCTGATCTCCAGCATCTGCAGACCTCACTTTCTACCCTATCTATGGCCCTCATGATTTTATTAACCTCTATGAGGTCACCCCTCAGCCTCTGGCACTCCAGGGAAAATAGTCTCAATCCTCTTCGTATAACTCAAGACCCCCCCAACCCTGGCAACATCCTTGTAAATCTTTTCTGAACCCTTTCAAGTTTCACAACATCCTTCTTGTCGCAGGGAGACCAGAATTGTACGTAGTATTCCAATAGCGGCCTAAACAATGTCCAGTATAGCTGCAACATGACCTCCCAACTCCCATACTCAATGCTCTGTCCAATAAAGGAAAGCATACCAAATGCCTTCTTCACTATCCTATCTACCTGCAACTTCACTTTCAAGGACCTATGAAACTGCACTCCAAGGTCTTTTTATTTAGCAACACTCCCCAGGACCATACCATTAAGTGTATAAGTCCTGCCCTAATTTGCCTTTCCCCCAAAATGCAGCACCTCACATTTATGCAGCACACATGCAGACCACGGAACGAGGACATACCACAACCAAAAGGACTAGCCACACTACCATACATCAGGAGCATCTCGGAACTGACAGCCAGACTACTGCGACCCCTAGGACTCATAACGGCACACAAACCAACAACCACGCTCAGAGAACAACTCACCAGAATGAAGGACCCGATACCCAACATGAGCAAGACGAATGTAGTGTACAAAATACCATGCAAGGACTGCACTAAACACTATATAGGACAAACAGGAAGACAGCTAACAATCCGCATACATGAACATCAACTAGCCACGAAACGACACGACCAGCTATCCTTAGTAGCCACACACGCAGACAACAAGCAACATGAATTTGACTGGGACAACACTACTATCATAGGGCAAGCCAGACAGAGAACAGCCAGGGAATTCCTAGAGGCATGGCATTCATCCACAAACTCCATCAACAAACACATCGACCTGGACCCAATATACCAACCACTACAGCGGACAGCTGAAACTGACAACCGGAAGCGGCAGGGACAGACTACTATAAACACCGGAGGAAACATCAAAGAAGCACTTCGCAGGAGGCTCCCAAGCACTGATGATGTTGCCTAGCCAGGGGACGAAACGTTTGCAACAAAAACTTCCAGCTCGGCAGACAGAACCACAACAACGAGCACCCGAGCTACAAATCTTCGCACAAACTTTGATCACATTTATCTAAATTAAACTCCATCTGCCACTCCTTGGCCCATTGGCCCATCCGATCAAGATCCTGCTGTACTCAGAAGTAACCTTCTTCACTGTCCATTACGCCTCCAAAAAAGGTTAGTTAACACTGCTGTCTCCAAGGATGCAGCCTGACCTGCTGAGTTTTTCCAGCATTTTAAAAAATGTTGATAACTTATGTATTGTCTGTCTGCAGCTGTGCCTTATCCTATTCTTTTGCATAGAGTTACAAGTCTGTTGAACTCCCATTCTATGTAAACACAGAGTACGCACCCAATCAATGAGAACAATGATAAGATACTGTAAGGCAAAGTTTCATTGAAACTTCCTTGGATATGTCATTATAATAATTTGAGAGTGTCTTTTTCAATTTTAAGGTCATGGAGTCAGAAGAAAACCAATAACACTGAGTCTCAAGCCAGGGTGAGAGCTAGAATAAGGAGCGATTATGAAAAACTGGGGCCATTAACGTAAGTATGTGTTCTCTATATTTGTTCCTCACTTACCCCAACCCCCTGACAACTACACAGAAAATGAAGCACATGTGAAACAGCATGTTGATACTGCCTATGTTTAGCGAGTTTGCTGATTTATAATCAGCAGCTTAAGTTCCAAATGTATGAGCATACAAAACAGGCGAGGGCTTCTGACATTGTGCAGCGCTCTCTATCTGTGAGTCAGTAGTTGTGGGTTTGAGTCTTGACCTACAACTGAATAGGCAGCTCCACCCTGTGATCATAATATAGCCAAATAGATTGACTATCAGCCTGAAATGCTGGAAAAACTCGGCAGGACAGATTCTGTCCTTACCGTCTACCTCTATCAGACGGTAAGAACAGAAATTTCCTGGTCAGCCACAACTGTGGTAGCTGTAGTGTAACAGTCTCCCCATGTTAAAAGATTCCATGTACAAGCTCTTGCTGTGGACTGTGGCCAAAGCCCTTTTTATTTTGAGGGACACTTTAGCAATAGACATAACACGAATGCATTAATATTTTAGCAGATGACCCAATTGCACTGCGCAAAATAGAATCCCTCCAGTTCAATGATCAGTTACTGTTAACTCAACTGGTTACATTCCCAATGGTCACATTTTCACTCCTTGTTTACTTTTCCACCAATTACAAGGAGGTAGACTGATCATGTTGGAATAAAAGAATGTGAGACATTAAGCCACTGGTTCCATCTACTCACTCAAGTGAATGCAAAAGATCCAAAGGCTTTGCTTTTAAGCACAACCTGGAGACTTCTTCAGGTACAATATTTATTCCTGAACCTCACATCCCTCAATAACACTGAAAACAGATGATACAATCTGGGGCTTCCCAAACTGTATGTCATGGCCCCCAAGTGGGTCAAACTTCTGGAGTTAAGATGTCTGACATATTAATGACGGAGCGCCAACATGTGCTTGTAACTATGAAACTCCTTTAAATCTCACAGCTTTTCTTAATAGCGAGTGCTGCCTAACTACCCTGAAAGACATAACATGAAGATATGTTTCACTTAAAAATCCTCTACATTAAACAGCTTGCACCCCCTGCCACTCTCCAGGTCAATCGCCTCTTCCCCTATCCTTAGTCCTTAAAGGCATTCCTTTTCCCCTGTGTTCTCTTAAACACCAAGCCCGTCCCATCAACCCCCATCACCACCACCTCAAACAAACATTTCCCATCCTCCTCTCACAGGCTCCCCCACCAGTTAATGCTATTTCCCCCTCCACCAATTCCTGCAGACATTGATGCCCCCAAATGTGCTCCCCACTTCTCTTCTCATAAACATTTGCCCCCCACAACAGGTATTCCCACTCCACCGTTGTTCTCACAAGCAATATGCCCTCCCCTCAATCTCACACAGATGGTGTCAGCAATGTTTGAGCACCAAAACTGGATCACAATGGAAGAGAGCTTGTTGTTGGTAGGAGTTTGCTCTGCACTAATGAGCTGCTGCACTTCCTGCATTACGACCGTGACTAGCCATGAAACATGTTTAATTGTTGGTAATTTACTTTGGAAGATCGCGAGCCTAAGAAAAGCACTAAGTGCATGTTTTTCTTTCTTTTAACAATCTTGCAGGTTTGCAGAATGTGCTGTTTTGGTTTTCTTTGCCTTCTTTGTGGTTCTGCTTCTCACGAGAGATCCAAAATTCATCCCTGGATGGGCCAGTATTTTCCCAAAAGGGTGAGAAGTCTTTTGTGAGTTTGTGCTGGTGACCTGTTCAAGTAGGAACATTTGGAAAGTTACATGTGAGGAAGCAACAAGTGGAAAGGAATAGAGACCAAATAAAATTAATGAGAGTAATTAAATGATTGAAACTAGGAATCTGTATTTTAGGGAGATACAATGCAATAAAGTCAATCATTCACCTCCTGGGACTGAAATGTTCCCTCAGTCTGCTCACAAGAAAGCTTCAAGTGATACGGGGCAGATTCTGTTCAGTTCTTCAATGATTCACCACAAATCTCAACCCAAACTAAAAATCTGACTTACTGAACTCAGTAGATGTCTGGTATGGAAAATAGAAAAATGTCTCCAATGAGATTGGTTTGGGGATGTTGTGAGACAAAAGTAGAGGAAGCTTCACATTTCATCTAACCATCTGGGAGTGCTGGCAGTGAGTATATATGTTTTAGTTTCCACGATAAAAAATCCTCATCTAATGAATACAGACAGAGGCAAAAGAATCAGGCTCTATATAGGGCTAAGGAATTCCAAAATATTCCTATGTTGGTAGCAATAGATGTCTGTTGGTCCCTTTGTGAATATGTTCAGAAGAAATATTAATGATAAATGATCAGGCAATGGCAAATATGTTACGTAAATTAGATATTGCTAAAAGGAAACAAATTTAAAGCACTGTGTCCTGTACTCATCAAGAAAGAAAGTAAGAAGGAGCCAAGATTAGAGTGGTGCTGGAAATGCACAGCAGGTCAGGCAGCATCCGAGGAGCAGGAAAATCGATGTTTTGGGTAGGAGCCCTTCATCAGGAATGAGGAAAAGGTGGCCTGGGAATACAGCAGGAGGAGTTAACTATCAAGTTTAGGTCTCATACCAGGCAACCAGACTCTGTCAGAGTGTTGCCACAGGAAAGGAGCAGAGATGTGCAGTGTCCATGGCCCCTTTCCCAATTACAATGGTGCACATTTACAAAATCCTTTTACCTACATAAAGCAGGTTCCTGTGTGTTAACAAATATAGCTTCCAGCACACGCAAATACATCTCACTGCAGGTCTGACTGGTAAGCTTAGATTGGTACAATTTTGTAGCACACTCCGGATTATTTAGTAAATGTTGCACAAACCTTGGAATCACATAAAAAGTTGAACACATGGTGTTTTGAGGTTTGCAAGCACAGGTTGGAATGGAAAATCAGGAAATGTGAATTGAATCTAGATTAAGAAACTTCTGGCTGACATAATGGAAAAATGATGAAGAGCTTATGCTCGAAACGTCGATTCTCCTGGTCCTCAGATGCTGCCTGACCAGCTGTGCTTTTCCTGTGCCACACTTTTTGACTCGAATCTCCAGCATCTGCAGTCCCCACTTTCTCCATAATGGAAAAAAAAATTAGGTTAGTAATCTGAAAGGATCAGATGAATTTAGTTGGAAGGCATTTCTTTACCCAAGTCTGTTATATGCTGATTTGATTTGATTTGATTTGATTTGTTGTGGTTACATGTATCTAAGTATAGTGAAAAGGTCGATTTTGCAAGCAGTACAGATCACAGCAAAGGAGGACATAGGGTGCTTAGACAGCGAGGCAAACAGGTTACAACTGCACAGGAGGAGCACAGAACAAGGGCATGATCAACATTAGCATGATCAACATTAGAAGAACATTATTAGTCATTTTAGTATTTTGGGGCGGAACGGTGGCTCAGTGGTTAGCACTGCTGCCTCACAGCACCAGGGTCCTGGGTTTGATTCCTGCCTGGCTGTGTGGAGTTTGCACATTCTCCCTGTGTCTGTGTGGGTTTCCTCCCACAATCCAAAGATGTGCAGGTCAGGTGAAGTGGCCATGCTAAATTGCCCACTGATATTTTCCAGCATTTTCTCTTTTGGTTTCAGATTCTAGCATCCGCAGTAATTTGCTTTTATGCTAAATTGCCCACTGTGTTAGGTGTTTTAGTCAGGAGTAAGTATAGGGTAGGGGAATGGGTTTGGGTGGGTTTCTCTTCGGAGGGGCAGTATGGACTTATTGGGCCGAAGGGCCTGTTTCCACACTGTAGAGAATCTAATCTAATCTAATCTAATCTTAAATTTAAAAGTGTGGAAAGTTATAAGAGATGTGAGAATAAGATCTGCTGTAGAGAGCTTGCAAAGAGTGTTGGAGCCATCTTGAAATCTTTCAGATAGACAAACTTCAAATGGAGGAGTTTTGATATCTCTGCTTTCATATGCTACGGAATTAGATCAGAATTATATTGACATGCTCACCTCATTAAAAAGAAAACCTGAACACAACAGTTTGGAGTAACTCTACATTTCCTCCACAGAGGGTGATCATCATTAATTCAGCCCACTTTCTGCTTATTTCTCCCAAAACACTCTTTTTCAGATATGTGTCAGATGCAGTGACTGGAATGACATTTGTTTTTGCGTTATGCTTCTTTCCATCTCAAAAGCCTTCATTGAAGTGGTGGTTTGATCCGAAAGGTATGTGAATCAGTTTAACTAAACAAAGGGAGCTATGAGGGAATGAGAGTCGGGGGGTCAGTGAGGGTAATGCTCTTTGGAGCTGTGTATATGGAAAAGGAATTGTTAGAGAAACATAATCACTAATAAATCTAACAAGGGCATAAGGGGGCATTTCATTTCTCAGACATGGCTAGAATGTGAGATAAAGCAATTGAGGTAAATGGTTCACAATCTTTCAAAGGGAAACTGAACAGATATGTGAGAAAAAAGGAGAAAAAAAGATATGTTAAAAGGCCAAGCTGAGGTAGATGGAACAAGAGAAGACCCCTGTAGATTATATGCACCAGCAAAGATTGATTGAGCTGAATGGCCTGATTCTGTACTATATATTTTTTGTAATATATAAGAGAAGTTAACTGTTCAACAACAGTGTGGAACAGCAGGGATGGAGAGTAACTCTGAAAGTCCATGGATCGTAATCCCAGTGAGTTTTACCTGGATCAGGGTCATAAATGCCCTTCAGTGTTTCTCTAAGCCTGTGAGGTCAGTGGGAGGGCTAACGGACACATCCACATCTCCTATGCCTGCTGGCTGTCAGAGACCAGAATGTCCAGAGATTGCCTACAAGCCTGGGTAGTGGGGTAGAATTTCAGGCACCCTCTCCCCTCCTGTTCCACCTGCCTGCTCTTGGCCCATATCCCTCCAAACCTCTCCTATTCGTGTACTTATCCAAATGTCTTTTAAACATTGTCATTGTACCCACATATACCACCTCCTCAGGAAGGTCATTCCACGCACAAACCACCCTCTATGTGAAACATATGCCCGTCCATGTCTTTTTTAAATCTTTCTTCTCTCACGTTAAAAGTGTGCCCCCAGTCTTAAAATCCCCCATCCTAGGGAAAAAACAACTGCCATTAACTATTTATACCCCTCATTATTTTATAAACTTCTGTAAGATTTCAACCTCCTTCTGCTCCAGTGAAACAAAGTCCCAACCTTTCTTTATAACTCAAACCTGAAACAACATTTTCTAGTCTTTTGGGCACCCACCCATTTCTACTCCCAATCCTTACAAGTACATCTAACGTCCAACTTGTTCAATGGAAGAATGTGGAGCTAGAATGAAAACTATTGGGTCAGCAGAGACTCTTTGGGGATTTTTTTTGTTGCCCTTTCATGAAATGTGAAATCTTTGGCTGGACTGGGATTTGTTGCCCATTCCTGAATTGGCCTTGAGAAATTGATGTTGAGCTGTTTTCTTTAACCATTGCAATCCGTTTGATATAAATACACCGATTGTGCTGTAAAAGGTGTACCAGCATATTTCACACAGCTGGAGAGGTAAATGAGAGTAACGAAAATCAGAATGGTGTGGAACTTGAAGGACAACTTGCAGTTATGCAGTATACTTGGGGAGACACTGCAATACAATCAGGTTTAAAGTTTGTTCAGATCAAATTCAATTTAATCAGCAACGCTTTCAAAGAAGACTATAATGGCAAAAAATCACTAATTTGTTAACAAAGCTGGAGTAACTGTTTACATGTATTATCAAGAGCAAAGTTATTTATTAAAATGGCTGATTTGTCACATTGTCAAAAGGAGTAAAATATTCACATGTCTCTAAATGCTGAATCATTTTCCAACTTGAAACTTTACCAACTTTACTGTTAAGATTACGAATGTAGCAGCAGGACAGACCATTCGGTCCTTCAAAGCTATTCTCTCATTTTGTAAGGTCATGGTTGAGTGACAATCAATCATCCAGACTGGTTCTCAATGACATTGTAATCACAGACTTGCTTTTCCAAACTAGGTAATCAATTGGCTTTGGAAATAACTCATTTAAACCTTTGTTTATTTCTGTTTTCTTCTTTTCCAGCCTCAGGAAAAATGAATCCACCACTGCTAAACTGGAAGAAAATTCAGAAAGATTTACCTTGGAATGTGGTCCTACTACTCGGAGGGGGATTTGCAATAGCAAAAGGGTGTGAGGTATTTCTTGTCAAATCCACTTGATATTTTAATTAAAATATCTGTTTTTTAAAAAAAAACAACTTTCAATTTTACAAATTGATGTACCAAACAATAATTTCCTCAGTGGTTGATTCACTAATTGTAAATTTCAAATTTTGCCTCAAATTCCAGAAAACTAAACATTTCACTTTGACTCTCCTTCATGCTAGTTTCAGAGGTCCCTGATCAAATAGAGTGATACCTTTTCCAATCTTCACATGCTGTCTTTGGCAGAAGCGTGTCAGAAACCCAAATAAATGGTATAACCAGCTTTGAACTATTTTTGGAAAACTTTCATCAAAAATACCGCACTATAGAGGGAATGATGATTCTTAGAATCCCTGCAGCATGGAAACAGGCCATTTGGCCCAATCAAGTTCACACCAACCCTCTGAAGAGCATCCCACCCAGACCCACCACCCCTAGATATTATGGTGAATTACCAATTCACCTAACCTATGGACTGTGGGAGGAAACCCATGTGGAGAACATGCAAACTCCACACAGGCAGTCACCCAAGGCTGGAATTGAACCCAGGTCCTTGGTGCTGTGAGGTGATTACCAAGCCACCTTGCCAACGATGTACTTTGACATCAATAGTCACATGCTATTGAGACTATTAGAATAGTGGAGTGGAAGAATTGAGCAGGAAAGCTTTAATCAGAAATCTGCATGTTACTGTGTAAATAAAGAGTTTATTTAGTGGCCCACTGAGAGTCAGATTATAGTTACTTTTGGATAAGGTGAAGCCAGAGATTCAGCAGACTCTCTGTTGGGGCAGTCTAGCTCAGTAGAGTTTACTCAAAAAAGATACCCGACACTCAGATGCCATGGTAAGCAGAATCCATGAGGATAGAACAATGCAGGATGGTGTCATAGTTGAGCTGTTTAAAGGAAATATAGGTAAGCACGTGAAGGAAAATGGGAAAGAAAATTCTGTCATGGAGAAAAGAAGAAGGATGAGAGGAGATTTATAAGAACCATGAACACTAGCATAGAAGTATGGATTATATGTCCTGCTTCCATACTGGAAATATAATGTTGACCAATTGTATATCAACATAGACATTTTGTAGGAGATGGAGTTGTTGGTATTTCATCATCTCCAAAAATGACAAATCCATTTATTTTGCATTACTATTTCACAGTGAGACATTCCCCATTTTTAGTAATTGGAGTACATAGGGGGACCTGAGGCACAGACTTCAGTGTGACCACCTTTCAAGTTGCATAACCATAAATCCATTCATTTGAATAGATGTAGTATCATTGCAAACTTGACTAGAGCTTATTGTTTTCTGCCTCAGTTTCAGAATGTACTCTCATTATATGAATTCCTGTGCTGAAGGCATAATTAACTATATATACATTAGGGTTAGTAACTCTCACTCATTCAAAGGCGAGGTGTTTTGTTCCATAAGATATTTTCTTGCTCCATACAAGTAGGGAGAAAGATAGTAGGATCTAGCTCTTAAGACTACATCTGATGTAGAAGTGAGTGTACGTTGGAGATCAGAACATGAAAGTTAGAATGGCCAATTAGCAATGGTTTTGTGTATCTGTTTTTTTACCTGAACACTGTACATTAGGATCAGCAGTAGCTCCCTCAGCCCCTCTAATTGTTCTGCCATTCAATAATATCATGGCTAATCTGATGGTAGCCCCAACTCTACATTTCTCTGATAACCTTTGACTCCCTCATTAGTCAAGAATCTATCTATTTATCTCTGCCTTAAAAATTACTCACTGAACCTGCACTGTCTGGGTACGATAGTTCCCAAAGAGATATAATTTTCAGAGAAATTCTTCTTTTCACCATCTTAAATAGGAGACTCCTGAATTTTTCAGCAGGAAACTTAGAAAATACCAACTCTACTACACAAAATCAGCATGGATTTGTGAAAGGGAAATCATTTCTGACAAACCTACTTGAGGAATTTGCGGATGTAACTAGTAGAATCAATGAGGAAGAACCAGTGGATGTGGTGTATTTGGATTTTTCAGAAAGC
Organism: Chiloscyllium plagiosum; assembly: GCF_037043375.1. Lineage (NCBI taxonomy): Eukaryota > Metazoa > Chordata > Chondrichthyes > Orectolobiformes > Hemiscylliidae > Chiloscyllium > Chiloscyllium plagiosum. The sequence goes on along the minus strand of NW_028270153.1, from coordinate 16,264,336 downwards.
TTTAATAAATTCTCCCACAGGACTTTAATGTGCAAAATCAAAGCACATGGGTTATGGTAAGTGCTAGATGGATTGGGAATTGGTTAGCAGCCAGGAAGCAGGAATAAATGGATCTTTTCTGGAGTGGAAATTGGTGACAAGTGAGGTATCACAGGAATCCAGGCAATATATATCAACAATATGTATAAAGGAATCAAATGTAATATTTCTAAGATTGCTGATGTCACAAAACCAGGTTGGAGTGTGAGTAGTGAGGAGGAGATAAAGAGGCACCAAGGTGACTTAGACAAGTGGAGTGAGTGCATGAAAATTTGGCAGAAGCCTGAACACAAACACTAGCAGGTTCAGGAACAACTTCTTCAACTGATGAATGGACTCTTAGCCTCAGTAATGTAGCCTGTATCTTGGTCTTTTTGATCTGTACATCTTTGCTAACTATGAACTGCCTGTACTGCTCGTAAACAAAGGTTTCCACTGTACACGTGACAATCAATTAATCATTATTAGATTAGATTACTTACAGTGTGGAAACAGGCCCTTCGGCCCAACAAGTCCACACCGACCCGCTGAAGCGCAACCCACCCAGACCCATTCCCCTACATTTACCCCTTCACTCAACACTACGGGCAATTTAGCATGACCAATTCACCTCCCCTGCACATTTTTGGACTGTGGGAGGAAACCAGAGCACCCGGAGGAAACCCACGCAGACACGGGGAGAATGTGCAAACTCCACACAGTCAGGGGTGGGAATTGAACCTGGGTCTCTGGCGCTGTGAGGCAGCAGTACTAACCTCTGTGTCACCGTGCCGCCCACTGTCGCTTAATCAGATGCAGTAGAACTTGGATAAATGTGAGGTCAAATAAACAGAATGGTAAAGTATTATTTAAATGTTGATAAATTGGGAAAGGTTGATGTAAAAAAGGACTTGGGTATCCTTGTGCACCAGTCACTGAAAGGAAGAGTCAAGGTGCACCACCAGTTATTAAAGCAAAATGGTGTGTTGGCCTTCATTGCAAGAGGGTTTTAATATAGTAGCAAGGAGGTCTTACTGCAGCTGTACCAGGAGAAAGTGAGGACTGCAGATACTGGAGATACGAAAATGTGGTGCTGGGAAAGCACAGCAGTTTAGGCAGCATCCGAGGAGCGGGAGGAACAGCGTTTCAGGCATAAGCCTTTCATTAGGAATCCTGATGAAGCGATTATGCCCGAAACGTTGTCTCTCCTGCTCCTCGGATGCTGCCTAACCTGCTGTGCTTTTCCAGCACCTTACTCTCGACTCTGCAGCTGTACCAGGTCTTATTGAGACCACACCAGCAGTATTCTGTGAGGTTTTGGTCTCCTAACCTCAGGAAAGACATACTTACCATAGAGGGAGCCCAGAGGAAGTTCACCAGACTGATTCCTGGAATGGGAAAGTGAGGGCTGCAGATGCTGGAGATCAGAGCTGAAAATGTGTTGCTGGAAAAGCGCAGCAGGTCAGGCAGCATCCAAGGAACAGGAGAATCGACGTTTCGGGCATAAGCCCTTCTCCAGGATTCCTGAAGAAGAGCTTATGCCCGAAACGTCGATTCTCCTGTTCCTTGGATGCTGCCTGACCTGCTGCGCTTTTCCAGCAACACATTTTCAGCTCTGATTCCTGGAATGGCAAGCTTGTCTTATAGGGAGAAATTGGGTCAAACGGGGACTGAATTCACTGGAGTTTAAAGGAATGAGAGAGGGTCTCATCGACATGCGTAAAAGTCTGACAGGGATGATGTTTCCATTGACTGAAGGGTCCAAAACAAGGAATCACAGTCTCAGAAGATGGGGTGCGAATTTCAGACTGAGATGAGGAGAAATTTTCTCACTCAGAGGGGAGTCAACCTGTATAATTCTCTTCCACAAAAGGATGTTGAGGCCAAGAATATTTTTAAGAGAAACATCAGTTAAAGGCTATAGGTGTCAAGGGGCATGGTGCAAGGGCAGAAGTATGATGTTGAGGTAGAGGTTGAGTAATGATCAAATTGAATAGGAGATCACGTCTAATTTACCAAATAGCCTACTCCTGTTCCCATTTTCTATGTTTCCTTAAATGTTAACTGGCAATAGCATTCATGCATACATTCTCTATGGCAATACCACTACCAATCAGATTCTACTTGCCACCCATCAGGATTCTTGAATACAGTTTAAATGTTGATTTTACATTTGAATTTGTGTCCTTGAAAAATGTCCTAATGGCTGAACGTTGAAAAGCTTTGATAAAATGTGACTTTTCTCTTGAATGTTCCCTCTCACCCCAAGTATCAGTTGAGTTAACCTTCTCTGAAATGTTCATCGAGCCATAGAGATGTACAGTATGGAAACAGACCCTTCGGTCTAACCCATCCATGCCGACCAGATATTCCAACCCAATCTAGTGCCACCTGCCAGCACCCAGCCCATATCCCTCCAAACCCTTCCTATTCATATACCCATCCAAATGCCTCTTAAATGTTGCAATTGTACCAGCCTCCACCACATCCTCTGGCAGCTCATTCCATACACGTACCACCCTCTGCGTGAAAAAGTTGCCCCTTATGTCCCTTTTATATCTTTCCCCTCTTACCCTAAACCTATTCCATCTAGTTCTGGACTCCCTGACCCCAGGGAAAAGACTTTGTCTATTTATCCTATCCATGCCCCTCGTAATTTTGTAAACTTCTATAAGGTCACCCCTCAGCCTCCGATGCTCCAGGGAAAACAGCCCCTGTAGCTCAGATCCTCCAACCCTGGCAAAATCCTTGTAATTCTTTTCTGAACCCTTTCAAGTTTCACAACATCTTTCCGATAGGAAGGAGACCAGAATTGCATGCAATATTCCAACAGTGGCCTAACCAATGTCCTGTACAGCTGCAACATGACCTCCCAACTCCTGTACTCAATACTCTGACCAATAAAGGAAAGCATACCAAACGCCTTCTTCACTATCCTATCTACCTGCGACTCCACTTTCAAGGAGCTATGAACCTGCACTCCAAGGTCTCTTTGTTCAGCAACACTCCCTAGGACATTACCATTGAGTATATAAGTCCTGCTAAGATTTGCTTTCCCAAAATGCAGCACCTCGCAAATGTTTCTAAGGCATTTACATCCTTTCGTAAATAAGGAGGCCCAAACTGGACAAAGTACTCCTGATGTAATCTCACCAATTCTCTGCACAACTGTAACAATTCAGCACTGCCCTCTTGAACTGTCCTACCTGTCCATCTGCCTTCCCACCTATGTGCTCCACCCTCCACTTCAACCTATCACTATCACCCTCTACTCTCATCTACCTATCGCCTTCCTAGCTACTTTTCCCCCAGCCTCACTCCCCTTTCATTTATCTCTCTGTCCCCTTGGACCCACTCCACATTCCAGATGAAGGGCTTGTACCCGAAACATCGACTCTCCTGCTCCTCAGATGCTGCCTGACCTGCTGTGCTTTTCCAGCGCCACACTTTTTGACTCTGATCTCCAGCATCTGCAATCCTTTCTTTCTCCTAAAGCAAAGCATCTCTGACTTTATATTGCAATCCTCTTGCAATGAGTAACAACATTCCATCTGTCTTACTATTCCCTTGGTGTGCCTGATTCCTGTCAACCAGATTCCTCTATTCCTCAGAATACTTCAATCTCATTTCATTTACAGTTCTGCTGAACTGGAGCTCACAGTTCTTCAGAGTTATGAAGAAGATTCCTATTGGACTTGAAACATTAACTCTGTTCCTCTCTCCGCAGAAGATGCCAGACTTGCTGAGTTTCTCTGACACTTTCTTTTTCCATTTCTGCTCCTCACCACTCACAGTACAGATAAGGTATCATTTAACCGCACACCCACAAACTGAAAAGACCTAAAAATCGGAGGTCTTTTCGAAAATGGACCCGAACAGATCTCTGAGTCCGGGCCTTTTGGAAAAAGAATTCCGCTTAACCTGAACAAATCCCAAAGGGAGACCAAATGAATTATTATGGACTTAATTGTATCCTGGCGAATGGAAGTCTTTTGGTGATAGTTTTGTGCCTGATTCTTCTCCTGTATGAATAGTTATTTATACACACGTTATTTATAGTTACATAAATAATATTTATAGTTATTATAGTTATACAATAGTTATTTATATCACCTATAATGTGATCGGTGATAGTTGGGTGCAGACTATACTATAGATGATAATCATTCCGAATTAGTTAACTGATTCATTAAGCAAGATGGCAAAGATTTCCTAACACAGTCAGCAGAATTTGACAGGTCCCAGAAATTCGAACAGACACTTTGACCTTGATTTTAACCTTAATTGCCACGTTAGAAGAAGTGACAAAACTGTGTAAATCTATTTAATGCCTTGTATGCGGAAACTGAAAATATCCTTCATCTGATGAACAGTTGGTCTTGAGGATACTGTAATTTCACAAGTTTTGGTTTGGTGCTTTTTTTTCTAGAATGTCCAAATCTTTTGAATTTAGAATAGAACTTAAGCCCGGCTTGTCTAAATTAATTTACAGTGTCTATTTTCCAGACTTCTGGACTGTCCATCTGGATTGGCAACCAACTTCAGCCGATGGTGTACATCAAGCCAACCATAGCTATTATCCTGATCTGCTTGTTGATAACATGTTTTACTGAGTTTGCCAGCAACACTGCTACAATTGTAATCATGTTACCAATCGTGGCTGAATTGGTGAGTTTCCTGAAATAGTGGAAAAAGGAATGCTTGCGTTTTGACAGTTCGTTTCACGATCTTAGAATGTCTCAAAACACATTACACACAATTAAGTATTTTGAAGAGCAGGAAACTCAGCAGCATTTGCATACACTAAGGTCCCACAAACAATGGTATTATCCTGATGCAGTAGCATGTTTAGTGATGTTGATTATTGGAGAGATATTGGCCAGGACACTGGGAGAATTTCCTACCTTACATGTGATTAAGCGTGTCGCTACAAGGGCAAATCAAAGACAGGGAATTCTGCAGTGAATAACCCATCTCCAGACTCCCAAAGCCTGACCATCATCTCCAAGTCACAAGTCAGGAGTGTGATGGAGTAGTCCCCTTTGCCTGGATGAGTGCAGCTCCAACAATACTCAAGAAGCTCAACACCATTCAGGACAAACCACAGAGACATAGAAGGTAAGAGTGGGCTATTCAACCCCTCGAGCCTGCTCTCCCATTCAATATGATCATGGCTGATCATTGAGCTCAATACCCTCATCACGCCCTCCCTCCTCCTCTCTTCAGCCATAAGAGCTCTATCTATATCCTTCTTGAAAACACAGAATGCTTTGGCTTCAACCACTTTCTGTGGTAGTGAATTCCACAGGCTTAGCACTCTTTGGGCGAAGAAATTTCTCATCTCAGTTTTAAATGATTAATGGGTGGCACAGTGGCTCAGTGGTTAGCACTGCTGCCTCACAGCACCAGGGTCCCAGGTTTGATTCCAGCCTTGGGCGATTGTCGGTGTGGAGTTTGCACATTCTCCCCATGTCTGTCTGGATTTCCTACCACAGTCCAAAGAAGTACAGGTCAGGTAAATTGGCCATGTTAAAGTTGCCCATAGTGTTAGGTGCATTAGTCAGAAATGGGTCTGGGTGGGTTGCTCTTTGGAGGTTTGGTGTGGACTGGTTGGGCCGAAGGGCTTGTTTCCACACTGTAGGGAATCTAATCTGATCTTATCCTTAGACCATAATCCCTTGGTTTCCTACCTTCGGGGCCATCCTCCATGCATCTAACCTGTCTAGTCCTGTTATAATTTAATGGGTTTCTATGAACCCCCCTCATTATTCTAAACTCCAGTGAATACAATCCTAACCAACTCAATCTCCCCTCATACATCAGTTCTGCCATCCTAGGAATCAATTCAGTAAATCTTCACTGCACTCCCTTCATAGCAAGAACATCCTTCCTCAGATAAGGAGACCCAAACTGCACACAATACTCCAGGTGTGTCTCACCAATGCCCTGTATAAATGTGGCAAGACACCTTTGTTCCTGTACTCAAATCTTGCACTATGAAAGCCAACGTCCAGTTTGCCTTCTCTATGACTGCTGCACCAGCATGCTTACTTTCAGCGATTGGTACACGAGGACACCATGGTCTCATTGAACATTTCCTTTTCTCAATTTACAGCCATTCAAGTAATAATCTGCCTTCCTGTTTTTGCTCCCAAAGTGGATGACCTCACATTTATCCACATTATACTACATCTGACACATATTTGCCCATACTCAGTCTGTACAAATCACTCTGGAACATCTCTGCAACCTCTTCACAGCTCACCCTACCACCCAGTTTTGTTTCATGTACACATTTTAAGATGTTACATTTAGTCCCCTCATCTAAATCATTAATATATATTCTGAATAGCTGGGGTCCTTGTACCAATCTCTGCAATACCCCACTAGTAACTCTCTGCCATTTAGAAATAGACACACGTATTCCTGCTGTACACCCGTTTGACTGGCACTCCATCCACTACCTTCAATATTCACTTCTTTCATTAGTGATGCACAGTAGCAGTGGTGTGTACCATCCACGTGATGCACTGCAGCAACATACCAAGGCTCTCCAACAAAACCAACCAAGCCTATAATCTCTATCAGCAAGAAGAGGAAGGACAGCAGCTACAAGGAAATGTCACCAACTGCAAGGTTTCCTCCAAGCAACACACCATCCTGATTTGGAACAATATCATCATTTCTTCAATGTAGCTGGGTCAAAGTCCTGGGCTCCCCTCTTAACAACACTGTAGATGCCCCTACATCCAAATGACTGCAGTGGTTTAACAGAGCAGCTTACTACCATCTTTTTCAGGGTAGTTAGAGATGGGTAATAAATACTGGCTTAGCTAGCAACATCTACATCCAGCAAACATATAAGAATTAAGAGTTTCTTAAAATTGCAGTGTCAAATTGACTCTGCTCAGTATATAGGGTTACACCCGAAATGTTGACTCCTCCACCTCCTGATGCTGCTTGGATTGCTGTGTTCTTCCTGCCTCCTGCTTGTCTACCTGGGATTTCAGCATCTGCAGGTTTTTTTTGTCACTACCTACATTAGCTCCCGGATTTCAATTACAATTTATTATAATTGTCCTGGTTTTCGAACCTCTCTATGGTTTCATGCATCCATTCTCAATCATTTCTTCCACCCATCCAACCTCTACTTCGAGACTGCCTCACTTCAGATCTGAGGGGTATGAAGGGCTGGGGTGGGAGGGCAGGGAGTGAGATGTGGCACTGGGTGTGACTCCACTTGAAAGGGCTCTCAGCTGCATTTTACAAGTGGCAGTGAATTCAATGGGTGCCGCTGTCAGAACACTACCAACAACAGTGGCCATCGCTGGGACTACATCCCGGAGGAAGAGGATACAGGAGTGTACATGCACCCACACAGTCAGACTGGTGAGGGCCGGAGGTATTTACATCCATCAGGCAGGCTCCAACAAAGTGGTAACAATCAATAAGGGGCATGTGCCACTGTCGGCACAGGATTGTTGCCAGGACCCCTTCATAGACCAAAGCCTATCCAAAGGAATTAAGGTCCTCCTGCCATCAGATCTGCTCAGAAGCTGCAAGGTTTTCCTTCCTCCCTCCCAAAGTCCCGAAGAATCCTTTCTGCCCCTGGCAAAATACCAACGAAAAGGGGAATTGGTCCTTGATTAGGGAAGTGGGGAGATCCTCTACCACATTTCCTGATACTGGCAAAATAGCATGGTAAATGTGGTATTCGGGATATCACTCGACACCTGCCCTCACCTGTAACCCCGACAGTCCTGAAAAATCACAGCTCTGTATTCAACAAGTAGAAGTGAATTTTTATCTACACGCTAGAGAGGGTTCAGAAGAGAGTTACCAGGAATGGAAGATTTGAATTATGAAGAAAGGCTTGGTTTTCTTTTACTGGAGTGTAGGATGTTGAGAAGTGACCACGTAGAGGTTTATAAGATCATGAGGGGTAGAGATAGAGTTAAGATTAGGTGTCTTTTCTCTCAGATGGGGAATTTCAAGACTAGGGTCTTGAGGAAAGAGATTTTAAAAAGACATGAGGGACAAATTTTTTACATGGAGTGGTTCACATGTAGAATGAACTTCCTGAGGAAGTGGTGGACGTGGGCACAATTACAATGTTTAAAAAGGCACTTAGATAAGTACATGAATAGGAAAGGTTTGGAGGGATATGGACCAGTAGCAGGCAAGTGGGACTGATTTAGTTTGGGATTATGTTTGGCATGGATTGGTTGGATCGAAGTGTCTGTTGTATGACTCCATGACTATGACTCTATTTCTTTCTGTTACCAATAGGATTGATATCCAATTGCAAGGACAGAATCTCATCCCATTTATTTATCATTTATTACAGGCTTTGCACATGAGGGTGAATCCCCTCTATCTGATGGTCCCTGCAACTGTTGCAGGTTCCTATGCTTTCATGCTTCCAATATCAACACCTCCAAACTCAATTGCTTTTGCTACAGGCAATCTAAAGGTCATTGATATGGTATGTATAATTCTTCAGTTGAAGCAGTTTGAAATACCTAGCTTTGAACTTCAATGCATAAATTGAAATCAGTGATTTGCCATTGAGTAACTATTGTTGAGATGATAAAGAATTTTTTAACTTTGCCCTTTCCTACAATGAGTCAAGAATGTGGAGCTGGAAAAGCACAGCAGGTCAGGCAGCATTGGAGGAGCAGGAGAATTAATGTTTTGGGCATAAGCCCTTCATCAAGAATGCCTGAAACATCGATTCTCCTGCTCCTCAGATGCTGCCTAACCTGATGTGCTTTTCAAGCACCACACTCTCGATTCTGATCTCCAGCATCTGCAGTTCTCACTATCTCCTTTCCTATAGATCCTTGTTGTGACCTATGGGATGAAGGTTAATGTTGGTTCATGAAAGAATGACTTTCATTTAAATGGAGGTCATGCCCATCTATCTTGAATACATACAAGGTAGACTTGTATATATATTGGCCCACGCCAGGGTGAATGTGAGTAGGGTTCAGTTTTTTTCCTTATGTTCCTGGCAAAAGTGAGTTCTACTTACATTGTGGGGGGGGGGGGGGGGGGGGGCGGTGGGGAGGTAGAAGATTTGACAGAATTGGTATAAATCAACTGGAATATTTGGGTCTGTATCACCCTGGAAATAAATGTATATTTGTTATCAACATGAAGTTAAAAATCACACACCAGGTTATAATCCAACAACTTTATTTGGAAGCACTAGTTTTCAGAGTGCTGCTCCTTCATCAGGCGGTGGAGAATAAGATCATGACCACAGAATTTATAGCCAAAGGAGTCCAGTGTCATGGAGATGTGATACACTAAACAATTTTAGATCAAATCTTTCATCTTTTAGAATAGGATTTGCTGGTTTCTGTTCTTTGATATGTAAATCCCAGAACTTCTTTTAAAGTGCATTCTCAAGATAGCTTAGTTTTTTTAAACAATAGAACACAGATAGAACATAGAACATAGAAAAGTACAGCACAGGCCCACGATGTTGTGCCGAGATATAATCCTATTGTAAAATGTAGTCACTTAACCTACGCACCCCTCAACTCACTGCTATCCATGTGCATGTCCAGCAGTCACTTAAATGTCCCCAGTGACTCTGCTTCCACCATCACAGCTGGCAACGCATTCCATGCATTCACAACTCTCTGCGTAAAGAACCTACCTCTGATGTCTCCTTTATACCTTCCTCCTAATATCTTCAAACTATGACTTCTTGTACTAGTCAATCCTGCCCTGAGGAAAAGCCTCTGCCTATTGACTCTATCTATTCCACTCATTATCTTGTATACCTCGATCAGGTCTCCTCTCTTTCTCTTTCTCTCCAGAGAGAAAAGTCCGAGCTTACTCAACCTTTCTTCATACAACAAGCCTTCTAGTCCAGGCAGCATCTTGGTAAACCTTCTTTGCACCCTCTCCAAAGCCTCTGTATCTTTCCTATAGTAGGGCTACCAGAACTAGACACAATATTCCAAGTGTGGTCTCACCAGGGATTTGTAGAGCTGTAGCAAAACCTCGCGGCTCTTAAACTTGATCCCCCTGTTAATGAAAGCCAAAAAACCATATGCTTTCTTAACAACTCTATTCACTTGGGTGTCAACTTTGAGGGATCTATGTACTTGCACACCCAGATCCCTCTGTTCCTCCACACTGCCAAGAATCCTGTCTTTAATCCTATATTCAGCATTCGGGTTCGACCTTCCAAAATGCATCACTTCGCATCGATCCAGGTTGAACTCCATCTGCCATTTCTCAGCCCAGCTCTGCATCCTGTCCATGTCACGCTGCAGCTTGCAGTAGCCCTCTATACTCTCGACGGCATGTCCAAATGTGTCATCTTTGTGTCATCTGCAAATTTACTAACCCACCCCTCAACCTCCTCATCCAAGTCACTTATAAAACCCACAAAGAGCAGAGGCCCAAGAACAGAGCCTTGCGGGACCCCACTCAATGCTGTCCTCCAGGCAGAATACTTTCCATCTACAACCACTCTCTGCCTTCTGTCAGCCAGCCAATTCTGAATCCAGATAGCCAAATCTCCCTCTATCCCATACTTCCTGACTTTATAAATGAGCCTACCATGGGGAACCCTATCAAATGTCTTGCTGAAATCCATATACACCACATCCACTGCTCGACCGTCATCGACCTGTCTTGACACCTCCTCAAAGAACTCAATAAGATTTGTGAGGCATGACCTGCCCTTCACAAAACCATGCTGACAAGCTTTAATCACACACTATGCTTTGCCAAATAGTCATAAATCCTATCCCTCAGAATTCTTTCCACAACTTTGCTGACCACAGACGTAAGACTGACTGGTCTGTAATTGCCAGGAATTTCCCTATTACCCTTCTTGAAAAATGGAACAACATTCGCCTCCTTCCAATCCTCTGGTACGACTCCCGTGGAGAGTGAGGAGGCAAATATCCTCGCCAGTGGCTTAGCAACCTCCTTTCTCGCTTCCCAGAGCAGCCTAGGATAAATCTGGTCTGGCCCTGGGGACTTATCAATCTTAATGTTTTCCAAAATTTCTAGCACACCAACTTCATCAATCTTAATCTGGTCAAGACTGTATCCCAGATCCTCTAAGTTTTCATTTACAGCAATTTCCCTTTCCTTGGTGAAAACCAAAGCAAAAAACTCATTCCGGGCTTCCCCTATCTGCTCAGACTTCACGCACAGGTTCCCTCCGCTATCCCTGATCGGCCCTACCTTCTCCCTGATCATGCTATTATTCCTTACGTATGAGTAAAACGCCTTTGGGTTCTCACTAATCCTTCTTGCCAAGCCTTTTTCGTGCCCCTCCTGGCTCTCCTCAGTCCATTTCTGAGCTCCTTTCTAGCAAGCCTGTAATCCTCTAAAGCTGTGCTAGATCCTTGCTTCCTTCACCTTACATAAGCTCCTACTTCCTTTTGACAAGAAGTTCCTCTGTTCTCGTCATCCAAGATTCCTCAATCTTACCCTTTCTTACCTGTATCAGAGGAACAAATTTGTGCAACACTTGCAACAACTGCTCCTTAAATAGTCTCCACCTGTCTGCTGTGCCCTTTCGGTGGAACAATTGCTCCCAGTCTGTACTTCCCAACTCCTGTCTGATAGCGTCATAATTTCCTTTCCCCCAGTTAAATATCTTCCCTCGGTAACTGATTCTTTCACCTTCCAAGGCTGTGCTAAATGTGAGGCAGTTGTGATCACTTTCACCAAAGTGCTCTCCCACCGCGAGATCTGACACCTGTCCTGGCTCATTGCCAAGCACCAAATCCAAAATGGCCTCTCCCCTCGTCGGCCTGTCCACATACTGAGTAAGGAAACCCTCCTGAACACACCTGACAAAAACGGCTCCATCCAAACCATCTGCACTTAGGGGGTTCCGGTTGATATTGGGAAAGTTGAAATCACCCATAACAACAACCCTGCTACTTTTGCATTTTTCCAGAATGTGCCTGCCTATGAGATCTTCAATCTCTCTACTGCTATTAGGTGGTCTGTAGAAAACCCCCAATGCGGTGGCTGTTCCTTTGCTGCTCCTAATTTCCACCCATACTGACTCAGTAGACAAACCTTCCTCAACAACCTTCGTTTCTGTAGCTGTGATGCACTCTCTGATTAGCAATGCTCTTTTTCCACCCTTCCTGTTCTTTTTAAATGTTCTAAACCCTGAAACATCAAGTAACCATTCCTGCCTCTGTGAAACCCACATCTCCATTCTGGCCACAACACTGTAGCCCCAAGTACTGATCCATGCTCTAAGTTCGTCAGTCTTATTCCGGACACTCCTTGCATTAAAGCAGACACACTTTAACTGATCCCAATGTTTCATCGTGTGAGAAACCTTCCTGATAGATTCAATATATCCTGTCACTGTCCTGTCTGCAACTGATCCCCTCTCTGACATGTGGCTCTGATTCAAACTAGTTTAAACCCTCCCGAATTGTACGAGCAAATCTCCTACCCAGGACATTTGTACCCCTCCAGTTCAGGTGCAACCCGTCCTTCATGTACAGGTCCCACCTTCCCCAGAAGATATCCCAATGGTCTAGGTAGCTGAAGCTCTCCCTCCTGCACCAGCCTCGCAGCCACGTGTTAAGCTGCATTTGCTGACTGTTCCTCATCCCACTATATCGTGGCAGCAGAACCAACCGGAGATCAATACTCTACTCGTCCTCTCTTCAGCTTCCAACCTAACACTCTGTGGTCACTTTTCAGATCCTCAATCCCTTTCCTGGCTATATCATTGGTGCCAATATGTACCATGATTTCTGGCTGCTTGCCCTCCCCCTTCAGAATCTTGCAAACCCGATCGGCGACATCCCGGATCCTGGCACCAGGGAAGCAACATACCTTCCGGGAATCCCGTTCCTGACCACAAAACCTCCTGTCAATCTGTCTAACTATTGAGTCCCCTACCACTAGTGCTTTTCTATTCCCCCCCCTCCCTTCTGAGCCACAGTGCCAGACTCAGTGCCAGAGACCTGACAACAATGGCTTTCCCCTGGTAGGCTGTCCCCACCAACAGTATCCAAAACGGTATACTTATTGCTGAGGGGAACGGCCACAAGGGATCCCTGCTCTGACTGTTGGTTCCCTTTCCTCCCCCTGACAGTAACCCAGCTGTCCTTATCCTGTGTCTGGGGAGTGACCACCTCCCTGTACATGCTCTCAATTTCCCCCTCAGCCTCCCGAATGATCCGTAGTTCATCCAGCTCCAGCTCCAGTTCCCTAACTCGGTTTTCAAGGAGCTGGAGTTGGGTGCACTTTTCAGATGTAGTCGACAGAGATATGTGTAGTGTCTCTCACCTGCCACATTCTGCAGGAGGAACATGCAACTGCCCTAACATCCATATCCTGCTACTCTGAAAGCCCACGCAGAACTAAACAAAGGAAGAGAAGGAAAAAAAAGAAACCTGAAAACTTACCTAGTTTACAGACTTTTAGTAAGGTTAGAGAAGGTGGCGGGAGGGAGGCCCTACGATATAGGGTCTCGGGTTTAGATCTCACCCACTTAAAAACTTCCCAGAATTCCTTTGCTCCTCCCTCGCACCTCTCGGCAAATGGAGGCCCCGACGCCTGAAGTAAGTCTTTTGAACAATTAGACTCACTTTCTCAGAATAGGTGCGAATTCTATGTCCCAATGTTGAGTCAGATTGACAAGCTCTCTGTATAGTTTTACAGAGTTTTACATGGATTCATGTAGTTTTTGAGCAAAATAAAATGTAATTCTGCAAAAACAAATTCACCCCATAAACGTATATCATTGGCGTGTAGGAGCAACAGAGTGACTGTGTGTGTGAATGTATGCATATGGGTGTGAGTGCATGTGATAGAGTATGTGTGTATATGTTTATAAGCTTGGTTATGTGTGTGTGTTAGTGTGGTGGGATATGTGTGTGTGAGAGGATACGTGTGTGGGTGTGAATGCGGGTGGTGTATATGTGTGCATATGAGAGAGACCTTATGTGTGACAGAGGGTCTGTGGGACTGTGTGTGTGTGTGTGTGTGTGTATGTGTTAGAATCTATCAACCCAAGGTCCCAGTTGACACCAGTTGGATTATAAACTGGTGTTGTGTGATTTTTAACTTCATCTAACCCAGACCAACAGCGGAACCTCCAAGTCATGTTATCAATATAATCAATTCACTGGAGAGAAATTGAAGGTTGGGTGGATTGATAATGATCTCAATCCCTGTCTTTGTTTTAACTGGGAAATCCCTTATTGTATTACCTTTTTTAAGGCTTTGATTTCAACAATGTTAAATTCCTTTTCATTTCCCTTTAACATTAGTTTCTCACTTCTATAGCAGATGCATCCTCAATCGCTGAACAAAATCCTACTCTATATTTCTGAGGTTTTGTGCCAGAAATTATTGTTTTTTTGAGCTGCCATCTTAAGATTTTCTTTAGGGCTACATTTTTATTTTGTGACTACTTTTTGGTTTTCAGAGACTCCTTTCCAATTGTTACCAATGCATTTATTAAGTGATATAGCTGTGTACTAGCAATGTCTTCTGTATTTGAATTTACACATTGATATTTGGACTGATTTAAAGCAGAAATAGAAGAATTTATCAATATCTTAAATAATTACCAAACCACAAGGAAAATACTAATTTCTGAGATACCACAGCATTTATATTAGGACAAGACAACAGATATATTTTGGCAACAATAGTTATTTTCAAAATTACCGACACTTCTGCACGCAAAAAAACCCACTACATACCTCTGCAAACCAGTGAGATACGAGCGAATGTATTTATATCACATACACACAAAGCTGAAAACTTCTAACCAAGCAGCTACCTTTTTTTAAGCATCTTTGAGCTCAATTTCAAATTTAACAATTGGCACATAGTGTTTATTACAATGACATCCACTAATTTTTCTCCATTTAGAGGCTTCCAAGTCTATGCAGCCTTATGCTAGAGATTCCACCTTCATCTGAATTTCAATGATTTCCAAGATTTCTTGGCTCTCAATTGGCTGACAGTTTAATGTTTTGTTGACAGTTTAAAACTCTTTCCTCACGTTACCGACATGCCTTCCTGCATGAACCAACGTGCTAGAATGGTAGACTGAGGAATATGTTGGACCATGAGTTTACAGTTTGTGTTGAAATACAATTCTGCTGCTACCAATGGTGCCCAGTTTTGAGTTGTTAGATCTGATTGAAATCTGACCCATTTAGCACAGTGGTAATGCCATACAACACAATGGAGGAAGTGATAAAGAATGCTGGTCCCAAATACATTAATAGTTAACGTGGTTTATGGACAAAAAAATTATAGTACCAATGACTATATCAAATTTAATTTAATAACATTCTTGTGAGGTGCCTTGGGATGTTTAACTACATTTAAATATGATACAGATACATAATGACGTTGCAGTGAGTCAATGGTAACAGTGAATACAATGGACTCAACAATCACAGTGTGGATGAAATATTTTCGGTATGTCAGATGCAAGTAATTCGTTGGAGATACTGCAGTTTAAAAAGGCTTGACAAACTGTTATCTTCATCCCAAATTATCCTGTTATCAATGTGTTTGGCCATCTCAGTGGCTGGTGTCATCACTGACTAAAGTTTACTAGGCAGATGAACAATTAACAGACTTGTGTTCACGAGATTATGAATGACCTTTAAAAGTGCAACATGATGCACGCAGAACACTAAAAAACATGTGATTTAATGTCCAGGTTGTGGTTGAGCAATTTTTCCTTGAGCAATTTTTGGCAAACAAGAGTGTTTTTAGTTCTAATTCAGTTTTCAGTGGGTGAGAGCAGTTCCTGGGTTGAAAATCTGTCAGAATGTTTAGCCAAAATTTGCAGCTTTGGATAACAACTTTTTAAAAATGCAATAAGCAAATGCGAATACAGATGACCCTCTGTCTCTATCTGAAATGTCCCATTTAGTTGTCAAACACAGATCAATAGGAATTTTGTATACATACAGTAATTCCTGTAAAAATCTTCTCCTTTTATACCCAAAGCTGAGTCTGCTATCCCATTGCTACTGGTAGAAGATAGCAATATTGCTTTCCTTGACTGAAATTAGATGGAAAGTTGTTGAGCCAATGTACCTTGATAAGCCAAATTTTGATCAACCAACTGCACATTTAATGAATTATGTTAAATTAGAAAGGGCAAAAGATAAGTGAGAGATCCAAGCAATGAGAGCAAACTCAACGTTGAACCAAATTCAGCCTTTGCAACAAAACTAATAAAATGCCGCTGTATTGTTTTAGATAGAAAGAGTTTGTTTATAAAGTGAATTTTCATAATGTCAGGTTGTTTCAAAGTGTTTTACAACCAGTGCTTGTTTTTGAAGTGTAACTGGTGTTATAATGTATGAAGGACAGCAGCCTGTTTGCATATAATAGGGCCCCACCAAGAGCAAGGAGATACATAACCAAAATGTTATCTAGGATGTTAAAGAGAACACACATGGGTTCCTCTATACTGGGAGAAGTGATCGCATACTGGTATTATTGTTATACTATTAATTCAAAGACCCAAGTAATATCTGGGACCTAGGTTTGAATCCTGCCAAGGCAGATGGTAGAATTTGAATTCAATAAAAATCTGGAATCCAGAGTCTAATGATGACCACAAAACTATTGTTTGGAAAAACCCCAATTGGTTCACTAATGTCCTTAAGGGAAGGAAACTGCTATCCTTACCTGGTCTGGCCTACATGTGACCCTAGACCTACAGCATTGTGGTTGACTCTTAGCTGCCTCTTCATAGTTGGCGATGGGCAATAAATTCTGATAGCCATTGATAGCCAGAGGAGATCTAACATAAAATTCTAACAGGGTGATATAGCCTGGATATGGGGAGCAAGTTTTCTCTGGCTGGGTTCCCCTAGAATCAGGGGTCACAGTTTCAGGATACAGGGTAGACTATTTAGGATTGAGATGAAAAAAATTTTCTTCACCCAAAGAGTAGTGAACCTGTGGAATTCACTAACACAGAAGGGCACGGAGTACAAGTCACTGAATGTTTTCAAGGAAGAAACATTTTTTTTTCAGATTTTAAGGGTATCAAAGAATAATGGGAGAAAGCATTGAGGTAGAGAAGCAGCTATGATCCTATTGAATGTAGAGCAGACTCAAAGGGCCGAATGGCCTACTCTTGCTTCAAGTTTCTATGTTTGTCTCATTTCTCCTTAGTCCTCTATTAATTTATTGGATTTGTCTATGCAGGTGAAGTCTGGGATCATCATGAATTTTTTGGGGATCTTTCTGCTGTTGCTGGCCATAAATACCTGGGGTCTGTATGTGTTCGAACTGTCCACTTATCCTGACTGGGCCAGAATCCACACACACAGCACCCAGAATGTCACCATGATCTCTCTGAATGGAACCATGTAATACACAACACTATGAAACATAGAGTCACAAACTTTCCAAGGTCAACGCTATAATGTTGCTAAAGCAAACCAACTGTCGAGAAATTAGATTGGGTCCAACTGTGAGGATGTGAAAAAGACCTGAACAATTCACACATGATTTTTTAAAAAAATTGCTGTATGCTAAATTAAACATTAACTTCTATGTTGGATATAAAGTCATAATAGTTTTCTTTTAAAGAAATCTTTTACAATTGTTTTCTTTTGCCTCTAATTGTACTTTACTGGGTGAATTGAAGTTAAAACATTCATGAGGAAAGAGGCATCTTCATATATTCAGTCACTGAATGGCCAGTTTCACATCAATGCTGTGCAAAGCAATGAGTTAATTTGCTTCTTTCTTAGTTCTCAATATTGTAATGCGTTAGCAAGTAGATCAAGGCTTATGGGGAGAAGGCTGGAGAGTGGGGTTGAGAAATATGTCAGCCATGATCGATTTATGGAGCAAACATGATGGGCCACGTGGCCTAATCTGCTCTTACAGCTTTTGGTCTAAGTGTCACTAAATTAAGTCTCCGCTTTTAGCAAAGTAACAAAGGAACAGTAATGGAATGCAATGCACAGAAAGGGACAGATTTTCAGCTTTGAGGTGAAAATTAAGAGTCAGGATCTTCCTTAACATTGCCATCCTGTCTCCTGTCTGGCAGTGCCCGCCAATGCCATCTTCATCCTATAACAGGCTCATGAGAGGGGGTGACTAGTTTAAAAGACCTGTCTTTCTGTTCGCTGGGATGTCAGCTCAGTTCTGAAGATGAGCATAAGCTCCCTATAGTCTTCAACTCCTCCTTCCTCAACCCATCACCAGCCACTTCTCCCTTCATCTTCCATGTTCACCCTTGTTTTTCCCATGTCGCCCTCACAATTCCATTGCCCTACTCACACCCCTCATCCATCATTCCATTAGCCCCTGATTAACCCATAATCTCTGATCCCTTCAACCAACCTCTTACATACACCAGACCCACTCATCAAGTATCCATGATAAACGAAACTCACAAACTCTCCAATAACATTTGAAAGTCTTTGAAAAGATCACAGCTTTCAAAATACAAAAGCATTAGTGGAAAACTACTCAAAAGACCATTATCTGCTGTAAAAGCTCATAAAACTATCAAAGTGGACTCAGCTTTTCCTTGACAACTATATCAACAAACTCTGCACACAAGGCAGTCAGGTGTTCATTTTGATTTTCCATTGAACAATGTATAAACCATGTCTGCCGAGTAGAATCACTTAGAGTTTTTGAACTCAACCAGAAGGATTATTGAAGTTTTAAAACAGTTTTTTTCTTTTTTCCTTTTTATCTTTTTTCCCCTCCCCCCTCACTGCCCCCTTCCCATCCCCTCCCCCCTCCACCTCCTCACTGCCCCTCCTCACCCTCTCCACCCTCGCCCACTGACCCCTCCCCACCCCTCTCCACACTCTTACTGCCCCTCCCCACCCCCTTCACCCCCTCCCCCTCTCTGCCCCCTCCCCTCCTCATCACTGCCCCCCTTCCCACCACCCTTTGTCCCCTCCTCCTCCCCCCCAACCCTCCACAAACCCCCACCACCACACCCCCTCAAAACGGGTTTAATTACAGCGTGTGAAGGTAGTTCACCACCATCTGTGGATGGGCGTTAAAGACTGGCCAGCCAGAATTGCCCATGTCCCATGATTGAATAAAAAGATGGTTTAGCTGAACTTCAGGCAAAAATTTAAGGCAATAGAATAATTTCATACAATCAAATCTGGATTTCATCAGTTTACAATGCAGCATTGTACTTTACCCAGTAGTTAATGTATTCTAATGCATGGGAAGACATTCCCCATTTCAACATGCTACTCTCTTTTGACAGCTTGCTAGTTTTCAGACATAACAAGCTGGCAATTAAATGATTTAATGGTCATTTAATATTTCAAAATAAAATACTCTGGTCAATCATTGCAGCAAAACCAGATATAACTTATGCTTCAGCATTTCATTATGAGATGTGAAGTATGCAATACCTGATCCTTAGAAGCTCCCACCTCCAGACCATGGCTCCTTCATGGTTTGCAACATCTGGTCATTTACATTGCCTGGCAAAGCCCTCCACGCTCCATCAAAATTGGGGACATTTAGAAATGTCCATGTCCATGGCACAAGTATGTCACATGTCACTTTCAATTGAATGGTAAATGAATTCAATTTGCATAGGTATGTTAATCATCTGTAAAGCAAGTAGAGTGGGAACAAAGCTTCTAGTTTAATCAGGTTTTCTTTCAAATTTTATTACTAGGGTCTCCTACTCTGCAGTGATACAAAAGTCTAGGTCCTTACTATGCAAATCAAATTTTACACTGCATTCATGAAAACTAGAGAGCAAATTAACCAGCAGTGGACTTTGAAGAGAACAGTATAAACAAGTTCAAGATGAAATTAATCATATTTTCAAACAGTGGGTTGAGGGATTATTGGTGGTCAGGATGTACTTATATGAGGTACATCTTTGAAAAAGGAATAGGTTTGTTATACCTTGCGGCTTATCCTTCTCTGCGAAATGATTAAATTCTTGTTTTGAGATCTTTGAGAATTCTAGAGCGACTAGAATTCTAATGAAGATCCAGTACAACTAGCGCCAATCAAGGAGTTTAGTGGCATCACATCGATAAGAGTATAAATACACTTCGCAATAAAGATCAGTCAGTCACGGGTGGAGATATGCAACAACAATGAAAAGAGTAAGCTCTACAACAACCTCGATTTACATAGCATTGTTAACAGAGAAAGATATCCCAATTGATTTCACAAAGGCATCATTTAATGGCATATGAAAGGAGACATTAGGAAGAATTATGCAAAGAGATGGATTTTAAGGAGGAAAGGGAGGTAGAGAAAACTAGGGAAGGTATGGTCCAAGGATCTGAAGGCACAGCCTCCAATGGTAGGGGAATGCGAAAGGGTGAATTCAGAAGACTCAGAAAGACAGAGAGGTTGGGCATGAGGAGTGCTACTGTTGTTGGCAGTTAGGAAGGGAAATGCAATGTTAGCATTCATTTCAAGAGGGCTAGATTGCAACAGCAGAGGTGCACCACACACACGCACACACAAACACACACAGTCCGATGACCCTTCCTCAGAACTGATGGTAGCTAGGAATGTATTAGTTTTTACGTAGAAGACAGGGTGGGGGGAGTGGGTAATGAATAAATTATAGGTAGGGAAATAGCCCAAAGAGAGAGAAGAACAGTTGGACAGATAAAGGAGTGGCTAATGATCTGGCTGGGAGGATGAATAGCTGTTAATGGAGACTAATAGTGGCTGACCATGAGCTAACAAGAGATGTACTGCTGAGGCTATATAAGGCTCTAGTCAGACCACATTTGAAATATTGTGAGCTGGTTGGAGTCAAACCTGAGACATAGGAAGATAGTTGTGGCTGTTGGAGGTCAGTCATCTCAGCTCCAGGACATCTCTGCAGGAGTTCCTCAGGGTAGTGTTCTAGGCCCAATTATCTTCAGCTGCTTGATCAATGATCTTTCCTCCATTATAAAGTTAGAAGTGGGGATGTTCACTGATGATTGCACAATGTTTAGCACCATTCACGATTCATCTAACACTGAACAGTCCGTGTTCAAATGCAGCAAGTTCTAGACAATATCCAGGTGTACGGTGACGAGTGGCAAGTAACGCTCACATCACACAATGGCAGGCAATGGCCATCTCCAATAAGAGACAATCTAATCACCATTCTTTCACATTCGATGATATTACCATCAATAAATCCCCTACTGTCAACATCCTAGGGGTTACTGTTAACCAGAGTCCAACTCAATTGGACTCACCACATAAAAACGGTGGCTGCAAGAGCAGGTCAGAGGTTAGGAATATGGTGGTGAGTAACCCAGCTCCTGACTCCCCAGAGACCATTTGTTTGTCACCACATCCACAAGCATCCACTCCCTCCACCACTGACACTGAGTAGCACCAGTGTGTAGTATCTACAGGATGCACTACAGAAATTCACCAAAGATCCTAAGGGAGCACCTTCCAAAACCCACGACCACTTCCATCTAGAAGGATAAGGGCAACAGATGCATGGAAACACCATCACCCTCAAGTTCCCCTCCAAGCCACATGTTATCCTGACTTTGAAATATATCACCA
This sequence comes from Chiloscyllium plagiosum, assembly GCF_037043375.1. Lineage (NCBI taxonomy): Eukaryota > Metazoa > Chordata > Chondrichthyes > Orectolobiformes > Hemiscylliidae > Chiloscyllium > Chiloscyllium plagiosum. Next base: position 16,242,772 of record NW_028270153.1, on the reverse strand, counting down.
TTCCTTCACTGTTGCTGGGTTAAAATCCTGGAATTCTCTCCCCAAGGGTACTATGGGTCAACCTACAGCAGGTGGGCTGCAGCTGTTCAAGAAGGCAGCTCACCACACCTTCCCAAGGGCAACTAGGGATGCGTGATAATGCTGGCACAGCCAACAACACCACATCCCACAAGTGAATAAAATAAAACTTTCAGACCAGAACGTTTTGGTTAGAAATCTGCAGGCTTTTATAAGCTGAGAAAGTCTAAGCTGTCCATTTTGTGGCTATTCATGTGAGAAGCTCCCACAGTTCTCAGGACGGAAACTGTGGCCAATCAGTAAAGTGGAGCTTAAAGATTTCATGAAGAGAGTAATTATTCTGCGCTTGAATTTCAGTAAAGTAATGGAAATAAGGTGAACACTTTCGCTGTGAATTTTAAGATTTTTCTGAACTGTCTTCTGTAAGTAGATATCTTTTTTTACAGTTTTCATTTTTGTGTAACAAATTTCCACACTATTGTTAGAGAAAATCTACATCCTCTGTAAATATGGTTTAGTGACTGACCACCACATTAACTAATTAAACAAAAAGATCTATTAAGCCAAGTTTCATTCTGACTTGTCCAGTAGCTCCATCCATTGGATTCATACAAGACAGTCATAAGATTTAAATTAGTTTAATAAGAGGCCACTACTTTTTTATCTATCTCTTTCTTTCATAATTTCCTGCAGTGTGCTTTTGTGGGGTAGAAGAATTCTCTTAGATTTGTGACCACTGACCTTTGGCAGCAGTATCTAATCTACTTGGAGATGTTTGAGCGATGAATAAAACTGTCACATCTTGCAATTGTTGGGCATTGAACTCCCTACCCTCAGCTATTATTGCAGCTCTGTACTCATAAACAAGATTAAAGCCGCTTTGTGTAGTACCCAGTGTTATTGAGATGTGTGGCATTGTGGAACCATTATGTACTGCTCTTGTAATCATGGAAAAGTTCCTCTTTTAGCTGTGAAAAGTTAATGTAACACTGGTATAGGCACAAATGAGACTTTTTAAACTCCTTTCTTACTGTAGTTACAGAGCAACAATCCTAGTTATTGATTCCAACGAGTGGGTAAGGTCAGCAAAAGTGCAGAAATGTTGGAGCATGGTATTGCACTCTCCACATTGTCCCATAAAGTAAATTCAAGTCACATCTGATATTCAGAGCAAAGAAGTAAATAGCTTTCAGCTTCCATGACCTCGAAATGCTTCACATAATTTTTGTTTGAAGTTTAGTTGAAATGTTGGAAATATAACTGCCGATTCGTCCCCACAATCAACAGAGAGACAAATGACCGGATAGCTAATCTGTCCCAATTTTGCTAGTTGAGGAGTAAATACTTGCCAGGATACCTTGCAAAAGGTCATCTATGAAATGCCATGGATTTCTTGGAATTATTTTAGACAGTCATAGAGTATTAGATTCGTACAGCATGGAAACAAACTCTTCAGTAAAACCTGGCATTCCTGATGAAGGGCTTGTACCCGAAACATCGACCGTCCTGCTCCTCGGATGCTGCCTGATCTGTTGTGCTTTCCCAGCGTCACACTTATCGACTCCACTTCAGTCTAACTTGCCCACGCTGACCAAATATCCTAAATTAATCTAGAGCCATTTACCAGCATTTGGCCCATATCCCTCTAAACCCTTACCATTCATGTACGCATCTAGATGCCTTTTAGATGTTGCAATTGGTACAGCCTCCACCACTTCTTCTGATAGTTCATTCCACACACGCACCACCCTCTGTGTGAATAAAATGCCCCTTAGGTCCTTTTTAAATCTTTCACCTCTCATCTAGTGCCCTTTAGCTTTGGACTCCCACACCACAGGAAAAAAGACCTTGGCTATTCACACTATCCATGCCCTTCATGATTTTATAATCCTCTATAATATACCCCCCTCAGCCTCTGACGTTCCAGGGAAAATAGCCCCAGCCTATTTAGCCTCTCCCTATAGCTCAAACCCTCCAACCCTGGCAACATCCTTGTAAATCTTTTTTGAACCCTTTCAATTTTCACAACACCATTCCTATAGGAGGGAGACCAGATTGAATACAGTATTTCAAATGTGGCTGCACCAATACCCTGTACAGCCGCAACATGACCTCCCAACTCCCAGACACAATGAAAACTGAAAAAAATTGCAGATGCTGTAAATCAGAAACAACAGAAATTGATAGAAAATCTTAGCAGGTCTCGTAGCATCTGTAGAGAGAAATCAGAGTTGATGTTTCAGGTTCAGTGACCCTTCCTCAGAACTAGGATAGGGTCCTTCTGAGTCAGGGTCACTCGACCCAAAATGTTAACTATGATTTCTCTCCACAGTTGCTGCCAGACCTGCTGAGCTTTTCCAGCAATTTCTGTTTTTTGTTCCTATACTCAATGCACTGACCAATAAAGGCAAGTGCACCAAATGCTTTCTTCACTATCCTGTCCATCTCCAAGGGACTATGAACCTGCAGCCCAAGATCGCTTTGTTTGGCAACACTCCCCAGGATCCTATCATTAACTGTATAAGTCCTGCTCCGGCTTGCCTTACCAAAATGCAGCATCTCACATTTATCTAAATTAAACTCCATCTGTCACTCCTCGATCCACTGGCCCATCTGATGATGGTCCCATTATATTTTGAGATAATCTTCTTTGCAGTCCACTACACCACCAATTTTGGTGTCATCTGCAAACTTACTAACCATGCCTCCCATGTTCACATCCAAATCATTTATATAGATGATGAAAAGCACGGATCCTTGCGGCACACCGCTGGTCACAGGCCTTCAATCTGAGAAACAATGCTCCACAATCACACTCTCTCTCCTACTTTCAAGCCTATTTTGTATTGAAATGGCTCTCCCTGTATTCCATGTGATGGAACCTTGCTAATCAGTCTACCATGCGGATTCTTGTCAAAGGCATTGTTGAAGTCCTTATAGCCAATATCCACCATTCTGTCTTCATCAATCTTCTTTGTCACTTCTTCAGAAACCTCAATCAAGTTTGTGAGACATGATTTCCCACGCACAAAGCCATGTTTACTATCTCTAATCAGTTCTTGTCTTTCCAAATACATGTAAGTCCTGTCACTCAGAATCCCCTCCAACAACCTGCCCACCACCGTCAGGCTCACCAGTCTATAGTTCCCTGGCATTTCATTGCCACCTTTCTTAAATAATGGCACCACTTTGGCCATCTCCCTGGCTTCTGGCACCTCACGCATGGCTGCCAGTAATATAAATATCTCAGCAAGGAGCCCAGCAATCATTTCCCTAGATTCCCACAAAGTTCTGGGATACACCTGATCAGATCGCAGGGAATTATCCATTGCTGGAGGAGTCTTAGTTTCATAGCTCATTCAGCTTCTCAGACAGTGCAGCACTCCCTCAGTTCTCCTCTGAAATAGAAGCTTGGATAATGGGATTTTTTTTCATTCTTTACTGGGATGTGAAAGTCACTGGCAAGGTTAGCAATTGTTTCCCATTCATGATTTGCCCTTGAGCCAAATGGCTTCCCTGGTCATTTCCTGAGTGAACTATATTTCTGTGGGTCTTGATGACAAACCTCATACCTATAAGGCCCCATACGACAAATTTGATATTACCTAACCAACCTGTTCAGAGATGTTATCACACACCTCTGGTTCAGGTGGGACTTGAACAGAGGTCTCCTGGCTCAGAGCTAGGGACACTGCATCACAAAAGCCTCTTGTCCATTTGATGATGAAATTTTTTTTAAATCATTTATTTATTATAACACCTCTGAAGCAGATGGGACTTAAATCTGGGCTACACACCTGTATTTTTAAACCCCTGCATTTTTAAACCCCTCTCTATGGTGAATTGGCCATGCTAAATTGCCCATAGTATTAGGTGCATTAATCAGGGGTAAATGTAGGCTAGTGAGTTGGGGAATAAGTCTGGGTGGGTTACTCTTCAGAGGGTCAGTGTGGATTTATTGGGCCAAATAGCCTGTTTCCACTTTGTAGGAAATCTAATCTAATCTAATCTGATCTAATCTAATCTTGCTGAAAACTTGATATCCAAGAACGCTGAGCTGTCATTTTGCCCCTCTTTAAGCCAACTTTCTGTTACAGTAATGATATAATGCCATCAAGTGCCTGTCTGTGCCCTCAGATCATCAGCTTTATTTGCTATACTCCTTGCATTTCCATCTATACCACTGAACTGTGTGCTGCACACATTTTAACCGTGGCTTCCATTCTCTTTCAGAATCGCTTACTAAATTCCCATCTCCTATTCTCTGCTCTGAATTTGTCCTTTTGTCCTACATGAATCTTTGTCCTTATAAGGTTTCCATCCCCTGTCAATCCAGGAAACCTCCCTGATAGTTTATTCGCCCCAGTCCAGTTTCACTGTAGATGACCTGGCTTTTACAACATCTACCTTCCCCAGAACTGGTTCCAATATCTCAGAAATCTGACACCCATCCCTATCCACTCATTGTACAGCCTCACATTCAATCATTCAATCCTCCTGTTTTTATGCTCACCAGCACGTGGGGCTGGGAATAATCTTCAAATGATGTTAAAAACCACACAACACCAGGTTATAGTCCAACAGGTTTATTTGGAAGCACTAGCTTTCGGAGCACTGCTCCTTCATCAGGTGGTTGTGTTCCAAAAGTTAGTGCTTCCAAATAAACCTGTTGGACTATAACCTGGTGTTGTGTGATTTTTAACTTTGTACACCCCAGTCCAACACCAGCATCTCCAAATCTTGGAATTATGATCTGACGTCACAGTGACATACCTCCTTTTGCAATCCTACCTGTAATAAAGATACAATTACCTTGACTCTGCAGCATTTTAATGCATGATTACTTTGAACTTCTGCCTGGGAACAAGGAATAACCAGAGGTCAAGCTATTTATCCAAGTTTCCTTTGAGAAGCTTCTAAGAAATCCAGCAATTTATTGCAATCATTTCCTGTAACAATGAAGAGAGTCAAACATTAATGACATTTTAATGTTCCTGGTTCTCACAAGGCTAAAATCCTACCTATGAACACAGCACACTTTGACTGTGCAGCAGTTATTCAACATGAGCTACCACAACAAAACTGCTGGGAAAATCTTTCATGAATGATTCATCTCAACCTGGGGGCCGTGTAAGTCTTTCAATTGAACCTGGAACTATAGTAATAATTGATACATCTGATGAATTTTGACCTGAAATCTCATTTCTGCTGAAAGTGGCATTTTTCATTTAAAGAGACAATGCCCCTAAATTGAGAACGACCATTTAGATTTTGCATTAAGAATAACACAGAGCAGCAATTAGCAGCAAATAAATCAAACAACAGCTTCCAGCATCCAGACAATTCTGGTCTCCTTCCTATCGGAAAGATGTTGTGAAACTTGAAAGGGTTCAGAAAAGATTTACAAGGATGTTGCCAGGGTTGGAGGATTTGAGCTATAGGGAGAGACTGAACAGGCTGGGCTGTTTTCCCTGGAATGTTGGAGGCTGAGGGGTGACTTTATAGAGGTTTACAAAGTTATGAGGGGCATGAATAGGACAAATAGACAAAATCTTTTCCCTTGGGTTGGGGAGTCCAGAACTAGAGGGCATAGATTTTGGGTGAGAGGGGAAAGATATAAAAGAGACCTAAGGAGCAATTTTTTTCACACAGAGGGTGGTACATGTATGGAATGAGCTGCTAGAGGATGTGGTGGAGGCTGGTACAATTGCAACATTTAAAAGGCATTTGGATGGGTATATGAATAGGAAGGGTTTGGAGGGATATGGGCCAGGTGCTGGCAGGTGGGAGTAGATTGGGTTGGGATATCTGGACGGGTTGGACCAAAGCATGTTTCCATGCTGTACATCTCTATGACTTTATGACTCTTTCTGCACATGTCATTAAAAGCAAGTTGAACCTGGAAGTTCATAACAAAATCCAGCAAAGCCACACCATTATTTCAGCAAGAATCCATCAGAACAGCCAGTAATTAGACTGAGCCTCCTATGTAGCAGGAGAGGTGATGGTCCAGTGATATTATCACTAAACTATTAATCCAGAGACCCAGTTCTGGGGGCCTGAGGTCAAATCTCTGCTATAGCATGTAATGGAATTTGAATTTGATGAAAAATAGGGTGGCATGGTGGCTCAGTGATTAGCACTGCTGCCTCACAGTACCAGGGAGCCAGGTTTGATTCCAGCCTCGGGTGACTGTGTGGAGTTTGCACATTCTCCCCGTGTCTGTGTGGGTTTCCTCCCACAGTCCAAAGATATGCAGGTTAGGTGAATTGGCCATGCTAAATTGCCCATAGTGTTCATGGATGTGTAGGTTAGGTGCATTAGGCAAATATAGAGTAGAGGAATGGGTCTGGGTGGGTTACTCTTCAGAGGATCAGTGTGGACTTGTTGGGCCAAAGGGCTTGTTTCCACACTGTTGGGATCCTAATTCTAAAAATCTGGACTTAGGAGTCTTATGATGACAATGAAACAATAGTCAGGGGAAAACCCCATTTGGTTCAATAATGCCCTTTGGGGAAGCAAATATCTGGCCCATGTGTGACTCCTGACTCACAGTCCTCTGAGCAATAATTAGTGGCATAGCCAGTGATGCGCACATCCTGTGGATGATTTATTTTTAAAATAATCTTGTACTGAGCAATTGGAATGTCCCTCCTGATTATTTTTGCTTCTGAATAAAATGAAACCCTTGTTAAACTGTCTGTGTGGAGTTTGCACCTTCTCCCTGTGTCTACGTGGGTTTCCTCTGGGTGCATCGGTTTCCTCCTACAGTCCAAAGATGTGCAGGTTAGGTGAATTGGCCATGCTAAATTGTCATTGTGTTCAGTGCATTAGTCAGTGGTAAATGTAGGGGAATGGGTCTGGGTGGGTTACTCTTCGGAGAGTCGGTGTGGACTTGTTGGGCCAAATGGCTTGTTTCCACACTGTAGGGAATCTAATCTAATCTAAACATGTGGGCTGCTTCGACTTACTATGCCTTAACAGGCAAAATGACAAATTTCTAAAATCGATGCCACAACCTTAATTTAATGCTGACATTAGACTGATTGCTGTTTGCTGAAAAATATCAGAGACACTGCATCAACAAAAGTTGTAAGAAACAGGATCTAGTGGAACACATCATGTTGGGTGAAGTGCAATGAAAAGTCGTAATTCCTCAGCACACAGTTTCCATGGCACTCATAACGAAAAAGTGAGGACTGCAAATGCTGGAGAGTCAGAATTGAAAAGTGTGGCACTGGAAAAGCACAGCAGGTCAGGTAGCATCCGACAAGCAGGAGAGTCGACATTTCGGGCACAGACAATTCACTAGGAAAATGTCGTGAAGGGCTTATTCCTGAAACGTCGATTCTTCTATTCCTCGGATGTTGCCTAGCCTGCTGTGCTTTTCCAGCGCCACTCTTTTCGACCCATGATGAAAAGCCGTCGACCTGAACTGAGAAGCTGATTTTCCCCATTTTTTTGGAGTTTTTTTTGAGTGAGGTTCATGGCGCCTGATCCTCGCGTTCCATACTGGCTTTTCTCATACAACATTTCGCTCTTCAACATGTTAATTCCACAATTGGCCTCTCTCGCACCTACTCATCTCATGGAATTGTGTGGCTGGAGAGGAGGAACTACTCCAGGTCTCTATGCTATTGGCACCATTGGTAATGCCCAAGCGCAGACCACTTCACCTGCTACAAGTCAGGAGCTGCCTCTCACAATGTGGTTAGCTGCCATCATTACCAAAGGTATGGCCCAGGAAGGAAACCAGGGATCTAGAGGCAAAGTTGGGCAGTGTTCTTAAGTGGAGGGCCACTTGCTTCCCAATGACTGGTGAACAAGGCCCCACGCTAAGACAATCAGCAAATCTGTACTGAGATAACTGTCCAGGTCATCGCAAACTCCCTGTTTAAAAGAAATGCCCAGCCAAGCAGGGAGAAGGTTAACCATCCTCTGTGCGCCACAGGGTAAGTGTCATCATCTTCTCTCTGCTACTACCTCACGTTCACAAGGCTCCATGGCAGGCTCAAACACTCTAACTGTACCACCGCACTCACATCTTACCAAAGCTCATGGACTACAACTTTCATGACTGTATGCATCATCCACTCAACAACACTCACCCACCTCATCCTCCCAAATTACTGTAGCTGCCTGCTCTCTGAGCTTCCTACTCACTTAATAGGGACATTTCTCCTCATCTTACAGCACCATTAATAGTTCTTCTATCAACTGTATCATCCCAGTCCCTCTCTTTGCCTCAGTTCAGGACTGAAGTCTCCACAGCACCTCACTTGATGGACACAGCTGTATTTCTTAGTCTGGTTGTACCCGACCTGCAAGACTGATCGTGGCCTCTGGACTAGAAATGACGGAGGCCTTGACTGACTGTTGTCCACCTTGATCCCACTAAGGACCATGCCCTTTTGACTTTCGGGTATGGCCATTTTGTTAAAGCACATGGAGTGTATTTGCCTTGTAAGCTGTTGACACATGCTGTAGATGTGGCATTGACATAACACTACACTACACTTCCGCTGCCTCAACTATTCAGTGCTCTGAACCATGGCAAACTGCGTGCCTCTCCCTCTGCGCTAAAAAGCAATGCAAATCACAGGTGCCATTTCCTATTTCTGTAAACAGACATGAAATAATGGAGTTCAGGTTCACAGTTCTCTGAAAGTGGACTCACAGGTGGACAGGGCAGTGAGGAAGGCTTTTGGCACACTGACTTTCATCAGTCAGGGCACTGAGTGTAGAAGTTGGGAGGTTCTGTTGCAGCTGTACAGGACGTTGGTGAGGCTGCACTTGGAGTATTGTGTTAGTTTTGGTCACCTTGCTATAAGAAGGATGTTATTAAACCAGAAAAAGTGCAGAAGAAATTTACAAGGATGTTGACAGGACTCAACAGTCTGAGTTACAGGGAGAGGTTGGACAAGCTAGGACTTATTTTTCTTTCGAGCTTCTCTTTAGAGGGAGGGTTGAATCTTATAGAAGTGTATAAGATCGTGAGAGCCATGGGATAGGGTGAATGCATTCAGTCTTTTTCCCAGAGTTGGAGAATCAAGGATTAGAGGGCATCGGTTTAAGTTTAAGGGGAACGAATAAAAAGGAACCTGAGGGGCAACTTGTTTACGCAGAGGGGGGTACCCAAATGGAATGAGCTGCCAGTGGAAGTGATTGAGGCAGGTACATTAACAACATTTAAAAGACATTTGGACAAATACATGGTTAGGAAATGTTTAGAAGGATATGAGTTAAGTGCAGGGAAATGGGGTTAGCGTGGATGGACGTTTTGGTCAGCATGAACTAGTTTGGGCCAAAGGGCCTGTCTCCATGCTGTAGGACTCTATGGCTCTATGATCCTGTAAGTGACCAGAACCACAGAATCATTGCAGAACAGAGAAGTCTATTTGGTCCATTGTGTCTGTGCCAACTTTCTGCAAGAGCCACTCAATTAGTCCCACTCTCCTTCCCTTTCTCTTTCTGTTTGGCCCTTCAAATATTGCCTCTTCAGCTAATGTTCTGTTATGGACCAGACCAGAGCACCCCACCCAACCCCATCCCACCAATGTATTATAAGGAGATAGTCTAGACTCTAACTTTTATATTTATTTAAAGGCAAACGTAAGATGCTGTGTCCATCACTAAGTTTTAAGCAAAACACACTTTATTCTTACAACACGGTTAAAACACCCAAAAATGAAGAATTGACATTATCTTAGCTCTATTGAAATACTTAACAAGATAACATATGATTTAACTGCTAATCTTCAACAGTTGCAATATAGATAGCATCCCATAAACATACCGTTTGGCAAAAATGCAATTCAGCAAAACAGCAATTGTTTTTACGTGCTGTCTGTCTCCAGTCCAGAAGAAAGAAACAATCTGCACCTTTTGGTATTTTTAAGAGGAAGTCTCACCATGTAAGACTTCACTCCAGCAGAGAACTTAAGCTTTTAGCTCAGCAACGAGCAGACCTTCTCTAACAGAAAGCAAAGCTGCAAACCTTCCTGGTCTGCCTGACCCATGCTCATTCATGATTCTTTAGTTTCATAAATACCCAGCAAGAATTCAACTGCCTGTCTGGAGGAAACATTCCAACATCACTGTGCAAATACCCTTCTGCAAGAGAAAGGTTATGTTGGAGCTTTGAAAATGTTACTTAGATTAATTGATCTCATCAGGTAGAAGTTACATGTCTAACTGCTGTATTATAGTTCTGACGGTTTTAAGGTGTACTGTGGCTCAGTTAACAGTATGTTTGCCTCAAACTTGAAAAGTTATTCGTTCACTTTCCACTCTACTTTTGGCCCACTGGCCTTCATCAATCAGGGCATTGAGTATATAAGTTAAGAACACATCTCTTTTAAAGACACAGTATCGTCACAAATTTAATTGTCTTTTGAAAGACATGAATGAATGTGCCTCTACGACAAGGGTAAATATTGGCTGAGAGGCCCAGAAAACATCCTTGCCCTTCTCTGTATAATGACATGGGATCATTTGCACTCATCCAAGTGGGTGGAGAGATCCTTGACTTAACACAACATTTCAAAAAAACAGACCTAAGACTGTGCCACACTGACTTCGTACTGCACCGGAGTATTGGTCTGGATTATGTTTTCATTGTTCAGGGGTGGAATGTGAACGAATAACTTTTCAAGTTAGAGGCAGGAATATTGCTAACTGAGTCACAGCTATACTGTAAAACTGTCAGAACCAAAATACAGCAGTTAGACATGCAACGTCTATCTGATAAGATCAATTAATCTAAATTACATTTTGTACAGCTCCAACACAACCTCGCTGTTCTTGTGTTCAATGCCTTGAATAATAAAATTGAGCATCCCATATGCCTCCTTAACCCCTTACCTACCTGTCTCACTGCTTTCAAGGAGTTATGGGCACGCACACCAAGGTCTCTCTGGTCCTCTCTCCTTCCAAGCGTCCTACTATTCATCATGTACTTCCTTGCCTGTTAGTCCTCCAAAAATGTATCAGCTCATACTTTTCAGGATTAAATTCCATTTGCCACTGTTCAGCCCATTTGATCAGCCTGTCTATATTGTTCTGTACTCTGAGGCTTTCTTCCTTGTTAGTTACAATGCCACCAATTTTCAAGTCATCTGCAAACTTACTCATCATACTTCCTACCTTCATGTCTAGATCATTAACATATTCACCAAACAGCAAGGGCCCAGCACCAGATCCTGTGGTATGCCAGTGGACATAGACGTCCCATTACAAAAACACATTTCAACATAACCCTCTGCTTCCTGTCACTAAGTCAATGTTGGATCCGATTTGCCAAATTGCCCTAGATTCCATGTCTTCTTATCTTCTTGAACAGTCTTCCATGTGAGGCATTTTCAAAAGCCTCATGGACGCCCATGTAGACTACACCAACTGCATTGTCCCCATCTTCACACCTAGTCACTTTGTCAAAAATATTCACTCAAATTTCTGAGACCTGATCTCTGCTGGCAAAGCCATGCTGGCTATCCTTGATAAATCATTGTCTCTCCAAGTGCAGATTAATTCTGTCCTTCAAATGTTTTTCTAATATTGTCCCCATCCCCAATGATCGACTCACTAGCCTGCGATATCCTGGTTTATTACTACCACCTTTCTTGAATAATGATATCACATTGCTCTCCTCCACTCCTCTCGTACCGCTTCTACGTCCGGGGAGGATTTGAAAATTAATTTCAGAGCCTCTGCAATCTCCTCCCTTGCCTCACGCAGCAGCAACTAATCAGGTTCTGGGGATTTATACACTTTTAAGCCCACTAAAACCAATAATACCCCCTCACTTTCACTGCTAATGTGCTCCAGTATATCACAGTTCTCTGCCCTGATCCCTGTACTTACACTGTTCTTCTCTACAGTGAACACAAATGCAAGGTACTCCTTTGAAAACTCAGCTACATTGTCCATGTCCACTCACAGATTGTCACTTTGCCTATAACAAACTTAAAAAACGCCTTTGTATTTTCCTTTATTTCACCCACCACTGACTTTTCATGCTCCCTTTTTCACTCTCCCAATTTCATTTAAATAACCCCCTGCCCTTATATTCTGTACAACTTTAGAGCATTCACTGTTTTGTTATCTGTTATCCAATCCTGGAAATCTCTTGATGTCCAAGGCTCTCAGGATTTGTTGGTCCAACCCTTCACCTTTACAGGAACATATTGCCTTGTGCTGTCACAATAGGTCGTTTTCAATGACTCCCACTGTTCTAATGTAAATTTTCCTACAAGTAGATTTGCTCCCAATCCATTTTAGCCGGATCTGGTCTTACCTTTTAGAATAGGTCTTCCACAACTTAGATACTTTACTTCCAGTCCATCTTTGTTTTATTTCGTGACTTACTGAGTTATGATTGCTATCTGAAAATGCTCCCCTATTGACACTTCTACTGCTTGCCTGACTTTGTTCCTTAAACATAAGTCCAGCATCACCCCAGCTTTCTACATGCTGGCTTAAAAAGCTCTCCTCAATTCATTTTAACCCCTTTCACACATTTTCTCTCCCAGTTAATATTCAGGAAATCCGCTCCTGGAATACTGTGTCCAGTTCTGGTCACTCCATTATAGCAAGGATATTATTAAGCTAGCAAGGGTTCAGAGGAATTTTACCAGGATGTTGCCAGGAATAGAGGGTTTGAGTTATAAGGAGAGGCTGGGAGTTTTTATCAATGGAGCTTAGGAGGTTGAGGGGTGACCTTATAGAGATTTATAAAATCATACACGGCACAGTTAAGGTGAATGACAGGTGTCTTTTTGCTAGGGTGGGGGATTTCAAGATTCGGGAGCATATTTTTAAGGTGAAAGGAAAAAGATTTAAAAAAAACATGAGGGGAAGCTTTTTTACATAGAGAGTGGTTCATGTGTTAAATGAACTGCCAGAGGAAGTGGTGGATGTGGGTACAGTTATAATGTTTAAAAGGCATTTGGTTAAGAACATGATTAAGAAATGATTGGAGGGAAATGGGCCAAGCACAGACAGATGGGACTTGTTTAATTTCAGACTATAGTCTATTTCCATGCTGTATGACTCTATAACTTAAAATCTCCTACTGTTATTTTTATAATTCTCTGAAATTTGCCAACATATTTTTCTCACAATCTCTCACTGGCTGTTTAGAGTCTATAGGACACTCACTGCAAAGTGATTGTCCCCTTTTTGCTTTTAAATTCGACCTATATGACCTCATTCAGGGAATTTTCCAATTATCATCCTTCCTTATTACAATTATTGATTCCTTGATCAATATCGCAATACCACCCCCTCTTAGAACATAGAACATAGAACAATACAGCACAGAACGGGCCCTTTGGCCCTCGAAGTTGCGCCGAATTGTGTACTATTCTCAGCTCGTCCCCCTACACTATTCCGTCATCATCCATGTACTTATCCAGGAATTGTTTAAATCTCCCTAAATCTCTTGTTGGAAGAATGTTCCTGATGAGGGGGTGAGTCCAGAACCATGGGTCACACTCTAAGGATAAGAAGTGTATCACTTAGACTGATGTGGAATCACACAACACCAGGTTATCGTCCAGCAGGTTTATTTGGAAGTACAAGCTTTCAGAGTGCTGCTCCTTCATCAGGTGGCTCGTGGGGCAGGATTATAGGACACAGAATTTATATTAAAAGGTCAAAATATCATACAACTGATGTGATGTATTAAACAAACCTAGAGTGCTACTAAGTCTCTAATCACTTAAAATGGTTTGCAGGTTTGGATTAATTAATATATAAATCCCAGAACATCTTTCAAGTTACATTCCCAAGATAACTGAAGGTTTTATAAAATAAAGGTGACATCACAGCTCAGGCAATGCATTAAAGGTGTGAAGTTAGATTTTGGCTGTATTACAACCTTGAGTCAGACTGATTCCATTTACAAAGTAGGAATTTATAAAATGTTACTTGAACTGACTGCCTATAGATTATGTGTTTTTTGAACAAAATAGAACTTATCTGCAAATACAAATCTGCAAATGCAAATTCACCCCATAGACTTATAGGTGTACGTGCATGTGTGTGCACGTGTGAGGGAGAGTGAGAGTGTGTGTGTGCCTGGGAGAGAGGGACAGAGTTTGTGAGCATGTGTGTGAGAGTGTGTGTGTGCAGGCAAGTATGATGAAGTGTGTCCTATGATTCTGTATCACTCGCTACCTAACAAAGAAGCAGTGCTCCGAAAGCTTAGATTTCCAAATAAACCTTTTGGACAATAACCTGGTGTTGTGTGATTTTTAACATTTCGACTGAGATGAAGACAATTTTTTTTCACAAAGAGAGTGGTGAGCCCGTGCAAATCACTACCTTAGAAAGCAGTCAAGGCTGAAACATTGCATGATTTCAAGAAGACGTTGGGGCTAGCACTAGGGGATTAGGGGAGATGCGGAACAGGATAGTGAATAGAATGATCATAATAAATGGCAAAAACCGTTCTGAGGAAGAGTCACCAGACCCGAGACATTAACTCTGATTCCTCTTCACACTTGCCACCAGACCTGCCAAGCTTTTCCAACAATTTCTGTTTTTGTTGTTGATAATGAATGACAAAGCAGGTTCGAAGGGCCAAATGGCCTACTCCTGCTCCTACTCTCAATGCTTCTATTTTACACCCACTTTGCCCCAGATAGTATAACCTGGAACTTCCAGTCCTGCTCTTCCCTCACCCATGTCACTGTGATGGCAATAATATCATATTTCCAAATGTCTCAATGATTCGTAAGATTCCCTATATTAAAATACATAACTTCTAGTGTCAACATGCTCCCTTGTGCCTTAATTTGACTATGTGTTCTCTGCCTTCCAGACTGACTTGGTTTTTCTTCTATACTTGTCAGTGCATCATCCCTTACAGTAACCCCACTCTGTGTTCCATCCCCCTCTCAAGAGAGTTTAAATCCCTAAAAACCATACCAACAAAGCATGCCCAACACATCTCCCCTCAGCCGACTTGGAAAAGGTCCTATCTTTTCCAGAAATTGAACCAAAGATCCAGGAATCTAAAGCCACCCCCAACAACACTGCAGCCATAGATTAATCTGCTCCATCCACCTATTCCTGTACTCACTAGCATGTGACACCAGGAGTAATCCAGAGATTACAAACTTTAAGGTCCTGCTTTTTTGTCTGTCACACAGCTTCCTAAATTCTTGTTGTGAAACCTCATCCCTCTGGTTCCAATATGAACCACAATTTTTGACCATTCATCTTCTGCCTTCAGTTGTTCAGTGATGTGTTCACCCCAGCCCCAGGCTGCAGAGAGGCCTAACCGTACAGTGATGTTTAGATTACTTACAGTGTGGAAACAGGCCCTTCAGCTGTACAAGTCCACACCGACCCGCCGAAGCGCAACCCACCCAGACCCAATTCCCTACACTTAACACTATGGGCAATTTAGCATAGCCAATTCACCTAACCTGCACATTTTTGGATTGGGGGAGGAAACTGGAGCACCTGGAGGAAACCCACGCAGGCACGGGGAGAATGTGCAAACTCCACACAGAGAGTTGCCTGAGGCGGGAATTGAACCCGTGTCTCTGGCGCTGTGAGGCAGCAGTGCTAACCACTATGCAACCATGCTGCCAGTCTCCAGAGAAACCATCACTCTCACCTTCATTAACACAGAAAATCTGTTATTGAGTGAGATGCAGCCTGGGGCTTTCCTATCTGCTTGTTGCCTGTCTTCTGACCAGTGGCCACACATTCCTCACTGACTGCATGTGACCATGTTTAAAAACTATTTTATCCACCTAACTCTCAACCTCGTGAGTATACTGTTGTACCTCCAGCCAACATTATTGTTTGAAATGATAGTTTCACAATCGCTGTTATTGAAACTATCATTTTTCTTTTGTTGCAAAAGTCTTTCTTTCCTCTTAGGGAAATGATGTCTGTCATTCTTACCATGCCTGGCCAAAATGTGACTCTGAACTCATGGCAATGACGTTGTCTATTCAGTAAGCTCAGTTCAAGGGCAATTAGGGATGGGTAACAAACACTGACTTTCCAACCATCCCATAAAAAAAGAGAAAGGAAGATATGACATCCATGTCACGAAGTTTCATAACCTTACTGAGTAAAGGAGAGCAGATGCATAAAAGTCCACTGAATAACATGTCTTGTTCAGTTCAGCTGAACCACCACCTAATTGTAAATCAAAAGATAAAAGTAATAAGTTGGCAATATCTAATAGAACATGGAGTGCATTGTATCAATACTTTTTGGTCTGTGATCAAATATACAGAAATCTCATTTTCATAACAACAACAGCTTGCATTTGGATTAGATTCCCTACAGCATGGAACCTCATCCAAGTCCACCAAGTCCACACTGACCCTCCGAAGAGTAACCCACCCAGACCCATGCCCCAACATTTACCCCTGACTAATGCACTTAACACTATGGCTAATTTACCTGACCTGCACATCTTTGGATTGTGGGAGGAAACCCACACAGACACAGGGAGAATGTGCAAACTCTACACAGACAGTCACGCAAGGTGAGAATCGAACCTGAGTCCTGGAGCTGTGAGGCAGCAGTGCTAACCACTGTGCTGCCCATGTACTTAGGTAACACTTTTTTTAGAATTGGGACAAGGATGGTAATTTATTTTTATGTAAAATTATTGCATAAGGAGGTTCCTCAAACAGCATAGTAATATGAAGAAAGGAGTTTTCTCTCACAAATTTCCTCTCATATGTGCAAACAGAAACCACGTCATTTAGAGTAAGAATCAATATGAGCTGCTCATTCCTGATTTCACAGGTGAGTGTTGTTTGTTTTCCATCCCATTTCTGAACCTGAATCACCTTCCAATGATACAACTGTCTTACAGTCTCTATTGTCAACGGTATGTTCAATGAAGATGAAGGTGGAAGATAAATTCTGTGTTTATGTAGGTGCTCTTGGTTTGCAGAATAATATTATTGCCATCTACTTTGATGACTGTGATGGTTTGAGGACGTTGCCCACCTATCAGATTGCGAAGTCCACTCCCAGTTCCCTCATGTAATTATCGAAATTACAGGTGCCCAAAACAGGTTCCATGATTCCAGATCAAAGAACATCAGGTAATACTTTTAACATGGGAAAATGTCTTAAATAGTTTACAGGATGGAATCAGATAAGATTTGATAAGATGAAGAAGGATACATTAGGATGGGTATCTAAGACCTTTATTCAGATGTCGGTGAGGATGGTCTTGAAAGATGAGAGTCAGGTGGGAACAGGAAAGGTTTAAACAGAATGAGGAATTCCAGACTATTCCAGAGGAAAGCACACCAGCAACTAAATGCCGGAAGAACATTTTGTGTGAATGGATAGGGAGACAACTCATGGACTGGAATAGGCTCCATCTCAGGAAAAGAAACAGAAATTGCTGGAAAAGCTCAGCGGGTCTGGCAGTATCTTTGGAGAGAAGACATAATCTTTGTGTGTGTATGTGTATGTATGTGTGTGTGAATGTGTGTGTGTCTATGTGGATATGTGTGTGTCTGTGGGTGTGTATGTGTGTGTGTATGTGTGTGTATGCGTGTATGTGTGTGTATGTATGTGTGTGTATATGTGTGTGTGTATGTATGTGTGTGTGTGTGTATGTATGTGTGTGCATATGTATGTGTGTGTATGTGTATGTGTATGTGTGTATGTATGTGTGTATGTGTGTGTGTGTGTGTGCCTGTGTGTGTGTGCCTGTGTGTGTGTATGTGTGTGTGTGTATAAACATCAATTGGACAGACAAACTAGCGGAAAATGATCAGCCTGGGAGAATGAATAGCTACTAATGGGGACAATTAGCAATTACCGATAGCAGACCATGAGTCAACAGGGGTTGGGGGTTGGGGTAAGAAGATGGGAGGAGGTGCCTGAAGTTGGACTTGATATTGAATCCAGAACGTTGTAGAGTTCCCAAACAGAAAAGAAGATGCTATTCTTCCAGCTTACATTTCAGCGCTGCTCACTTGCTCTCCTGGTGTTCTCTTACTTAGTGCCGAATATCCATGCCTTGCCTTGTATTGCTATTGCTAATTAATGCAGTCATACCATCAGGCAGCCTGCTTTGCTGGTCATTAGTGCTCAATCTGGAAGGGGAAGCACATCTTACTGTATAACATTGTACTACGTCAATCTCACACCTTCACTGTGTGCCAGCAGCATGGGCAGCAAGCAGGAAGCCATGTCTCAAAGCCTTAGGGGAGTATTCCTCACTGAGTCCGCAGAGGTATCCATCAGTCAAGGGTCCTGGCACAGTAAGTGAAGTGCAGCCCCAATGCCATTCCAGGGGATTGGCCATGGTCAAGCAGGGTATTCTTGGTCAGGGAACAAGAAGACTGGGCCCACACTCGGATAAGCTCTCTGAGGGATAGATCCACCAATATGAGGCAGTTTAAAGGGAGACCACATTACATACAGACCTATGCACTGAACAGGGCACAGACCTGTGCGTCTTTATCCCTGGCCAACCTAATGTATCAACACCTCCATGCCCCAAAATTGCTGACCACCTCATTCACATAAGAAACAGAAGCAGGAGTAGGCCATCTGACCCCTTCAAGCCTGCTCCACCATTCAATAAGATCGTGGCTGATCTGTTCGTGGCCTCAGCTCCACTTACCCGCCTGCTCACCATACCCCTTAATTCCTTTACTGTTCAAAAATCTATCGATCTTTGCCTCAAAAACATTCAACGAAGTAGCCTCAACTGCTTCACCGGGCAGTGAATTCCATAGATTCACAACCCTTTGGTTGAAGAAGTTTCTCCTCAACTCAATCTGTTAAACAGCGGGGGTTGACCCCCCTACCCCAAGAAATAAAACCGAAACACCCAAAGGTGAGCACCTTGCCTTATAATCTGTAAAAAGACTGTGAAACGTGGTGTAAACTGACTTGCAACAACTTTCAGTGGTCAAATAAAATAAATCCCCTGACACTCACTTTAAAATCAACGACTCACAATTTATTTATTTAACTCTAATAATAGTGAAAAAAATAACTAAATTATTAACAAACCGAATAAATCCCTTCTAACTACTAACTATTCCCAAATATAACAAGATTCTAATGATATGCTGTTCCAATAAATACAAGTCCCACTCATATACAAAAAAAGGAAGTTAGTCTCTCAAAATTTTGGTCAAGATTAGAGTGGTGCTGGAAAAGCACAGCAGGTCAGTCAGCATCCGAGAAGCAGGAAAATCGACGTTTCAGGCAGAAGCTCTTCATCAAGAACATCTCATCTCTCAAATTTATAGCCAGTTTACATGTCTTCCAGAATGTTCTGTGCTTTCTCTGTCGATTCTTCTGTCAGGAACTTAGATGGTGCTTTTTATAATACATAAATGACTGTGAGACCCAGCAATTATCTCCTGATCTGAGGGCTGTTAGCTCTAGGGCTCTGTACAACTGCCCCCTTCTTTTATACCCATGATCACATGACAATTTCTTATGATAGAATTGATCCAATGTTGTCAAGACCATCAGATTTAAATTGAATTGGTTTTTGGTATCGAAGTGCCTAGTTTAAATTAATTCGCTAAATTTAAAAGCCGGTTGACTTGGTAAAAACTGCTGCTTGCCCTGCTAACCGTATGACCCTTCGATATAAATGTTTCTGTTCAGGTGCTCCCTGTGCCACTGCAAACCCCCAGGCTGCTGCTCACAGACATACATTTTTACATCACTAAGCACTGAAAAAACAACATAGAGTCATAGAGTCATCGAGATGTACAGCATGTAATCATACCCTTCGGTCCAACTCATCCATGCTGACCAGATATCGCAACCCAATCTAGTCCCACCGGCCAGCACCGAGCCCATATCCCTCCAAACCCTTCCTATTCATATACCCATCCAAATGCCTCTTAAATGCTGCAATTGTACCAGCATCCACCACTTCCCCTTGCAGCTCATTTCACACACGTACCACCCTCTGTGTGAAAAAGTTGCCCCGTAGGTCTACCCCAACCATGCCCCTCATAATTTTGTAAACCTCTATAATGTCACCTCTCAGCCTCCGACACTCCAGGGAAAACAACCCCAGCCTGTTCAACCTCTCCCTTTAGCTCAAATCCTCCAACCCTAGCAACATCCTTGGAAATCTTTTCTGAAAACAACATCTTTCCGATAGAAAGGAGACCACAATTGCATGCAATATTCCAACAGTGGCCTAACCAATGTCCTGTACAGCGCAACATGACCTCCCAACTCCTGTACTCAATACTCTGACCAATAAAGGAAAGCATACCAAACGCCTTCTTCACTATCCTATCTACCTGCGACGCCACTTTCAAGGAGCTATGAATCTGCACTCCAAGGTCTCTTTGTTCAGCAATTCTCCCTAGGACCTTACCATTAAGTGTATAAGTCCTGCTAAGAACGTAGTTCATAGAACATAGAACAATACAGTGCAGAATAGGCCCTTCAGCCCTCGATGTTGCGCCGACATGTGAAGTATTCTCAGCTCGTCCCCCTACACTATCCCAAAATCATCCATATTCTTATCTAAGGATTGTTTAAATCTCCCTAATGTGGCTGAGTTGACTACATTGGCAGGTAGTGCATTCCACGCCCTTACCACTCTCTGTGTAAAGAACCTGCCTCTGACATCTGTCTTAAATCTATCACCCCTCAATTTGTAGTTATGCCCCCACGTACACGCTGAAGTAATCATTCTAGGAAAAAGACTTTCACTGTCCACCCTATCTAATCCTCAGATCATCTTGTATGTCTCTATCAAATCCCCTCTTAGCCTTCTTCTTGCCAATGAGAACAGGTTCAAGTCTCTCAGCCTTTCCCCATAAGACCTTCCCTTCAGACCAGGCAACATCCTGGTAAATCTCCTCTGTGCTTTTTCCAATGCTTCCACATCCTTCCCGAAATATGGGGACCAGAAATGTACACAATATTCCAAGTGTGGCCGCACCAGCGTCTTATATAGTTGCGGCATGATATTGCAGCTCCGGAACTCAATCCCTCTACGAATGAAACCTAACACACTGTATGCCTTCTTAACAGCACTATCCACCTGGGTGGCAACTTTTAAGGATATATGTACATGGACTCCAAGATCCCTCTGCATATCCACACTACCAAGTATTTTTCCATTGACCCAGTACTCTGCCTTCCTGTTATTCTTCCCAAAGTGCATCATCTCACATTTAGCTGCATTGAACTCCATTTGCCACCTCTCAGCCCAATTCTGTAGTTTATCCAAGTCCCCCTGCAACCTGTAACACTCTTCCACATTGTCCACTACTCCATCGACTTTATTGTCATCTGCAAATTTACTAATCCATCCACGAATGCCTGCGTCTAAGTAATTTATAAAAATAACAAACAGCAGTGGTCCCAAAACAGATCCTTGTGGAAGACCACTATTAACTGGACTCCAGGCTGAATATTTTCCATCAACCACCACTCGCTGCTTTCTTTCAGAAAGCCAGTTTCTAATCCAAACTGCTAAATCACCCTCAATCCCATGCCTCTGCAGTTTTTCCAACAATCTACCATGTGGAACCTTATCAAAGGCTTTACTGAAGTCCATGTACACCACATCAACTGCCCTGCCCTCATCTACATGCTTGGTCACCTTCTCAAAAAACTCAATGAGGTTTGTGAGACACGACCTGCCCTTGACGAAACCATGTTGACTATCTGAAATCAAATTGTTGCTTGCTAGATGATTATAAATCTTATCTCATATAATCCTTTCCAAAACCTTTCCTACAACAGAAGTAAGGCTCACTGGTCAAAATTACCTGGGTCATCTCTATTACCTTTCTTGAACAAGGGCACAACATTTGCAATCCTCCAGTCCTCTGGTACCAAACCTGTAGACAATGACGACTCAAATATCAAAGCCAAAGGCTCTACTATCTCCTCCTTAGCTTCCCAGAGAATCCTCGACGAATCCCAGAGAAACCCATCCAGCCCAGGGGACTTGTCTACTTTCACTCCTTCTAGAATTGATAACACCTGTTCATAACTAACCTCGATTCTTTCTAGTCTAATATCTCGTACCTCATTCTTCTCCTCTACAATATTCTCCTTTTCCTGAATGAAAATCGATGAGAAATGTTCATTTAGCACCTCTCCGATCTCCACAGGATCCACACTCAACTTCCCACTTCTGTCTTTGATTGGCCCTATTCCGACCCGAATCATCCTTTTATTCCTCACATACCTATAGAAAGCTTTAGGGTTCTCCTTTATTCTATTTGCTAAAGACTGCTTGTGTCCTCTCTTTGCTCTTCTTAACTTTCTCTTTAAATCCTTCCGAGCTGATCTGTAACTCTCCATCGCCTCATCTGAACCATCTTGCCTCATCAACACATAAGCCTCCTTCTTCTTTGTAACAAGAGATGCAATTTCTGTTGTAAACCACGGTTCCCTTACCTTATTACTTCCTCCCTGCCTGACAGGGACATAACTATCAAGGACACGCAATATCTGTTCCATAAACCAGCTCCACATTTCCATTGTCTGCATCCCCTGCATTTTGCTACCCCATTCTATGCATCCTAATTCCTGCCTAATTGCATTATAATTGCCCTTGTCCCATCGATAACTCTTGACCTGTGACATGTACCCATCCCTTTCCATCACTAAACTAAATGTAACTGAGTTATGGTCACTCTCTCCAAAGTGCTCACCTACAACTAAATCAAACACCTGGCCTGATTCATTACCAAGCACCAGATCCAATGTGGCCTCCCCTCTTGTCAGCCCTTCAACATACTGTGTCAGGAAACCCTCCTGTACACATTGGACAAAAGCTGATCCATCCAACGTACTAGAGTTATAGCATTTCCAGTCGATGTTGGAGTAGTTAAAGTCCCCCATAATGACTACTCTGTTCCTTTCAACCAGAAAAATTTTGCTAATCC
Organism: Chiloscyllium plagiosum; assembly: GCF_037043375.1. Classification (NCBI taxonomy): domain Eukaryota; kingdom Metazoa; phylum Chordata; class Chondrichthyes; order Orectolobiformes; family Hemiscylliidae; genus Chiloscyllium; species Chiloscyllium plagiosum. Next base: position 16,219,856 of record NW_028270153.1, on the reverse strand, counting down.
TCTCCTCCACCTCCCTGGAATTCTGTGGAGGCCTATAAAAAACTCCAAGCAGTGTGACCTCTCCTCTCCTGTTTCTAACCTCAGCCCACACTACCTCAGTAGACGAGTCCTCATCAAAGATCTCTCAGCCACCGTTATACTATCCTTGACTAACAAGGCCACACCTCCCCCTTTTTTACCGCCTTGCCTGTTCTTAATGAAAGACCTAAACCCTGGAATCTGCAACATCCATTCCTCACCCTGCTCTATCCATGTCTCAGAAATGGCCACAACATCAAAGTCCCAAGTACCTATCCATGTTGCAAGCTCACCGAACGCATTTCGGATACTTCTGGTGTTGAAGTAGACACACTTCAAACCACTTCGCTGTCTGCCAGCACATTCCTGTGACCCTGAAATCCTGTCCCTGTCCTTCCTACTGTCATCCTCCTGTGCACTGCAACTACACCTCTGGTTCCCATGCCCTTACTGAGCTAGTTTAAACCCACCCGAATAGCACCAGCAAATTTCCCACCCAGGATATTAGTACCCCTCTGGTTCAAGTGAAGACCGTCCTGTTTGTACAAGTCCCACCTTCCCCAGAATGAGCCCCAGTTATCCAAAAACCTGAAAACCTCCCTCCTGCACCGTCCTTGCAGCCACATATTCAGCTAATATCTCTCCCTATTCCTTGCCTCGCTATCACGTGGCATGGGCAACAAACCAGAGATAACAACTCTGTTTGTTTTAGCTCTCAGCTTCCACCCTAGCTCCCTGAAATCCTGCCTTACATCCCTATCCCTCTTTCTACCTGTGTCATTGGTACCTACATGGACAATGACTTGAGGCTGGTCACCCTCTCCCTTCAGGACCCCAAAGATACGATCCGAGACATCACGGACCCTGGCACCTGGGAGGCAACACACCAACCGTGAGTCTTGTTCGTTCCCAACAAACCTTTCATCTGAGCCTCTAACTATTGAGTCCCCAATGACTAACACTCTCCTCCTTTCCCTCCTTCCCTTCTGTGCAACAGGCACAGGCTCTGTGCCAGAGACCTGGGCCCCACTGCTTGCCCCTGGTAAGTCGTCCCCCCACAACAGTATCCAAAACGGTATACATGTTTTCACGGGAACGACCACAGGAGATCCCTCCACTGACTGTTTTTTCCTCCTTCGAACAGTCACCCAGCTTTCTTCGTGCCTAGGAGTAACTGCTTCCCTGTAACTCTTATCTATTACAGCCTCTGCCTCCCAAATGATCCGAAGTTCATCCAGCTCCCACTCCAGTTCCCTAAAGCGATCTTGGAGGAGTGAGAGTTGGGTGCACTTCCTGCAGATGTACCTGGATGGGTCACTAATGGCATCCCTCACCTCAAACATCATGAAGGAGGAACATTGCTCTCCCTGCACTGCCATCCCTGATAGTCCCCTTATCACAAAGTAAAAACGAGAAGACGCTTACTTGATATGTTTCTGGTCTTTAAGGTTAGAGGAGGTGGTTGGGTAGGAGGCCTTGCAAAGGTAGGGTCTTGGGTTGAGGAAACACTGACTTATATAGCTGAATGGAAATAAAAATAAGAAGTCCCTCCTTTCCCAGAAACCTCTGCTCTCTGACTTCAAATTTGAAAGCTCAAATCAGTGACTCACTGCCCCCAGCAGGCCCTTGGTGCAAGCTCCCACCCTTCGAGTTGCTGCTGCCCTGAAAAACAGAAAAAAAGACTTGCTAAGATTTGCTTTCACAAAATGGAGCACCTCACATTTATCTGAATTAAACTCCATCTGCCACTTCTCAGCCCATTGGCCAATCTGGTCAAGATCCTGTTGTAATCTGAGGTAACCCTCTTCGCTGTCCACTATACCTCCAATTTTGGTGTCATCTGCAAACTTAGCAACTGTACCTCATATTCGCGTCCAAATCATTTATGTAAATGACAAAAAGTAGAGGGCCCAGCACCGATCCTTGTGGCACTCCACTGGTCACAGGCCTCCAGTCTGAAAAACAACCCTCCACCACCACCCTCTGTCTTCTACTTTTGAGCCAGTTCTGTATCCAAATGGCTAGTTCTCCCTGTATTCCATGAGATCTAACCTTGCTAACCAGTCTCCCATGGGGAACCTTGTCGAATGCCTTATGAAGTCAATATAGATCACATCTACTGCTCTGCCCTCATCAATCCTCTTTGTTACTTCTTCAGAAAACGCAGTCAAGTTTGTGAGACATGATTTCCCACGCACAAAACCATGTTGACTATCCCTAATCAGTCCTTACCTTTCCAAATACATGTACATCCTGTCCCTCAGGATTACTTCCAACAGTTTGCCCACCACCGACATCATGCTCACCAGTCTATAGTTCCCTGGCTTGTCCTTACCACCTTTCTTAAACAGTGGCACCACGTTAGCCAATCTCCAGTCTTCTGGCACCTCACCTGTGACTATCGATGATACAAATATCTCAGCAACAGGCCCAGCAATCACTTCTCTAGCTTCCCACAGAGTTCTAGGGTACACCTGATCAGGTCCTGGGGATTTATCCACCTTTACCCGCTTCAAGACATCCAGCACTTCCTCCTCTGTAATTTGGATATTGTGCAAGATGTCACCATCTATTTCCCTATAGTCTATATCTTCCATATTCTTTTCCACAGTAAATACTGATGCAAAATACTCATTTGATATCTCCCCCATTTTCTGCCGTTCCACACAAAGGCCGCCTTGCTGATCTTTGAGGGGCCCTATTCTCTCCCTAGTTACCCTTTTGCCCTTTATGTATTTGCAAAAACTCTTTGGATTCTCCTTAATTCTATTTGCCAAAGCTATCTCATGTCCCTGTTTTGCCCTCCTGGTTTCCCTCTTAAGTATACTCTTACTTCCTTCTTTTAAAGGGACCACACAATGCTTCCCCCCACCCCCAGCACTTTACAAACACCAATTATGCAACAAGTCCTAAATCTACTCTCCCTTATTTTGAGGCTATGCCCTCTCATTATAGTATCACCTGCCAGTGGAAACAACCTCCCTGCTTCTATCTTATCTATTCCCTTCATAATTTTATGTTTCTATACGATCCCCCCAAATTCTTCCAAATTCCAATGAGTGTAGTTCCAGTCTATTTAATCCCTCCTCATAAGCCAACCCTCTCAACCTCGTGAACCTCCTCTGCACCACATCCCTGTAACCCCCCCTCCCAGTGCCAGTAGATCCTTTCTCAAGTAAAGAGGCCAAAACTGTACACAGTACTCCAGGTGTGGCCTCACCTGCACCCTATACAGCTGCAGCATAACCTCCCTGCTTTTAAAATCAATCTGTTTAGCAATGAAGGACTATATTCCATTTGCCTTTGTGATTCATGCACAAGAACACCCAAGCCCCTCTGCACATTTCACCATTTTGCTGTTATTCCTACCAAAGTTGATGGCCTCACATTTATGACATTGTACGCCATCTGCCAGACTCTTGCCCATCTACATCGCTCGACAGACTTTCAATGTCCTCTGCACACTTTGCTCTACCACTCACCTTAGTGTCATCTGCGAACTTTGCCACACCACGCTTAGTCCCCAGCTCCACATCATTTATTCACACCAACACTTTTGGACACAGAGGTTGGGGAAAGAAGAGGGATGTTGTAAGACAAGGGGCAATTGAGTCAGCAGGAGCTATTGTCTTGTTTGAATCTTGTTCCTCTTGCTTCCAGATAATGCAGCAGGGTCTAAGCAGAGAGACTGACCCTATGTTACATCCTGTGTGGACATGAAATTAGGAATCATGCTGGAACAGTTATGTTCGGGACAATGCAGAGAGACATCAGGTCAAAGCAGTGCCATTTAGAATAAGTGCCTACTAATATAATGCATTGTCACCCATGCCACCAAAGTGCCATCAATATGTTTTATTCTTTCTCTCCCTCTGACTAGGTCTCAGTGCACTCCCTGTTTCTGTAACTGAGGTGGAGGGAGCCTGATCAGCCAATGAGGTTCTGAAGGAGGGCCATTGGACCAGAAACATTAACCCTGCTCTCTCTCCACAGATGCCATCAGACCTGTTGAGTTTCTTCAGCAAGTTTTGCTTTTGTTGTGTCAGCCGAGTTTGTTGGACCCGCATGTTTGGTCAGGTGTCCCATGGTATTTGTGTCTTATTTCTGAAGGCAAGTTAATCCTCCTCAGTTTCAACTTCCAAGGTGGGCAAAGGAAGGCATCAGGATGGAGGTTGAGAGTCCAGGTACCATCACAGTGTCCTGAGAGGAGACTTCTCCATGCGTGTGGTTCTTCCTCTAGCTGGCAGCCACCCTGTCTCGTTGTGAGGAAGGAGCACAGGGAGTGCTGATCAGGTTCCTTGTCCCTTTATCGTGATGTTTTCAGTCCTAAGGACAACAGCTGTGACAATGCAGTGCAGGTATGACCACCTCAATCAGCAGACCCTGAGGGAGCTTGCCCTGGCACTCCATGGCAGTGCCAACCTCTCCATGGAGGCTGAGAGACACTCACATTGACACACTGCACTGCTCCAGCTTCAGGACACTGAGGGCCATGCCACCCGTATTCCTGCCCGCTGCTCCCGATCCTCCCTGTGCATGTGGACCAAGTCCCTGATTATCGACCCCACGGGGCCCTCTCCTGCCTGGGGCTGAGCAGGAGCCTGGTCTTGGGCAATCAGAAAATCCCTGCAGTGCAGAAGCAGGCCATTCAGCCCATTGAGTCTGCACTGACTCTCCAAAGAGTATCTCACCCAGTCCTACCCTATCCCTGTAACCCTGCATTTCCCATGGCTAATCCACCGAGCCTACACATCCTTGGACACTACGGGGTAATTTTAGCATGGCCAATCCACTCAAACTTGGACTGTGGGAGGAAACTGGAGCACCCAGAGGAAACCGACAGGGAGAACTTGCACACTCCCCAAAGACCGTCACCCGAGGCTGGAATCGAACTTAGGTCTCTGGTGCTGTGAGGCAGCAGCGCTAATTACTTGAGCCACCATACTACCACCCAGTCCTCCACATGCCAATGGCCCAGAGTGTTTCTTCTCTGCCAGGCTGTGAAAATGTCACAGTGAGGTGCTAACCACACTTTCTAAGCCTGATGTCCCCACCAAGGTCGACAGTGTGGTGCTGGAAAGCAAAGCAGGTCAGGTAGCATCCGAGGAGTGGGAAAATCGACGTTTCGGGCAAAAGGCTTTCATCAGGACCTGATGAAGGGTTTATGCTCAAAACGTCGATTCTCCTGCTCCTCGGATGCTGCCTGACCGGCTGTGCTTTTCCAGTACCACACTCTCGACTCTGATCTCCAGCATCTGCAGTCCTCACTTTCCCCACCAAGGTATCAGTATCTGAGCTGGTGGAGAGTGCAGGAGGTAGGAAGCAGCCTTACTGATGCTTCCTCTGAGACTTTTGTACTCTCACCTTCAAAGATTGAGGTCTTCTAGGGTATGTGGCCATTTCACTGCAGGAGATAGTGGTGATGCTGGTAGTACTTGCAACACACAAGGGAGTCAGAGTATCTTGGTCAGTGCTTAGACATGGTGTGAAATGGATAACACTGACAGCATGGTTACTGTGATAATTGCAGTCTAATGAAGAGTTATAACCACTCGATTGGTGGGACATGGACAACATCCCCACAAGAGCGCCCTCAGTCAATTCCTTCAAGGGCCTCCTGGTGGGTGGGGAGGGTAATATCCAGCAGCCCTCAATCCATACAGGCTCCCTTTTCCCTATAATGAGTAGTTTCTCCTGTGTTGCGGGAAAGGGAGGGACTGAGTGAGGCACATGTGGATGGCATGACTGTTAGTGTGATGCCAGTGGGAAAAAGGTGTTGAGGTGTCCCAAGTAACTGAGTAGGCTGCACAGAGGCCATGTAGCATGGGAGGCTGGTTGTTGAGTGATAGTGAGTGAGGGCAGATGTTGAAGGCAGAGTGGTATGTGAGAAGGTAGCCTTGAGATGGAAGGTGGGTGTGGTCATAGAGATAAAGTGAGTGTGAGCTATCAGAGAGAGGGACTTGCATTTAACCTGGCACAGTGGAAGAGGTTATTGATCGTGTTATGATGTAGCTGGCTGTTCGCCCACACCATGGAGATGACACTGACACAAAATATTGTGCCTATCAGCCCTGGCACAAGCAAAGTTACACATGCTGCCAGACTTTCAATGATATCTGCTGGCCTGTGAGCTGTTCTGAGATGACACATGGCAAGTGGGGTTGGAATCAGATGTGAGAGATGCCATGGAGGCAGGGTAAGTATTTAATGAGGCATGTTGACAAGATACAGAAGGAATCTCGCTAAGCCGCACTGGAGGAATCCCTCCAAAAAAAAACATAATGTAACTCGTAAAAAATGGTAGATTCAGTCCGTGGTCTCTACAACTGACACAGTGTGAGTCAAAGTTACCTTGACAATTAGAGGCTTCACTTGGTTGAATAAATACTTCCTTTCGCATCAGAAAAAACTATTGACGAGATAACAAAACAAGAGAGTTACACTGATCTCATTCGCCCAGTGGAAAAAGAGTTTGTTAAGTAATGAAGCAAGTTTATCAACTTATTTAATAAAACTTTCCATTCACAGAGTTGTATTTTGTTTATTGATGAATACAGATACCTCAAAAGTCTACTTGAAGAAGGTTGGATTTGAGCTCAATAACTGGAAGGGAGTGAAGTGGAATGTCCATGATGATAAATGCTGCTTCGCCATTATCTTACTCTATTTGGCTTTGACGGAAGATGGACGACGAAGGCTAAAGACACTAGAGGAGGAAGAAAACTCAAGAAGGCATGCAACCACCAAATGGACTGACTGAAGGTTTGTCCTCCCGTTGATACAGTTCCTCCCTTAGCCTTGCTCTTTTCACTTTCTCCCTCTTCTACTTTTCACTGACTTTACCCCAGTCTCTTCCAACCTCTATCTCTTTCTCTCCCCTATCTTTTTTTAAAATCTCTCTCAGTCTCTCTATTGCAGGGCACCACAACAAGCCCATCCTCATCAAAGGGGCAGTCAAGAGATAAATAAGAGAAATGTATGAAATACAGAGCTTTGTACCGAGATCTTGGAATTGAGAATGTCAGATGGACTTGTATTTATAGATAAATGCATCTACGCACATGTACATATATCTTACTTCAAGGTGACTCACAGGAACAGCAAGTCATTTAAGGAAATATGAGGCAAGGTGACCAAACGATAGATCTAAGAGGCAGGTTTTTAAGGGGAATCTTAAAGGAGGAAAGAGAGGTGGACAGTTTGAGGAAGGAAATTCCCAGAGTTCCAAACCCAAACAGCTAAAGACACAACCAGCAATGGGAAATCAAATAAAATTAGCTGTGATGAAAATTCCAGAATCAGAGGAATTTGATGTCTCAAAAGAGATTATTATGTTCGGGACGGGGAAATGATTTACACTTTGCAAATCCAGCAGAGCATCTTGACTTGATGTGGCATACTTATCAGTTGTAACGTAAGAAACTAGGTGTGGATAATATGGTATTGAAAGATCTGGTTATTATACACAATTATTACACTCACAGGCACATAAGTGTCTGGGCCACTATTAGGCTATTTGTCACAAGGAGCAGCACGCTTTCATCAGCTCATCATGATTCAAGTGATCCAGGGTAAGATGGAGTCTGAGAACATTATACCTTCAGATCCCATGCTACGATACAGTGAAGATCTTATGAGCCTGCTGTAGAGCCATGGAGGTCTACAGCTCAGAAAAAGACCCTTTGGCCAATCGCATGCACGCCAGTCAAAAGCAACCAGCTAACTATTCTAACTCCATTTTCCAGTGCATATCTCTTAGAAGTATACTGACCGCCAGACATACTATAATGGGCATGGTCATGTTGGGATTTGAAAACAAGCAAAGTAAGTTTTAAAAGATAGCAGTTGCTTCGCAGGAAGCCAGGACTTTAGATGAGCTCACACTTACAGTCAGTAGAAAGTGGGAAAATAGCCAGGAGTGCTGTAGTCAAGTGTCAGGAGGTATAGATGAGAACTTCAGCATCAAGTAAAATGAGGCAGGAGTTAGATGGAGGAAGAAATAGGTGACCTTACTATTGGTGCAGAAATGTGCAAGAAAATTGCCCATAGTGTCCAGGGATGTGCAAGCTAGGTGGATTATCCATGGGAAATACAGGGTTATAGGGATATGGTAGGGGCTGGATCTGGATATGATGCTCTTCAGCGGGTCAGTGTGGACTCAATGGGCTGATTGGCCTGTTTGCACACTGTGGGAATTCTATAATTTGATGATATATTAGCCTTTGTACCAAGCATGGAACTGTGAAACATTTGCATTCCTGACTAAGAATACCCAGGGAGTGGTTACCAGGTGGAATTTACTGTCATGTGGAGATTTTGAGATGAATAGCGTTGATGTAGTTCAGGAAAATCTAGATAAGTTAATAAAGGACAAGGGAGATCTGGTGGCCAAGTGGTATTCTGAATGGGCTTGTATTAGAAAGGCTGAGTCTAATGTTCTAGTGATATGGGTTCAACTCCTGCCAAATCAGATGATAAAGCTTTAGTTCCATAATGGCGACCGTGTAACCACTGTTGATTGTTGTAGAAGCCAATCTGGGATGCTAATGTCCTTCATGAGAAGGAAATCTGCCATTCTTACCTTGTCTGGCCTACACGTGGCTCCAGACCCACAGCAATGTGCTTGACTCTTAACTGTCCCTGTGCAATTAGGGATGGGCAATAAATGTTGGCCCAATCATGGTGGCACATCCTGTGAGTGAATAAAAATAGGGGGACAGGGATAAATAATATGTAGTTGGAAGAGATTTGTGTGGAACATAAACACCAGCACAGACCATCTTGCTCAATGACCTGTTCAATTTCTGTAATTTCTGGGTAATTCAGTGAAACTTATCTCTGCTCAGGCACGGTTGTATGTGCTACGTGTTAGATACTATTCCATATTCTGTGGATTTAATAAATGATGAATTCAGGACACACACAGAGTGCCAGCACCTTAGTCATTTGAGCAGTTTGGACATTTAATTATAAGTTAACAATATCCTTGAATGGAGGATTGCCCAAGCAGAGTGTGATTGTCAGTGATGTACATGAAAAAAATACAAGTAGCTAATACCACCAAGACTGGCTGTCCTGAATGAGTCCTTCGTTCTCTGAAAGCAAACGTTAGAAGGTGTAAACAGAAAACCCATCAATGGTACTCCTAACCCATCGTCCCCCTCCCTTGTCAGCATTTCTGAAGGGACCATTCTCTCCATGAAACCCTAGCCCACTTCTCAGCAATCCCCATCCCACCACCTCCTACAGCATCTCACTCTGCAACCCCTGACTTTTTACCTACTCCCTTTTCACTGACCGAAGTTCTAAACCCTTCTTCCAAATGAAACAGCAATTTATTTAGGTGCACTTTTTCACTTCCTCTTATTGTACTCGTTGCTTGTAAATATTGTGTCTCCTTTCCTCGTGGCGAGACCAAACATAGTTTTATGGAGCATCTCCTTACTGTCCCCAAACTTTTCCGACTGGCTCTCGTGCTATTTCAACATTGAGTTCAACAATTTCTGATCATCGTCTCTGCCTGATTTTGCTTCCGTTGCATGCTTTGAATTTTTATCTGTTTTTTTTGTAATCTTGCTTGCAGTTTGTGGTGCACCTGCTGTAAGGTACATCTTTTGTTTCTTTGTTTCTTTCCATTCCCCATCACCATAACCCTCTGACCCTGGAGGACTAACCCTCTGTCATTCAATCTCTCCTGCCTTCCACCCAATCACGGACACTCCTATTGACCTTGTCCCACCCACCTCTTGTTCAAATTCAATTACATTTATGATTCTTCACAATTCTGAAGGAAGGTTTCAGCCCTGAAACTTTAACAATGTTTGTCTCTCACACACTGTCTACTGACACTGCCATAACCTGTTAAGTTGAGCATTTCCAGCATTTTCTGTGGGGTTTTTTTTCATCTTTGCAATCAACCAAACTGTTTGCACTGCGCCAACTAAGTAGACGTTATAACCTGAAGGATCAAGAGCAACTCATCTCCCATTATCAACAAAAGGAAGCCTTGGTCACTCATTGAGCCAATTGTCTTGTTAATTTTTGACTGGATCTCCCTTCACTTGTAACCAACAAAGCTATGAAGGACGTCTTGCGGTTAATATGGAGCTATCGGCAACAACTCATCTTAATCTTGACACCGCTTGTGTTTTTACCAGTTTTATTTGTAATGCCTCCTCAGGTAGGTTCCGGTGTCTTAATTAGATTAGATTACATTACAGTGTGGAAACAGGCCCTTCGGCCCAACAAGTCCACACCGAACCCGTCGAAGCGCAACCCACCCATACCCCTACATTTACCCCTTACCTAACACTACGGGCAATTTAGCATGGCCAATTCACCTTACCTGCCAACTTGAAAAGCACCCATTAATTCCTACTTGTTCTTTCCTCTCTGAAAACCAGTTTTCCATCCATCATGATGCACTTCTCCCAATTCCATGTGCTTTAATCATGCGCAATAATCTCTTTTGCGGAACTTTGTCATAGCTTCAGGAGTGTTTGCTAGTCTGTAATAAGTGTACGCATCCTGCATCCCAAGGATTACAGTGGTTCATAGAAACATAGCAGATAGGAGCAGGAAGAGGCCATTCAGCCCTTCGGGTCTGCTCCACTATTCATCATTATCATGGCTGATTGTCCAACTCAATAGCCTCATCCTGCTTTCTTCCCATAACCTTTAGTCCCATTTGCCCCAAATGCTATGTCTAGCCACCTCTTGAATATGTTCAATATTTTGGTATCAACTACTCCCTGTGGGAATGAATTCCATGGGTTTGCCACTCTTTGGGTGAAGAAATGTTTCCTCATCTCCGTCCTAAATGGTCTGCCCTGAATCCTCAGACTGTGATCCCTGGTTCTCTGGACACACCCACCATCGGGAACATCCTCCCTGCATCTACCCTGTCTAGTCCTGTTAGACTTTTATAAGTGTCTATGAAATCGTTCCCCCACCCTTGACCCCACACAATCCCAACCCGGTCAATCTCTCCTCATACGTCAGTCCTGCCATCCCCAGAATCAGCCTGGGAAAGCTTCACTGCACTCCCTCAAGAACAAGAGCATCATTCCTCAGAAAAGAAGACCAAACCTGCACACAATATTCTAGATGTGGCCTCACCAAGGCCCTGTATAACTGCAACAACACATTCCTGCTCCTGTACATGAAACCTCTTGCGATGAAGGCCAACTTACCACTTACCATCTTTACCGCCTGCCGCACCTGCATGCCTACCTTCAGTGATTGGCCCATAAAGACACCCAGGTCCCACTACACACTCCCCTCTCCCAATTTACAGCCATTTAAGTTGTAATCTGCCTTCTTCATTGGGTTTCCTCTGGGTGCTCCAGTTTCCTCCCACAGTCCAAAAGGTGTGCGAGTCAGGTGGATTGGCCATGCTAAAATGCCCATAGGAGAAAGTGAGGTCTGCAGATGCTGGAGATCAGAGCTGAAAATGTGTTGCTGGAAAAGCGCAGCAGGTGCCCATAGTGTTCGGTGCATTAATCAGAGGGAAATGGGTCTGGGTCAGTTACTCTTCGGAAGGTTGGTGTGGGCTTGTTGGGCCAAATGGCCTGTTTCCACACTGTAGGGAATCTAATTCTTGTTTTTGCTTCCAAAGTGAATAACCTCACATTTATCCAAATTATACTGCAGCTGCCTTTGATTTGCCCACTCATCCAACTCATCCTGATCATGCTGAAGGATCCCTGCAACCTCGTCACAGTTCACTCTCCCACCCAACTTGGCATCATCTGCCAACTTTGAGATTTTACATTTTGTTCCCTCATCCAAATCATTATTGTATATTGTGAATAGCTAAGGTCCCAGCACCAATCCCTTTGGCACCCCGCCAGTTACTGCCTGCCAACTTGAAAAGGACCCATTAATTCCTACTTGTTGTTTCCTCTCTGAAAACCAGTTTTCCACCCATCACGATGCACTTTTCCCAATTCCATGTGCTTTAATCATGCGCAATAATCTCTTATGCGGAACTTTGTCAAAAGAATGTAAGGTCCAAATATACCACATCGACTAGCTCCCCTTTGTCAACTCTACTAGTTACGTCTTCATAGAATTCCAACAGGTTTGTCAAGCATGATTTCCCCATCATAAATCCATTACTCAAGGAGATTGCTCACCACCACCATCTCAAAGGCAATTAGGAACAGGCGGTAAACATTGTCCCAGCCAGCATTGCCCACACTCATGGAACAAATGAAAGATAAATGTGGACAAAGTGAGATTAATGTGAGGGGTAGGGAAGTAAAATAAAACAAGTTCATAGAGTCATAGAATTGTACAGCATGGAAACAGACCCTTGCGTCTAACTCGTCCATGCCAACCAGGTATCCTAAATTAATCTAGTCCCATTTGCCAGCATTTGACCCATATCCCTCTGAACTCTTTCTATTCACATACCCATCCAGATGCCTTTTAAATGTTGTAATTGTACCAACCTCCACCACTTCCTCTGCCAGCTCGTTCCTTACACACCACCCTCTGTGTGAAAACGTTGCCCCTTAGGTGCCTTTTAAATCTTTCCCCTCTCACCTTAAACCTATGCCCTCTAATTTTGGATTCTCCACCCCAGGGAAAAGGCCTATCTATTTCCCCTATCCATGCCCCTCATGATTTTCTAAACCTCTATCAGGTCACCCCTCAGCCTCTGACGCTCCAGGGAAAACGCTCAGTCTTTCCAGCCTCTGCCTACAGCTCATTGAGCAAAAATAAGAACAAAGAACAAAGAAAATTTACAGCTCAGGAACAGGCCCTTCAGCCCTCCAAGCCTGAGCTGATCCAAATCTACTGTCTAAACCTGTCGCCCAATTCCTAAGCATTTGTATCCCTCTGCTCCCCACCTACTCGTGCATCTGTCCAGACGCATCTTAAATGAATCTACCATGCTTGCCTCTACCACCTCTGCTGGCAATACGTTCCAGACACCCACCACTCTCTGTGTAAATACGATATCTTTTTATGATACTAAGTCCAAATTCTAGTCATAGAAATCAGAATGAGAAAAGGCTTCAGGTAACATGTACAATCATTCTTTGTCTACAGTGACTATAAGGAGTTTGGAACATAGCATCTTATTACTTTTAACTCCTGAGATGAGAGAGACTGATAACTTGCAACATCTGTCCAAATTGTCCTGGTGATCTTCTGCCTACTTTGCCCCAACGTTAACCCAAACTACAAAAAAGCAAACGTGGCAAAGCTTCCAGGCCTGACCTGGATATTCCTCTTCGTGCACATGCACAGCAAGGTGGCATTCCCCTTAGATCCTCTCGAGTTGGACATCTTTGCTGACAAGTCAGCCATGTGCGGGGAGAGAAGGGAAATTGAGAAGCAAGGAAATGGGAAAACTAAAGGTGAGGGGAGTGAGTTACAGGGAGTGACGGAGTATGGTTAGGGAGACCAGAAGTAGGAAGAATTTTGATTCTGCAACTAACTCACTGAAACAGCATAGACAACCTGAAGTAATATTGCAGACTCTCAGGTTCCCTCTGATTTATAGCAATACAAGGACCTTTATGTAGCTGGAAGCATTAGATGTGACCCCATTGAAGCATCCCATGGCCAGATAGCGTCTATTCATATTGATGTTGCATACTCAAATAATGGTCACTGGGCCAGATTACCAGAGAGGCAACTCAATCAGCAAACCATGCCACAGTATTAAGATCAACTCCTTCCAAAGATGACAGCAGAGTTAAAATGGGAGAGAAGCTGAGAAAAGGTTTGAGTTTGGGAGTAGGAGGTTGTAAACGTTTCCTAAATGACCTGATTAGGAATGCTATGACACTACTCCAGGCCACATGGGATGTGAACCCATATTGCCTGATCCAGAGGTGGAGACACCACCATTGTACCACAAGAACCCTAAGCCAGCATTTTATAACCAGAACAATGAGGCACCAATTCACACTCACAAATTGCTCGTGCCAGTTTCCTCAGTACAGGAAGAAAGTGATTGGGACCTTGGGTCAAAGAGAGAGATAGAGATCGTGTAGCTTCGCTGTTCAAATAGTGTCTCAGATTTTCTGAGGCCTGTGTTTCAAAGGAAGTTAAAGGGTGAGATTCACCAGTTTGGACTCCTGGCTATAATTAGCATGTGAGCTGCAGGACATTCTGAAAAAAAATGATACTTTGGAAAGAAGGAAAGGGGTCTTAAACTCTGTCATGAAATCAGGATCAATGTCAACTGGATGGTAGGTACAGTTCAAAGGCTGCTTAAACAAGTAAATGTCAAGGTCACTGAATGTACAGTCAGAAATGGTGGAATTCATTGATGCATGGTCATTATTCTTACATTTGAGAGATTGGGCAATTCAGAGCTTTTAGAATTTGGACTGGTGCTAAACCCAACTGTGTTCCTATATTGTTTGCACTAGCAATGATAAGGTAGATTTCCTGAGTCCTCATGAGAGTTGGATAGCTGTCTTACAAATACTGTCATTCAGAAATCCATGTGTTGCTCACTGCAGTGTTTATCAGTCCCCTGTACTCTGTCCAAATCTTATTTTTTTCTATGGGATGTGGGCTTTGCTAGCTAGGGCAGCACTTATTGCTCATCCCTAATTGCCCTTGGGAAGGTAGCAGTGGAGGTAAAGAAAAGCTGGAAAGTGAATCCAATGGTCTTTGCTTCCCAATTCCAATGTTGATATGGTCCTACATTGGCTACCCAGGCCCTTGCAGTTTAATTGTCTTCTTCTAGAAACTTCCACTGGTTTGTAAGAAGTACAGAGCAACTAATTCATTTGGAAAAGTCACAGCTCACAGCATCTGCTGCAGGAGAGGTAACTGGTTTTCTGCAAGCTTAAACTGTATTTTCTTTCTCTGCACAGAACAGGCAGCTTCTCCTGGGGAGACCAAATTGCACCACTTCCATGTCTTTCTCTCTCTGTAACTTGTTTCCAGTTCCAAATTTCTCAAGTTAGCTGAGAACTAATATGTTTTAGTTGAAAACAACTTCATGGCTCCTGGTTGTCTGCACATTCCAAGAATTCACAGCCACTAAAAAAAAAACAAATTTTCATAATCAGGACTCCCTGTCATTTTCTTTTCTTCTGCATGAACATTCGAGGTCGATGTGTGGCACTGACTTCTAGAACTGAAGTTCATGTTGTGATATGTGTCAGCATGCTGATCACAGTGTGCACAATGGTGAGGGAACTGCGAGAATGTGCAGCTCAGAGGGAATGTTGTTTACACGAGGTGTTTACACGAGGCAGCCATTCTGGTATACCCCACCCCTGTTTTTAAGCTACAGTTCTTTCTCCTTGCAACCTATCATTCATACACAGATGAAAATTAAAAGACACAATTCTTGAATGCACCACACCTTCAATTTATGACAGAGGATTTTTTTCTCTCCATCAGCTTGCAAATCTATGCTGATTAGATGGAATTCTTTCATTCTGAGTCATAGAGATGTACAGACCCTTCGGTCCAACTTGTCCATGCCGACCAGATATCCCAACCGAAATCTAGTCCCACCTGCCAGCACCCGGCCCATATTCCTCCAAACCCTTCCTATTCAGATGTCGTTTAAATGTTGCAATTGTACCAGCCTCCACCACTTCCTCATGCCATACACGTACCACCGTCTGCGTGAAAAAGCTGCCCCTTAGGTCTCTTTTACATTTTTCCCTCTCTCACCCTAAACCTATACCCTCTAGCTCTGGACTCCCCCACCTCAGGTAAAAGACTTTGTCTATTTATCCTATCCATACCCCTCATGATTTTCTAAACCTCTATCAGGTCACCCTTCAGCCTCCGATGCTCCAGGGAAAACAGCCCCAGCCTATTCAACCTCTCCCTACAGCTCCAATCCTCCAACCCAGGCAACATTCTTATAAAGATTTTCTGAACCCTTTCAAGTTTCACAACATCTTTCCAATAGGAAGGAGACCAGAACTGCACGCAATATTCCAAAAGTGGCCTAACCAATGTCCTGTACAGCCGCAACATGACGTCCCAAGTCCTGTACTCAATACTCTGACCAATAAAGGAAAGCATATCAAACACCTTCTTCACTATCTTATCTGCCTACAGCTCCACTTTCAAGGAGCTATAAAGCTACAATCCAAGGTCTCTTTGTTCAGCAACACTCCCTAGGACCTTACCATTGAGTGTATAAGTCCTGCTAAGATTTGTTTTCCCAAAATGCAGCACCTCACATTTATCTAAAGTAAACTCCATCTGCCACTCCTCAGCCCATTGGCCCATCTGATCAAGATCCTGTTGTAATCTGAAGTAACTTTTTTCGCTGTCCAGTACACTCCAATTTAGTGTCATCTGCAAATGTACTAACTATATACCTCTTCTGCTCACATCCAAATCATTTATATAACTGATGAAAAGTAGTGGACCCAGCACTGATCCTTGCAGCACTCCACTGGTCACAGGCCTCTAGTCTAACAAACAAACCTCCACCACCACCCTCTGTCTTCTACCTTTAAGCCAGTTCTGTATCCCACACCCTTAGTGATTGTAGTATTGGGAAAACCAACATGTCCACTTCCTCGACTATTTTAGAATTGCTTTGTGCTTGACATGATCTCTACCACTGAGGATTCTTCCTGGGAGAATAAAGAAACTATTTAAAACATGTCTTCTGAATCATTTCAGCTTCAGACTCTGAATTACACCAGTTAAAAATTTATCAATAAGCTCAAATGAGGTTTGCTGCTCGCTGGCTATCTGGATGCTTGCATTTTGTCATAAACATTGTTGACTCTTGCACTTTGAATTCTCTACAGTGTTGATTGCAAGGGAAAGTATTTCTGTTAATCCAGTATCATCACTGGGTTCTATCCTGCTGACAGTGTGAAAGAAATTTCTTAGGCAAACATAACTAATCCCAATGGATTCAGTCTTCTGTTGCAGTTTTGCCATGAGTCTAGCGAGGCCTGTGAAATCTTCTATCTGCGTCCTTTTGCCATCTGTTCTACAATTGGCTGTTATTTAACCAACCATTCACCAACCTTGTTCCATTACTGGGCGTCCCTGGATCAGTTGTTCCTTAGCATCATAGTGTTATACAGCCTTGACTTGTAGGGTAGGGAGGTGAGTCTGGGTGGGATGCTCTTCAGAGAGTTGGTGTGGACCTGTTGGACCAAATGGCCTGTTTTTACACTTTAAGGGGCTCTGATTCTAACCAGTTTGAATCCTGTTACCATTTAACCAGATTGAGATTCAGACATGCATGCATATTCAAGAGTCAGAATGTTTGATTATGAAATGTGTTCTGTACAGGGTGATATTCCTTTTGTTGGATAGTTACGTGTACCATATCTTTAATCTTCAGTGCTATACCTCCTGATGGTATGTGGTTGCATACCGTCAGTTGTAGATAGTGTTTCTTCAACCATGATGCATAAGCTGATAATACAGTAACACTTATTCCAGTAGCAAACTTAAAATGTTATCTAATAGTCCTTAAAAAGCATCTACCAAAACCACAACTACTGTTATCTAGAAGGACAAGGAAACACCATCACCTGTAAGTTCGCCTCCAAGCCATTCACCATGCTGACTTGGAAATATATCCCCATTCCTTTGTTTTGTTGTGTCAAAATTCTGACATTCCCTCCCTAACAGTATTGTGGACCTGAGTGGTGCTGGAAAAGCACAGCAGGTCAGGCAGCATCCGAGGAGCAGGAAAATCGACGTTTCGGGCAAAAGCCCTTCATCGGGAATAGAGGCCTCCATCTAAACTCTGGTTTCCAGCATCTGCAGTCCGCACTTTTGCCTAGTATTGTAGACTTGCCTACTGCACATAGTCTGCAGTAGTTCATGAATATAGCTCAACACCACCTTCACAAGAGCAGCTAGGGATGGGTATTACTTGATGGAGCCCACATTCCATGAGTGAATTTAAACAAGCCCTTTGACTCCTTGTCAGTCAGCTATGTTTGCATAAGAATATCCAATAACCCTGCCTCCACCACTCTCTGGATAAGAGAATTTCTCTGAGAGTAAAAAAATGTCCTCATCATCATCTTAAATGGAAGATCCCTTATTTTTAAACTGTGTTCCCTGGTTCTAATGTTTTCAAAAGCCCCTTAGCATCTAGCCTGACAATTCCCTTCAGGATCTTATTTATTTTAATAAAAGTAATACTGGAATTGATCTTTACAGTCGCTATGATTGACCTAATTTCTTATTGTGTGGTTTTAATTAGATTTTTTTTTATTCCACCAGGAAGGGAGATGTCTCTATATAGTTCTGATTATGGCTGTGTACTGGTGCATGGAAACGTTGCCTCTAGCAGTAACCGCACTGCTCCCTCTCAGCCTCTTACCGCTGTTTGGAATCCTACCTTCATCAAAGACCTGCCCTTTGTACTTCCTTGACACGAATGTTCTCTTCTTTGGTGGCTTGATCATGGCCGTGGCGATTGAAGACTGTAATCTGCACCGCAGAGTAGCACTCACAATCCTCAGGTTTTTGGGGGTTAACCCTTTAATGTAAGCACAATAATGATGCAGCCAATTTGCAACTTCATTGGAAATCGGGGTGGGGCAGCAGGGTGGCTCAGTGGTTAGCACTGCTGCCTCAGAGCTTCAGGGACCTGGGTTCGATTCCAGCCTCAGGCGACTGTCTGTGTGGAGTTTGCACATTCTCCCTGTGTCTGCATGGGTTTCCTCTGGGTGTTCTGGTTTCCTCCCACAGACCAAAGATTTGCAGGTTAGGTGGATTGGCTGTGCTGAATTGCCTATAGTGTGCAGGCTAGGTGGGTTAGCCATGGGAAGCAGAGTTACAAGGATATTGTAGGAGGTTGGGTCTGGATGGGATGCTCTTTGGAGGGATGGTGTGGATTCATTGGGCTGAATGGCCTACTTTCACATTGTAAGGATTCAAGTTCATAAGAAGCAACTTTCATTCAGCACTTGAAATAGGCCCTTGTTGTTCTGCAAGGGGTGATTGTTTATGAGTATTATTAGTCATTCAATCAAATTTATGAATGTCATGGCATCCAATATATCTTGAGCCAAAGCAGACTGAGAGTTGGATATTGAGCAGATTAGGGAGTACAGTGATGCTCAGTGAAATATTTGAGGAAGGTTTTGTTCATGTTTTCGATCAGAAAGGCAAATGGGTTCTATAGCAAGAACTGATAGCACAGAACTTTGCAGCAGGGAGTAAAATGGTAAGAGTGAAATCTAGTTCATTCTGAAACATGCTCTGTGGTCATTGGAACACTGAGGGCTTCATAGTCTTTGCTGCCTGTAGAACTGTCACAAAATTCAATTCAGATATCTAAGGGAGAGAACTGAGTAATCAGAGATTAGAATAACACAACTATGGAGATTCATTAACCTGAATTTTAACGAGATACATTGCTAATTCCACCTCCATCCCCACAGCCCCCCGCCTCCTGAGAACAATTGATCATTTTTGTTCAAAAAGCCTGTGCAGCAGTGATATTATGATAGGAGTGACACCTTAACAAACAGCGAGTGGGACCTCTACTCCTCATACAAAGATACATTTGCCCTCAAGTGATCGGCTGCTCTTCCAGTCCCAGCAGGAACAGAATTAGCGGAGCAGGCTCGATGGGCAGAATAGCTCACTTCTGCTCCTATTTCTTATGAGCTTTTAAGTATATTCAAGGCCGAGACAGACAGAGTTTTAATCATTAAGAAAATCAAGGATTACTGGAGGAAGAAAGGGAGGAAAGTGAAATTGAAGATTATCAGGTCAGCCAGGATCTCACTGAATGGCCCAACAGACTCAGTGCCCTCAATGAACTCATTCTGCTCCTGTGGTCTTAATTCTATAGTGGGAGCCAGGAGTCCTGTGCTTATTGGGCAAACAGTGATCAGACACCTGAGGGCAATGAAGTGGGGGAGGGGAAGAGGTTTGGGGGAACAAGTTTTGGAGACTCGGCTGGAAGGCAGAAGGTGGGGCATCTTCTTTCCTGTGTGCAGACGGTACCATGTAAAAGATATAACCCCACCCGGCCTTCCTTTATCCCGCACTTTCACCAACCGGGGGGGAGAAACATCCGATACTCATACTGCCCCGCCGATAGAAAATAAGAATGTGAGCAGGCTATTCAGCCCTTTGAGCCTGCTCCACCATTCGTGGCTGATGCTCCAGCTCAGTGTCCTGTTCCTGCTTTGTCCCTATTCCCTTTGATCCCCCGGCCCTAAGAACTGCATCTAACTCCATCTTCAAAACATTCAATGTTTTGGCCTCAACTGCTTTCTGTGGCTTAAATTTCCAAGACTCACCGCTCTGGATGAAGAAATTTTTCCTCATCTCAAATGGCATACCCCTGTGCTTAGATTTTTACCCCTCTGGTTCTGGACTCCTCAGTCATCAGGAGGATCTTTTCTGTGTTTATCCTGCCTGTCATGTTAGAATAAAATAGGTTTCTATGAGATCTCCTCTCATTTTGCTGAACTCCAGTGACTATAATCTTGACTAATCCAATCTGTCTTCATACGTCAGTCCTGCCATCCCAGGAATCAGTCTAGGAACCCTTTGCTGTGTCCCATCCATAGCCAGAACATCCTTACTCAGATAAGGAGACTTAAACTGCACAGAGTACTCTAGATGTGGTCTCACAAAAGTCCTGTACTGTCCTGCAGCATGACATCCCTGGTCTGTACTCCAATCCACTCACTTTAACATTTACCTTCTTCACCACCAAGACAAGAATGCTCAGGATTTTTTATGAATCATTTTCAAAACTTAATTTGTGGGGCTTGGGTGTCGCTGCCTGGCCAACATTGATAGCCCATCCCTATTTGTCCTTGAGAAGGTGGTAGTGAGCTCCCTTCTTGAATCGCTGCAGCCCACATGCTGTGGGTTGACCCACAATGCTGGTAGGGAGGGAGTTCCAGGATTTTGACCCAATGAATGAATGGCGGTGTATTTCCATGTTAGGATGGTGAGTGGTTTAGTTTAATTTCCCCTTTTCCCAGTCTTGTCACCATTCAGATAATAATCTGCATTCCTGTTTTTGCGCTACCAAAGTGGATATCCTCACAGTTATCTGCATTTTACTTCATCTGCCATGCATTTGCCCACTAACGGATTTTGTATGTAGGTGGTGTTCGCATGCTTTAGCTGTCCTTGTCTTTCTAGATAGTAGAGCTCATAGATTTGGACAGTACTGTCTAAGGACCCTTAATGAGTTTCTTTAAAAATGTACTTAAGGGATTCCTGGAGAGACCAGAGAAGTGATCTTGTTTTCCTTATATCAGAGAAAGAAGTGGAGGGGGCATGGTTTGGGGGTGAGGTGGGCAGACGGTGAGAAGCTATGAAATATTTAGTGACAGTAAATAAGAAGAAAGTGTTTCAAAAAGAGTCGGCAAGCACAGATTCAAGGGAATGGTCAAACTAGCAGGAGGCAAAATGAGGGAATTGTAAAGTGAGTAAGGATGACTTGGGTTGCATGGCACAAAAGGAGGAGAAAGCAATTCAATGGTTACTTTCAAAAGGCAATTGGATTAATACTTGAAGGGGAAAATGTTTGCAAATATGTGGGTGACGCTGGATAGAAATTGTCAGCACACGAAGACAGACAAATAGCTATCTCTTGTGCTATATCATACTGCAATTGTAACCCTGTACTGGCTTTGTCCTTTAGGCTCACACTGGGAATGATGCTGACCACTGCCCTTCTGTCCATGTGGCTGAGTAACACAGCCACCACAGCCATGATGATGCCGATAGCCACTGCTATCCTTAAGAGGCTGTATGGAGAAATGGAGGCTGTGCCACAGAGTAAAACCAGCGACACAGGTAGTCTTAAGTAAAATCTGATCTTAAACCGAAATGTTAATTCCTGTTCTTTATGCTAAAAAGACAAAAAGGGCTGCAATACTCAATAATAGAAAATCTGCACGCAATATTTGAACAAACAGGCTGACTCCTGACAGACAGTCTACTAGCCTGAGCTTAATTCCAATCCTGAAAATAAAAACTGCTGGAGATCACACTGGGTCAGGCAGCATCCATGGAGAGAAAGCAAACTAACGTTTCAAATGTAAACTACTCTTCATCAGAGCTCCAATATTTTTTGGTTTTCAGTGCAAATTTCGGCATCTGCAGTAATTTGCTCCTTAATTTCAATCCTACTTGCTCAGTTTGTGAATGGGATGGTTACTTCCCTACTTGGAACTATAAACCTCTCACAATAACCTATAGGATGCTGTAAACAGAGGCAGGTCCAACTCCCTCTGGAGTTGGATTATTATCTGAGGAAGACAGAACATATCGGGTATAGGAAGAAGGTGGGCAATAGAATCTGCAGACATACATAGAGAAATTCGGCAAGTAAGCAAGAACTTGGCAGATGGCATACAATGTGGGAAATGTGAAATTTGGCAGGATGAATAGATGAGCTGAATATTGTTTAAAAGGAGAAAGGCATGCCAAAAGCTATAGAACAAAGGGATTTGGGAGTCCTTGAATCACAAAAAACTAGCAAGTAAACGGGGAAGGCAACGAGAAGATTGGTTTTTATTTCAGAGGGATTAGAGTGTAAAAGTAGGGAGGTTTTGCTGAAACAATACAAGGTATTGGTCAGACCACGGGTAGAATATTGACATAGTTTTGGGCCCCTTAGCCTTAGTAAGGTATACTAGCACGGAGGAATTTCAAAGAATATTCAAGAGGCTGAGACCAGGTATGGAGACACTGTCTTGCATGGAGAGGTTGAGTGGATTAGGCCTGTCATTGGAAATAAAAGTGAAAAAGAATTTGAAAATTATTACACTGTATCTATGTGCACAAAAACAGAATTAACGGGCCGAAGTTTCCCAAAACTCAGCTCTTAATTCAACAGACCTTCACAAAGGGCTTCTCTCAGTGAACTCTAGCAAGTTATCTCATGCGATTCTCCACTCTTTGCCCGATTATCTATGCTCCAGGTACCACTACGCTCAGTCGGGAAGTGTTGGCACCTTCCTGCACTCACCCTGCTGAGGCCACATTGAAACCCAAGCCGCAAACTCGGCCAAAATCTGCCGCCCAGATTTGAAGTCACTGTCTGGGTCAGTATGTGCCCAATGTCTGCAGGAGTGCACGGCCATGCTGCAGTAAGGTTGATGACCTTCTGCACTTTGCCACAGCCTTCTCTCTGCGACCTCACAGTCACTCTTAACTCTGCCATTGCATCCATCTCAGCTCTCATGGTTCACCATTCGCAAAATTGCATGCAGCATCTTCCCTTAATGACTCTCATTCATCCCATCCGCCCCAAACTACTAACATTTCCTGCACTCTGTGCTTCCTACTTACTCACCTTCAGCCTCCTAACTGACCACAAGTCCCCCTTGACTGTTCATTGCTGCCAAACATGATAAGCTGCTTGGCTATCTGTCTGCACTAAAAGGCAAGGCCGAGAATGCTGTGGGTATCCAAGTGGGTGCAGAGTGAGTGCACTCTAAGAGACACAGCCAAGAGGCCTGAGATCCTTCCCTGTTCCAATGCATAGAATGAATACCTGTCCCTGCAGTAAAGCAGCCTCACAGCAGCATTATGAAAAAAGGTGTCGTATTATGTGATTGCTGAATGTGCAATGATGAAATGGCAAGGCTGGTGCTTTGCTGATGCCAATCTATCTGGTGGCACAGTGGTTAACACTGCTGCCTCACAATGCCAGGGATCCAGGTTCAATACCAGCCTCAGGTAATTGTCAGTGTGGAGTTTGCACATTCTCCCCATGTCTGCACAGGTTTCCTTCGGGAGCTCCAGTTTCCTCCCACAGCCCAAATATGTGCAGGTTAGGTGGATCGGCTATGCTGAATTGCTCCATGGTGTACAGACTGGGTGGGTTAGCCATGGGAAATGTGGGGTTACAGGGATAGGGTGAAGGCTTGGGTGGGGTGCTCTGGGGAGGATTGGTGCAGAGTCATAGAGATGTACAGCACAGAAACAGACCAACTCATCTATCCCAATCAGATATCCCAACCCAATCTAGTCCCACCTGCCAGCACCCAGCCCATATCCCTCCAAACCCTTCCTATTCATATACCCATCCAGATGCCTTTTAAATGTTGCAATTGTACCAGCCTCCACCACTTCCCCTTGCAGTTCATTCCATACATGTACCACCCTCTGCGTGAAAAAGTTGCCCCTTAGGTCTCTTTTATATTTTTGCCCTCTTACCCTAAACCAATGCCCTCTAGTCCTGGACTCCCCTACCCCAGGTAAAAGACTTTGTCTATTTATCCTATCCATGTCTCTCATGACTTTACAAACCTCTATAAGGTCACCCCTCAGCCTCCAATGCTCCAGGGAAAACAGCCCCAGCCTATTCAACCTCTCCTGATAGTTCAAATCCTCCAATCCCGGCAACGTCCTAGTAAATGTCTTCTGGACCCTTTCAAGTTTCACAACATCCTTCTAATAGGAAAGAGACCAGAATCACACGCAATATTCCAGAAGTGGCCTAACCAATGTCCTGTACAGCCGCAACATGACCTCCCAACTCCTGTACTCATTACTCTGGCCAATAAAGGAAAGCATACCGAACACCTTCATCACTATCCTATCTACATGTGACTCCACTTTCATGAACCTGCACTCCAAGGTCTCTTTGGAAAAAGTGAGGACTGCAGATGCTGGAGATTAGAGTCGAGAGTGTGTTGCTGGAAAAGCACAGCAGGACAGGCAGCATCCGAGAAGCAGGTGAATCAATGTTTTGGGCATAAGCCCTTCACCAGGAAGAAGTAAATTTCTTTGCTGTCCACTACACCTCTAATTTTGGTATCATCTGCAAACTTACTAACTACATTCTTATGCTAACATCCGAATCATTTATGTAAATGACAAAAGTAGTGGACCCAGCACCAGTCCTTGTGGCACTCCACTGGTCACAGGCCTCTAGTCTGAAAAACAACCCTCGACTACCTTTGAGTCAGTTCTGTATCCAAATGGCTGTGGACCGAACAGCCTCCACCTCCACTGTAGGGATTCGAGGGTTCTATGACAGAGGGTACATGCAGACAGTCATTGGTCAAAATGGAGGTCCAGAGAAGTAAGTGTCAAGATGCCATATAACCACACAAACTATCATGTCATGAATTGCCACCACATTGTCAGTTTTTCTCCACTGCTGGCAAACATAGCAAGTTGCATATAAATGAGGTGAAATGAGGTATTATCAAAATGTTAATGCCGGCGAATTGGCCCCTCACCCCTGAACAGGGACATTCTTATTAAAACCCATTAAATTCTTATTGGGCTTCTTTTCCTCATGTCAAAAATGGCATTTCTTCATCTTGCCCGTCCTTCCTAATGACTCGCTATTTACTGCATTGTTCAGGGGCTGGGAAAATTCAGCCAAACGTTTCAGCTCAGCAACCTTTTGTTAGACATAGCAGATGTCACAGATTTTCAGGGAACTCAGTGACAGAGAATGTGGGAAAAGTACAATAGGGAAGATCCATGATAGAACAGGAGGCTGGAGAGATTCAATCAGCATAAATGATAACTAACAGCAACTACTGTCTGAAAAACATGGGGACAATAATTACGGCCTGAAATTATTAAGTTGGTTTGATCTGGAAAATGCCTGAACTTGAAAGGGCTCAGAAAAGATTTACTAGGATGTTGTCAGGGTTGGAGTATTTGAGCTATAGGAGAGGTTGAATAGGCTGGGGCTGTTTTCCCTGGAGTGTCGGAGGCTGGAGGGGTGACCTTATAGAGGTTTATAAAATCATGAAGGGTATGGATAGGATAAATGGACAAAGTCTTTTCCCTGCAGTGGGGGAGTCCAGAACTAGAAGGCACAGGTTTGGGTGAGAGGGGAAAGATATAAAACAGACCTGAGGGGCAACGTTTTCACTCAGAGGGTGGTACGTGTATGGAATGAGCTGCCAGATGAAGTGGTGGAGGCTGGTACAATTGCAACATTGAAAAAGCATCTGGAAGGGTATATGAATAGGAAGAATTTGGAGGGATAAGAGCCAGGTGCTGGCAGGTAGGACTAGATTGGATTGGAATACCTGGTCGGCATGGACGAGTTGGACCGAAGGGTCTGTTTCCATGCTGTACATCTCTATGACTCTATAAAGATGAAGTACTGTTCCCTGCAGTGTTCTTTTTAACCAACCAATTAAATATTTTGGGAATATGGTCACTTGTGTTTCAGGACACATGGCAGCAACCTGTGCACTGAGAGCTGCATGAACAATAATATATTGCGTGCATTTCTGGATCCTCATTATAGGAGGGATGTGATTGCACTGGACAGAGTGTAGATGAGATTTGTCAGGATGTTGCCTGGGCTGGAGAGTTTTAGTTCTGCAGACAGATTGGATAGATTGGGGTTGGTTTCCTTGGAACAGAGGATATTGAGAGGGGACGTATAAGATGTGTAAAGTTATGAGAGGTATAGACTGGGTAGACAGGAAGGAACTTTTCCCCTTGATGGAGGGATCAATGACCGGGGGTGGGGGAGGATGTAAGGTCAGGAACAGGAAGTTTTGAGGAGATGCAAGGAAAACCGTTTTCACCCAGAGGGTGTTGGGAATCTGGAATTCGCTGCCTGTAGGAGTGGTGGAGGAAGAAGTATTTCAATGTGCACTTGAGATGCCAAGGCATAAAAGGCTATGGGCCAAGTACTGGGAAACGGGATTAGAATAGTTAGGTGACTGTTTTGACCACTGGTGGATGCAGTTGGCTAAAGGGCCTTTCAGTGTGCTATAAGTGGGCGGCACGGTGGCATAGTGGTTAGCACTGCTGCCTCACAGCGCCAGAGACCCGGGTTCAATTCCCGCCTCAGGCGACTGACTGTGTGGAGTTTGCACGTTCTCCCCGTGTCTGCGTGGGTTTCCTCCGGGTGCTCCGGTTTCCTCCCACAGTCCAAAGATGTGCAGGTCAGGTGAATTGGCCATGCTAAATTGTCCATAGTGTTAGGTAAGGGATAAATGTAGGGGTATGGGTGGGTTACGCTTCGGCGGGGCGGTGTGGACTTGTTGGGCCGAAGGGCCTGTTTCCATACTGTAAGTAATCTAATATAATCTAAAAAAAAAATCTCAATGACTCTATGACTGGATGGAGTCAAGGTTAGCAAGGTGGCCCACAGTGTTAGAGAGGAGAAATTGAGGACTGCAGATGCTGGACACACTTTCCTCATTCCTGAAAGCATTTCCAATGCCCCTCCCCCCAAGTTCCTCCTCCCTACCTTTTATCTTAGCCTGCTGGACACACTTTCCGCATTCCTGAAGAAGGGCTCATGCCCGAAACGTCGATTCTCCTGCTCCTTGGATGCTGCCTGACCAGCTGCGCTTTTCCAGCAACACATTTCCAGCACAGTGTTAAAGACCTAGGTTCAATTCCAGCCTCGGGGGAGCATCTCATGGGTTTCATCCATGTGCTCCGGTTTCCTCCTAGAGTCCAAGCATACGTAGGTTAGGTGGATTGGCCATGCCAAATTGTCCATTGTCTTCAAGGAGGTGTAGGATAGTTGAATTAGCCATGGGAAATGGAGGGTTACAGCAATGAGGGTGGGATACCCTTTAGAGAATTGATGCACACATGATGGGCTGAATAGCATGCTCCCATACCTTAGGGATCCTATGATGAAGGAAATTCAAGTTAACAAATGACGCGAAGGTTAAACGAAGGGCTGGTATTTCATGATTTTTTTTAAAAATTAATTTGCAGTATGCAGTCATCGTTGGGCCAGCATTTATTACCCATCCTTAGTTGCCCTTGACAGGGTGGTGATGAGTTGCATGTTTGAGCCGCTGTAGTCTATGGCAGGTTGGAACACTCATGGTGCTGTTAGAGAAGGATCCAAAGGAAAAGTGGCTCAGCCTCTGGACCTGACAAAGGGATTTCCAAGCCCCAGTGCATCAGTCACTAAAGCTGAACACCAAATTAGCAAGGCTATGAAAAAGCAAATCTATAGGCTTTTCTTCTAAAAGGACTGTTTGTAAAGTAGGAAGGTTATGCTGCCAATTTTCAGCCAATTTGTTAAACCTGTGCCCCACATGCCATCGAAGCTGGAGGTAGAAGATCTCACAGCTACTATTTCAAGAAGAACACAGGAGTGCTCCTGATGTCCTTGTCAACAACCCATACTGAAACAGATGAATTAGGGTAATAAAAATTGTATAAGCTATATTATTACCATCTAATCTGGATTTTAAAACAGGCAGATCGATTTTGGTTAGTTCCATCTTAAAAAGGATCAGAAAGTCATTTGAAACAGTGACTTAAACTCTTACTTTCTGAGAAGGCATGTGACTCCAGTGAAGTGTCTGACAGGATACATATTGTGTTAATGGGTGGAATGCTTACATTGCTAAACCTACAAACAGACGAGAGACCATTAGTTTAGCTGTGGACTTCAGTTTAGCTCAGAACAATCAGGGAATTCAGGTTGGTTCAGTTTTTATTTCTGGCAGGAGAATCAGGTTTTTCAGTACATTTCCAAGGAGCCTGGCTGACATGGTTTTGGTCTATGACACACTCATGTTGTGAGAGTGTAAAGATGTATTCCAGAATCCGAGCTGAAAGGAAGTTTATCCCAGCACAAATGGAAAGTGGTGGTGCTAACAGACTCAAAACGAAATTGTAAAGTTGTCTCAACAGTGCAAGGAAAAGAACTGGGAAGAATAAGTGAAGTATAACATCACAGATTTGAGATAGGATTGATATGTCATACTGCTATGACACAAAGTTGGGTGGCAGGGTGAAATGTGAGGAGGATGTTAGGAGAATACAGGGTGACCTGGACAGGCTAGGTGAGTGGACAGATGCATGGCAGATGCAGTTTAATATGGATAAATGTGTGGTTATCCACTTTGGTGGCAAGAACAGGAAGGCAGATTACTACCTAAATGGAGTCTAGCTAGGTAAAGGGGCAGTACAATGAGACCTAGGTGTTCTTGTACATCAGTCAATGAAAGCAAGCATGCAGGTACAGTAGGCAGTGAAGAAAGGTAATAGCATGCTCGCCTTCATAACAAGAGGGATTGAGTATAGACGCAAAGAGGTCCTTCTGCAGCCGTAAAGGGCCCTGGTGAGACCGCACCTGGAATATCGTGCGCAGTTTTGGTCTCCAAATTTGAGGAAAGACATTCTGGCTATTGAGGGAGTTCAGCGTAGGTTCACAAGGTCAATTCCCGGAATGGCGGGACTATCTTACGCTGAAAGATTGGAGCGACTGAGCTTGTATACGTTTGAGTTTAGAAGACTGTGAGGGGATCTGATTGAGACAGTATAAGATTATTAAAGGATTGGACACTCTGGAGGCAGGAAGCATGTTTCCGCTGATGGGTGAGTCCCAAACCAGAGGACACAGTTTAAAAATAAGGGATAGGTCACTTAGAACAGAGTTGAGGAGAAACTTCTTCACTCAGAGAGTGGTGGGTGTGTGGAATGCTCTGTCCCAGAAGGCTTTGGAGGCCAAGTCTCTGGATACTTTCAAGAAAGAGTTGGATAGAGCTCTTAAGGATAGCGGAATCAAGGGTTTTGGGGATAAGGCAGGAACAGGATACTGATTGAGGATGATCAGCCATGATCATAATGAATGGTGGTGCTGGCTCGAAGGGCAGAATAGCCTACTCCTGCACCTATTGTCTATTGTCTATTGTCTAATGTCTCTCAGACAGATTACATGTTAGAGGAAGGAAACTGATTGAAATTCTGTTTTGCTTGTCAAAGCTTTGTTAATTTGATTTTTCTTTTATGTAATCAATTCATGTTCTGTTGTTAAAGAACATCTGCAGCCTAACATTTCAGTCATTAACTACCACAGTAACAAATTGCAGAAATCAAACATTTGGTCTCTGAAGCCAGCTTTCATTCTGGAATTAGAGTTGTCCAGGAATCCCATTCTTTGGGATAGTATTAGTCAGTTATTTCAGAGCAGCTTATTTGGTGCCAAAGTTAACATCTGCCCCTATGCTGCAAGAACATTGGCAACACTTTCAAAAGTACTTAAATGGCATAGAGCACTTTGGGATGTCTTGTGAATAGGCCTTTTCATGAAAATCGTTTTCTTCTTTATGAACTTATCTAAAATGTAAGATCTTTAAAATAAGGAAATAAATAATGATGAAGGTTCCTTCTTTCGCTAAAGAATTACAGAAGCACGAATTGCCTACTGAAGAGAATCCTGATAATCAAGAAGCAGAAGAGGAAGGGTAAGAATGAAGTGGAGTTTATAAATGGGCTTAACATTCCTTTAGTCACAATGTATTGCAGTATCATGTATTTATGAGACTTCCTATTGGTCGTTTGTTAATTGTATATTTGTGGGAGGTGCCATGATGTAGTGGGCAGTGCCCCTCATCTGAGCCAGGTATCTCAGCCACCTGCCCTGTGTAGCTCCGATTGGTGACAATATGGGCTTCGATCTCTGTAGCAGTTGGGGTGGATTCAGAACCTTGATGGCTGACCCAAGTTAGCGATCACAGCTTTGTGATTGGGTGGGGGTAACGCAAGAAGGTGTATGCTTAGCTGAATAATTAAATGGAAAACAATATCTTCAGGCACCCCAGACCAGTGAGAAAAGAGGGCAGCATTGTCAAGAATCATGAATATCAAGATAGCAATCTGCTAGAACAGGTTTTCAGAAAACTTGAGAAAGGACACCAGACTCAAATACAAATGGACAAAATGCTGCAAGAAGGAACATTTATAGTTGTTTGAGAAGATTAAAAACACTGACAATGCATGCGATTGAACATTTGGCAGAACCCGTATAACCCCCATCTGCCCATTCGCTAGCCCTGCTATTTCTCTCACACTGCATCTCTTCACGGTGTTATGATCCCCCAGTTAGGGAGAGGTGATGGCCTCATGGCATGATCACTAGATTATTAATCCAGGACCCAGGCAATGTTCTGGGGACCTGTGTTGAAATCCCACCATGACAGAAGGTAGACTTTGAACTAAATTTAAAAACAATCTGAAATTAAGAGTTTAATAATTTTTAAAAATTCAGTCTTGGGACGTGAGCATCCCTGGCTAGGCTAGTATTTATTTCCCACCCTCTATTGCCCTAGAGTAGGTGGTGGTGAGTTACTTTCTTGCAGTCGATTGATACAACTGAGTGGCTCAGTTAAGAGTCAACCACGTTGCTGTGGGTCTGGAGTCACATGTGGGCCAGACCAGGTAAGGACGACAGTTTCCTTCCCTAAAGGACGTGAATGAACCAGGTAGATTTTACCAACAATCAGCAATGGTTTCATGATCATCAGTTGATTCTTAATTTCAGATTTTTTTTTATTGAATTCAAATTCTACCATCTGCTGTGGCGGGATTCTAACCCATGTTCCCAGAACATTAGCTGAGTTTCTGGATTAATAGAATTTTAATTCTAATTCTAATAGTCTAGTGATAATACCACTAGGCCATCGCCTCTCTCCTCGTTGATCAATGATCATGAAAATCATTGTTGACTGTTGGAGAAAAACCCATCTTGCTCACTAATGTTCTTTATGGAAGGAAACTGTGGTCTGGCTTACAGGTGACTCCAGACCCATAGCTGACTCTTAACTGCCCCCTGAGCAAGTAAGGATGGGCAATAAATGCTGGCCTAGTTTGTGATGCCCATATTTCGTGAATGAATTCTAAAAAAAAAGCTGATGATGATTCTGAACAAGCCATATCTTAAAATAAAACCTGGCTTGTTAGATTACATGCATTTTTAAGAAAATAGTTAACATGGTGGTTAGTTACTGAAATGTATTTACACGAGGCTGCAGTTACTCTTCAACAACAGAACCTAAGTTGTTACCCAAAAACGAAAGAAACAATAGGGATAAAGAAGACAGGTTTGAAAAATCTTAACTTAAAAAGCTAAACAAATTTTGACCCTGTTTCCTAATAATATCCATTACAGAGATTTAAAGAGAAATCACATTCCTATTACAGTACTTTAAGTTTCTACTAACTGACTCTTTCAGCTTATTTTCTGAGGTCTTTGGTGACAAGATTCCTTTCCAAATCTGCAGGTATAAACCTTTCACTATTCTGAGGGCCTAAACGTTCTCAGTTCTAACAACTTGAAGATGGCAAACTCTCTCGGCCTGAAAGCTTCATGGACTAAAAAACACTGCTACTGCAGTGATTGGGTCCTCTGAACTGAATTGAACTCAAAAATAAAATTCTTGCTAAGAGAAAAATGAAATAACTCCACAAAGGCCAGTATCCAGTCTCCAAGTCGCCCTTTATTATACACGCATTGTACTTAATAGTGATCCAGATGCCTCAGAGCCAGCTCTCAGAGTGAATAGAATCTCTGACACTCCTGTTTATATCTGTCAGCCAGAGCTCCCTGATTGGACCAGGTTAACAACCCCAATTAGGGAACTCATATTCTATGAGGTCCACCTGGTTGACCTCAGTACAATGACTGCAAAAATCATTTCCCTTTTCTCTTTTGAACCAAAATCCATTTTACTTTTATAATAGCAGTAACATATTGGTATAGAGAGAGAATTGGTTGGCTAACAGGAAGCAGGGAATAGGCAGGAATAGGTTGTTTTTTGGGTTGGAAAGATGCAGCAGGTGGAGTGTTTGAGGACTCTGAGTTTATACTCAATGGGGTTTAGAAGGATGAGGGGGGTCTGATTGAAACATACAGAATACTGAATGGCCTGGATAGAGCAATTGTTGGGAAGATGTTTCAGAACATAGTACAGTTCAGCACAGTGCAGGCTCTTCAGCCCTTGATGTTGTGCCAGCCTTTCATCCTACTAAAAGATCATACTAACCTACATACCCTTCATTGTACTATCTTCCATGTGCCTATCCAAGAGTCGCTTAAATGTCCCTAATGTATCTGAGTCTACTACCACTGCTGGCAGTGCATTCCATGCACCCACCACTCTCTGTGTAAAAAAACCTACCTCTGACATCTCCCTGAAACCTTCTTCCAATCACCTTAAAATTATGCCCTCTCGTGATAGCCCTGGAAAAGGATCCCTGGCTATCCACTCTATCTATGTCTCTCATCATCTTGTACACCTCTATCAAGTCACCTCTCATCCTTCTTTGCTCCAATGAGAGAAGCCCTACCTCCCTCAACCTTTTTTCATAAGACATGCCCTCCAGTCCAGGCAGTTTCCTGGTAAATCTCCTCTGCACCCTCTGTAAAGCTTCCACCTCTTTCCAATAATGAGGCGAACAGAACTGAACACAATATGCCAGGTTTGGTCGAGCTGCAGCATAACCTTGTGGCTCTTAAACTCAATTCCCCTGCTGATGAAAGCCAACAGACCATAACCCTTCTTGACAACCCTATCAACTTGGGTGGCAACTTTTGAGGGATCTATGGACATGGACCCCAAGATCCATCTGTTCCTCCACACTGCTAAGAATCCTGCCTTTAACCCTGTATTCTGCATTCAAAGACAACCTTCCAAAGTGACAATATGCGACAACAATAACTCAAAGCATGTCTGGAAAAGACTCAATTGGTAGGAGAGACTAGGACCCAAGGCATAGCCTTAGAGTAAAGGGAACACCTTTTAGAACGAAGGTGAGGAGAAATTTCTTCAGCCAGAGAATTGTGAATCTATGGAATTCATTGCCACAGAAGGCTGTGGAGGCCAGCTCATTGGGTATATTCAAGGTGGATAGATTCTTGAGTATCAAGGGGATCAAGGATTACAGGGAGAAAGCGGCAAAATGGGGTTAAGAAACTTATCGGCCATGATTGAATGGCAGAGCAGACTTGATGGGCTGAATGGCCTAATTTCTACTCGTAAGTCTTACAGTCTTATGAGTGCAATGGGGTCAGTGTTAGGACATCAGCTATTTACAATTGATTTCAGTGACTTGGATAAAGGTACTTGCTGATGTCACAAGATAGGTAGGACAGTAACGTGTGAAGAAGCTAGCAGAATCTATGAAGGGATTTGGATAAGTCAAGCAAGTTGTCAGAAAGTTGGTAGATGGAGCATAAGGTGGGAAAATATGCGTCTGTCCACTTTGGTGGGAAGATTAGAAAAGCAGCATATTATTTAAACAAAGAGATTGCAGGACTGTGCAGAAAGATCTGGGTATCCTGGTCCATGAATCACAAGTTGTTTGTATGCAGTACAGTAAGGGTTTAAGAAGACACATGAAAGATTACCTTTTTTGCAAAAGGAGTTGAATTAAAAAAAACAGGAATGTTCTTCTGCATTTGTAGAGGGATTGGCGACACCACATCTGAAATACTGTGTAATTTTTCCCTCCTTATTTAAGAAGAACATTTTTCTAAGTGAAAGAGTAGTGCAATTAAGGCAGTCAGCATGGCTTTGTGAGGGGCAGGTCATGCCTCACAAATCTTATTGAATTCTTTGAGGAGGTGTCAAGACAGGTCGACGAATGTCGAGCAGTGGATGTGGTGCATATGGACTTCAGCAAGGCCCCATTCATAAAGTCAGGAAGTATGGGATACAGGGAGATTTGGCTATCTTGATTCAGAATTGGCTGGCTGACAGAAGGCAGAGAGTGGATGTAGATGGAAAGTATTCTGCCTGGAGGACAGCGTTGAATGAGGTCCCGCAGGGCCCTGTACTTGAGCCACTATACTCTTTGTTGTTTTTATAAATGACTTGGATGAGGAGGTTGAGGGGTGGGTTCGTAAATTGGCAGATGATACAAAGGTTGGAGGTGTCATCAATAGTATAGAGGCCTATTGCAGGCTTCAGCGCGACATCGACAGGATACAGAGCTGGATTGAGAAATGGTAGATGGAGTTCAACCTGGATAAATGCGAAGTGATGCATTTTGGAAGGTCGAACTCAAATGCTGATTATAGGATTAAAGACAGGATTCTTGGCAGTGAAGAGGAACAGAGGGATCTGGGTGTGCAAGTCCATAGATCCCTCAAAGTTGCCACCCAAGTGGATGGGGTTGTTAAGAAAGTATATGGTGTTTTGGCTTTCATTAACAGGGGGATCGAGTTTAAGAGCCGTGAGGTTTTGCTGCAGCTCTACAAGTCTCTGGTGAGACCACACTTGGAATATTGTATCCAGTTCTGGTCGCCCTACTATAGGAAAGATACAGAGGCTTTGGAGAGGGTGCAAAGAAGATTTACCAGGATGCTGCCTGGACTGGAGGGCTTGCCTTATGAAGAAAGGTTGAATAAGCTCGGACTTTTCTCTCTGGAGAGAAGGAGGAAGAGAGGAGACCTGATCGAGGTGTACAAGATAATGAGAGGAATAGATAGAGTCAATAGCCAGAGACCTTTCCCCAGGGCAGGATTGACTGGTATGAGGAGTCATAGTTTGAAGATATTAGGAGGAAAGTATAAAGGAGACGTCAGAGGTAGGTTCTTTACGCAGAGAGTTGTGAATGCATGGAATGTGTTGCCAGCAGTGGTGGTGGAAGCAGAGTCATTGGGGACATTTAAGTGACTGCTGGACATGCACATGGATAGCAGTGAGTTGAGGGGTGCGTAGGTTAAGTTACTATATTTTACATTAGGATTAAATCTCGGCACAACATCGTGGGCCAAAGGGTCTGTTCTGTGCTGTATTTTTCTATGTTCTATGTTTGTTGCTGATGTGATGGATAACTGTAATAATGTGATAACTGACAGCCTAACACTGGAGTAGAACAAAACACTGAGGATGGACTATAACACTTCATATTTGACCGAGTCTTGCAGAGCGATGCACTATAGTGGTAGTGTGTCTGAGAATCTGTCACCAGCTCCAAGGAAGCTGTTGACCTCTGACAGAAGAGTTAACAATATTTTCTGTATTCTTTTTCAGGAAGAGTGAAGTACAGGAACTCAAAACTGCGGACTCACCTCATCCAACTGAACAGAGCCAACTGGAAAAGCCTAGCAAGAATTTGGCAAAGGGTATACTCATTTCCATCCCATATGCAGCAACTATCGGAGGGATAAGCACTTTAACAGGAACACCACCAAACCTTATCCTTGATGGTCAACTGAAAAGGTAAATAATGAATTTCTCATGCTCGCGTTTAAAAGAAAGATTCTTCAGAAAGGAATTAGTCACAAAAACAGGTGCATGGCTGGGACCAAGAATATTGTGCGTTTGATTCATTGCTTTGTGTCGAGTGGAGGTGAGTGGAAGAAATGTAATTCCCAAATCCCAAGCTAATACTCTGAGGTAATGGGTTCAAATCCCACTGTGCAGATGGAGATGTTTGAATTCAATAAAATGAAAAACTGGGGTTAAAAGCTAATGGTGAACTTGTAACCATTGTTGTTTTAAAAAAAACCTGTCTGGTTTGCTAATATGCTTTAGGGAAGGAAATCTGCTGCCGTCATATGGTCAGAGCAACATATGACTCCAGACCCACAGCAATGTGGTTTGACCCTTAACTGCCCTTTGGGCAATAAATGCTGGACTAGTCGGTGATCCTGTGAAGTAGTTGTTAAAGCAAGACTGCTGAAAAGTACATGTATGAAGAGGCCAGGATTGAGTCTGACTGCAACATCCTTCTATAATTAGTGCAACATGCCCTGTTACAATCACATAGTTAGATCATGTGAGAGTGTTATCAGGAAGCATTTTTAGCACAAAATGGATAAAGTATGGAATTCTTATCCTCCCCACCCCCATCCCCGATAAGCCTGTAGTTGCTGAATCAGTTTGAGCCTTCAAGATATTCAGGGATAAGAGTCACAGGTGAAGAAATTGAGTTGCAGTCAGATCAGCCCAAATCTAATTGAATGGTGAAGTAAGCTTGAGAGACTGAATAACCTATTCCCATTTATATTAGGACCAGGTGAGAAGGGGTTGAAATGGCTCCCCCTTTTTTTCTCACTCATTGTTTGTTTGCAACAGGATTTTGAACTTGACAAGCATGTATTTACCAATTCTGACTGTGTACTTAACTTTTTACATGCTGTGATAATGAATGAACCGGATGGTTTTCTTGAGTTGAACAAGGAAGGGCTTATGTTAATGGTGAGGTAATCAAACTCAGCAAACAGGGTGCTGCCTTATATGGAGAGAGACAGAGGGAGTAGCAATTTTCTCTCACAACGGCTGGTGGTTTTCTGCTGAGACATGTCCTGGATAAACGCACACAAAACTAGTTTGGATACACGACTTCTCTCTAACTGCCATTAGAATCTCAAAACGCCATTAGATGTTGTAAAAGAAAGCATTGATTTCCTGATGAATGCAAAGTCATCTTAAGAAAGTCAAGGTCTAAGATAGTTATTTGGTAGTATAGATCTTGAGAAAGACTGAAAAGAAGACACTTTTTATCTCACAGGACATGCGCAAAAATAGATGAAAACCAACATTTATATTGCACAAGAGAAAATTACTGCTTGCTGCACAAGTGAGCTTTGATTGGTCGATGCATGTGATTGACAGTTAACAGTCTTTGTTTAAACGTATTGAGAGGTCGCCTGGCCACTTCTCAGGTCCAAGAATGTATGAAGACTTTCCTTGAATTTGCATGCTACACCATGAGAAATAATGTGATCAGGGTAAAGTTAAAAATCACACAACACCAGGTTATAGTCTAACAGGTTTATTTGGAAGCACTAACTTTTGGACAATCACCTGATGAAGGAGCAGCGCTCCAAAAGCTAGTGCTTCCAAATAAACCTGTTGGACTGTAACCTGGTGTTGTGTGATTTTTAACTTTGCCCAGCCAAGTCCAACACCAGCTCCTCCACATTGTGATCAGGATAGTCATTGTCACACAGGGTAGCTTTGTTGGGCTCGATTTCTGCATTGAGTTTGCACAGTGAATGCCGGGCCCTATTTACAGAGGAACCTCAATTATCCAGCATTCAATTAACCAAATTTCAGATTATCGAACAGGATCACAAGGTCCTGATGCTTGGCTAACTATGTTATCCGGCATTCGATTATCTGGCATTTGATTAACCGAATGAAATACTCCCTGCCTGAGTCCTTTGGGCAATCGAGGTTGCTGAGAAATCCAATCTTGTAAAACATGGAACTGGAGTGTGTATACTGACCAGTGAAGATAGGTTGTCGTAGACAGTAGAGGCGAATCCCTTTTCTGATCTCTCAATCAAGTCATCAAGGAAAGTAAGCTCATTTGACTTCCTTGAATTTCAATTCTTGCAAATTGTCCTGATGAGTGCAAGATGTAAATCTTCCAAGTCATAGAGTCATAGAGATGCTTAGCACGGAAAGAGACCCTTCGATCCAACTGGCCCATGCCAACCAGATATCCTAAATTAATTTAGTCCTATTTGCCAACACTTGACTCATATCCCTCTAAACCCTTCCTATTCCTTTACCCATCCAGATGTCTTTTAAATGTTGTAATTGTACCAGCCTCCACCACTTCCTCTGGCAGCTCATTCTATACACACACCACCCTCTGTGTGAAAACTTTGTCCCTTAAATCCCTTTTATGTCTTTCCCCTCTCACCCTAAACCTATGCCCTCTAGTTCTGGACTCCCCCACCTCCGGGAAAAGTCTTTGTCTATTTACCCTATCCATGCCCCTCATGATTTTATAAACCTCTATAAATGTCACCCCTCAGCGTCGTCACTCCAGGGAAAGCAGCCCCAGCCTGTTCAGCCTCTCCCTATAGCTCAGACCCTCCAACCCTGGCAACATCCTCGTAAGTCTTTTCTGAACCCTTTCAAGTTTCAACACCCATCCGATAGGAAGGAGACCAGAATTGTACACAATATTCCAAAAGTGGCTTAATTAATGTTCTGGACAGCAGCAACATGACTTCCCAACTCCTGTACTCAATGCCCTGACCAATAAAGAAAAGCATACCAAAGGCCTTCTTCAATGTATTGCCACCTGTGACTCTACTTTCAAGGAGCTATGAACCTGCACTCCAAGGTCTCTTTGTTGAGCAACACTCCCTAGGACCTGCTCTGGTTTAATTTCCCAAAATGCAGCACCTCGCATTTATCTGAATTAAACTCCATCTGTCATTTCTCAGCCCATTGGCCCATCTGATCAAGATCCCATTGTACTCTGAGGTAACCTTCTTTGCTGTCCACTATACCTCCAATTTTGGTGTCATGTGCACACTTACTAACTATACCTCCTAATTTCACATCCAAATCATTTATATAAATGACGAAAAGTAGTGGACCCTGCACTGATCCTTGTGGCACACCACTAGTCACAGGCCTCCAGTCTGAAAAGCAACCTTCCACCACCACCCTCTGTCTTCTACCTTTGAGTTAGTTTTGTATCTAAATGGCTAGTTCTCCCTTTTTATATGAGCCTTTAGAGTTATAGAGATGTACAGCATGGAAACAGACGCTTCGGTTCAACTCGTCCATGCTGACCAGATATCCCAACCCAATCTAGGCCCACCTGCCAGCACCCGGCCCATATCCCTCCAAACCCTTCCTATTCATATACCCAGCCAAATGCCTCTTAAATGTTGCAATTGTACCAGCCTCCAACACTTCCTCTGTCAGCTCATTCTATACATGTACCACCCTCTGCGTGAAAAAGTTGCCCTTAGGTCTCTTTCATATCTTTCCCCTCTCACCCTAAACCTATGCGTCTAGTTCTGGACTTCCCGACCCCAGGGAAAAGACTTTGTCTATTTATCCTATCCATGCCCCTCATAATTTTGTAAACCTCTATAAGGTCACCCCTCAGCCTCCGGCGCTCCAGGGAAAACAGCCCCAGTCTGTTCAGCCTCTCCCGATAGCTCAAATCCTCCAACCCTGGCAACATCCTTGTAAATCTTTTCTGAAGCCTTTCAAGTTTCACAACATCATTTTACAGGTTCTGTGCCTTTTTACAGCAATACTCAAACTCAAGGACTTTTCTCCAAGCAATAACATTAGATTGGTTCATTCTTCCAAAGTCTAATATCTGAATATGCATTTGATAATGCAGGATAATAGCTCTTTATACATTTCCATGGTTATTTGTCACTGGTGAGGTCTTTGTAGATCCTGGTGAAGTGGGATTACAATAATGCAAATTGGTAGCTTACTTGCAGTCAATGTCCCTGTTTCATTAAAAACTGTCTTTTTATAAGTTTCAGATATGAAACGTGGGTGAGCACCATGATGCGAAAGTGGCTCATTGGTTAGCACTGCTGCCTCACAGCAACAGGGACCTGGGTTTGATTCCACCCTCATGCGACTGTCTGTTTGAGGTTTGCACATGTGCACCCCCCATGTCTGCGTGGGTTTCCCCAAGGTGCTCTGGTTTCCTCCCATTATCCAAAGATGTGCAGGTTAAGTGGATTGGCCTGCTAATTTGCCTATAGTGCTGAAGGAAGTGTCGACTACGTGGATTAGCCACAAGCAATGCAGGGTTACAGGGATCGGGTAGCAGGGTGGTTTTGGGTGGGATGTTGTTTGAAGAGTCAGTGTGGACTCGATGGGCCAAATGGCCTGCTTCCATGTCAATTTAATATTTGACGTAAGTCTGACTTTGCTAGTTGTCAGTTATTAAAAAGCAGTAAGCATCTGCTTTCAGGAGATGTGAGAATAGATTGCCAGTGTGGAACAGGAACTGATTTTTACAATGCCTTGACACTTACTGTAAAACAAGTTAAGTAATATCCAGCCTCCTTATTCAGTAAATGGAAAAGATACAGCAGATGCTGGAAACCCAAACTAAAAGTAGGAAATGCTAAAGGGGGTGCCGGGTGATGTTAGGCATCTGCACAGAGAAAAAGAGATTTAATGTTTCGGGTCAGTGAATCAAGATCCCTGCAATGTGGAAAGAGGCCATTTGGCCCTTCAGGTTCACACTGACTCTCCAAAGAACATCTCACCCAGCGTCCCCTAGCCTCCTAATCCCACATTTCCCTTAGCCTATGCATCTAAACTGCACATTTTTGGAATGTGAGAGGAAACTGGAACACCCAACAGAAGCCCACACAGACACGGGGAGATCATGCAAACTGCACACACCCTGTTGCCAAAGGGTTTAGTATTTTTCTGCATTTCATTTTGTTTATGTTTGCAACTCTAGTATGACAATCCGAAAGGTATGAGATCAGGTTGTCTCTGCACAAATGAGCTGAGAGTGGTTGGAAGAAGAGAGGTAGCAGCCCCAGGAGAATGCGAGAAATTGCATTTCAGAATGCACACCCTCATTTCCACTTGTGAGGGGTAAAAGCCAGTGGACAGGATGATAAAACAGTCATTAATAAATCCAACAAGGAATTCAGATGAAGTTTCTTTAAACAGAGAGTGATTTGAATATGAAACTTGCTTCCACAAGACATGGTTGAGAAAATCTCATGGATGCTTTGGAAAGAAGTCTGGCTAAATGTACAAATGAGAAGAAATAAGAAGGATAGCTATTTTGAATCAACCTGTTCAAATGTGTTCCACTTCAGGAACAAAAAACATAAATTGCTGGAAAACCTCAGCAGCTCTGGCAGCATTTATAGAAAAAAAGCAGAGTTAACGTTTTGGGTCCAATAACCCTTCTTCAGAACTGATGGTAGCCAGGAAAAGGTTGGTATCTATACAGAAGATACTTGCCACCACAACACACCATCATGTTCCCTTACCAACATCTTGGGCTTGCTACAGTG
Source organism: Chiloscyllium plagiosum (assembly GCF_037043375.1). NCBI lineage: Eukaryota > Metazoa > Chordata > Chondrichthyes > Orectolobiformes > Hemiscylliidae > Chiloscyllium > Chiloscyllium plagiosum. The sequence continues at coordinate 16,178,401 of NW_028270153.1, read as the reverse complement.
CTCCAGGGAAACTCAGCGCAAGCTGGAAGTACAGCACTTCATTTTCCATTTGGGTACTCTACAGCCTTCTGGACTCAATATCAAGGTCAACTATTTCAGGGCTTGAGGCACTTTCTCCCGTGTCCTTACCCCAATCCTCACACACCGGGCCTTGTCATCACATGGGCTACTACCACAGACAACTCATTGTCAGCCACTAATGGTTCCTTTTAGCTGCTATTCATTCCCCCAGATTGATCTTTACCCAGTCCTTTATTCAACTGGTTTTCTCTCTCTTTGGACTCTATCTCTATCTGTCATTTACTCCTCCACCCTCCTCCCCCAACCCCATCTTCTGCATTAATGCCAACCTCTTCCCAGCTATCATCAGTTTCTGAAGAAGGATCACTGAACCTGAAACATTAACTCTGCATTCTCTCCACAGATGCTGCCAGACCTGTTGAGTTTTGCCAGCAACTCCAGTTTTTTTATAACACACCTCTGAAGTAGGTGGGGCTCAAACCAGGCCTTCAGGACCAAAGGTCGGGATACTACTACGGCACCAAGAGACCCTTAATACTAGAACGCAGATATTATCCTGTTTAGAAAAAGTCTTGCATACCTCTGCAGTAGGAGAAAGTGGAGATGCTGGAGATCAGAACTGAAAATGTGTTGCTGGAAAAGCGCAGCAGGTCAGGCAGCATCCAAGGAGCAGGAGAATCGACGTTTCGGGCATGAGCCTGAAGAAGGGCTCATGCCCGAAACGTCGATTCTCCTGCTCCTTGGATGCTGCCTGACCTGCTGCGCTTTTCCAGCAACACATTTTCAGCTCATACCTTTGCAGTAGGTCAGATTTGAACCTGTGCAGGAAAACACCCAGTGGATTTTCCCTGATCCATGCTTTAACCGGTCGACCATGTCTACAGGATAAAATTAAGAAGGACAGGCTGTGAGGATTGGGTGATAATTTTGTGAGAGTAGTTTAACAGCATCTGCTTCTATGCTGCAAATGCTTTGTCATCCATGTAATTAATTCTGACTAACAATATCGATCTACTTGTTGGTGCATTTATAATTTGAGTTTGTTTGTCTCGTCAGCATTTTTCCTAATTCGGACGAGTTGAATTTTGGTTCCTGGTTCGTGTTTGCCCTACCCCTCTCTTTGATCTTCCTCATACTGGCGTGGCTCTGGATCACATTCCTGTATGGAGGCCTCAAGCTAAGGTACAAGGTGGGATCGTGGATATAAAACATAAGATACTGCAATGTTTTATACCTGCTGCGTATAACAAAATCTTAAATATGGCAGTCACAGGAAATTTCTCACCTCCCTTTATAAAGCAAAGTTACCATTGTTACAGACAACGACAGGGCTGCTCTCTCATGAGAGAGAGGTGACTGTTGGCGAGTTTAACCTGAGGGTCACTACACCTCAGACAGGAGGAGAGTTTGAGAAGGTAGAACCTTCATGATTAACTCAGCTGGTGAGGGATTTATACTCATGCTGTTATTGCCACTCTGCATTGCAAACCATCCATTGATCCATGTTCAAATAAAGGAAATGTTCCCCTCTCCCAAAAGACTAAATTCTACCATCTAGAAAATTCTCTTATTAAATACACTCTCTTTCAGACATTAACAGTAATCACTTAGACGTGTCTGTATATTCATTTGTATTCAAGGCAATATAATATGACAATCAATCATGTTAGACTAATCTATTTCACGTTATCAACAATTCAAGTCCAAGATAGAGCTCATGACAAAAGCAACAAAACAAAGCTGTGTTTATATGGCACCTTTTAACTGAAATTCTCCATGACAGCTATCTTTACAGCCTCAGTTAAGTTGACAGTAAACCTGTTTTTGAGTCTCCGTGGATTTCAGAGATGAAAGTTAGTTTGGCATTTCGATTATAGTTTATAGTTGCATCCAAAGTTTTTTTTTGAAGGGATGATGATGCTAGTTTTGAATGGAGAAATACCTGGGAAGACAGAAACATTTAACTAGCACAGGATGAGAAACTGGGTGTTTAGCACACCTTAGGAATGGAGGAAAACTGGACAACAATAAGCGAATTGAGAGCATTGTGTGAACGAAGAGAAATTGAAAAAGATTGCAGGTTCAAGGCTCAGAGATAGGGGAAACTGAAGGCAAATTCTGGTGAGTGGGAAAAAGGGGGAATAATAGTAGAAGCAGTGAAACAAATGGTCTGAGACATCATGTGCTCCACATGGTCCTCTCATTACCAGAGGTGGAAGGGATAGGGGAGAGGAGTTTAAGAAGATGGTTGGTTATGGAGGAAATCAGGGTGTTGCCTTTAATCTTCAGGATGATCCTGCAGCAGTGGACAGTTTTGATAGAAGAGGATGAGATTTTATAGAGATTGCTGTGCTCAGTCAGAGCACGGATGGTTCAATGGTTAGCACTGCTACCTCACAGTTCCAGGGACCTGGGTTCAATTCCAGCCTCAGGTGACTGTCTGTGTGGAGTTTGCACATTCTCTGTGTGAGTTCCCTCCCACAGTCCAAAGATATGCATAATAGGTGAATTGGCCATGTTAAATTGCTATAGTGTACAGGCTAGATGGATTAGCCATGGAAAATGCAGTGTTATATGGATGGGTCTGGGTGGGTTGCTCCACCTGGAGGGTCAGTGTGGGCTGAATAGCTTCCATACTGTACAGACTCTGAGTGCAGAAAAGTTAAATTAGCTGAACACCATTGAAGCTTGTGTAAAGTGTACTGATTAAGCTTTATATTGCTAAACAAGTAATTCGGGGGGAGTCATTGACATAATGATAATGTCACTTAACCAGCAATACAGAGGCCCAGGCTAATACTTTCAGGGAATGGACGTGAATTGTTATGAAGTTGTAGGTGTGTATTGTACCTTTAAGAGAGTGTGAAAGCTGGCAAGGATTTAACAAGCACGGATTGTGCTGAATAATTTAAAAATGTAACATTTGGCTGTGAAACAAATAGCTAGAGCTGGATTGCTATATTACACAACAAAGTCGAATTTGGTCAATCAGTTTAAATTATGCCCCAAGATACCAAAATCCAATCGAATTTGAATTTTAATGTTTTGACGATATCAAACGGGTGAGACGATCTGATGTTTTGGGGGGAAAAAATCAGGCATTTTGAACAGTTAATCAGAGTGGCAAAGAGCACCAACAAATACAGATAGCCTGTAGAATCACTCTCTGAAAGCTACCTATCCATGTGAAATCCGTGAAGCAGAAGACCAAAGAAAAGACCCAGGAAAATCTACAGAGGAAACTACAAACGGAAGACTGAAAGCTGACTGGTTTTGAAATTTGAGTTTTTAGTTCAACTTAATTGGGTGGTTTTTAAATCAGATCGGTATATTGTTGTAGAGTGGGAGGTAGATAGATCAATCACACAAAGGAGGATTATAGTGTAGCTAGTTGGTGTTTAATGTTCTTTTTTTTGGAGTTAAAGAATAAATTGTTAAAATTTTCTTTAAATAGTGGGATTTGATAGTTCCTTGTCACTCATACCTTTACGGATTATGAGACAAGGTGAGCTTTTCTGTGTGCCTGGGTTAAATTAGCAGAAAGGTTTACCCTGTGTCGTAACAGGGTGGCACGGTGGCACAGTGGTTAGCACTAGTGCTTCACAGTGCCAGAGACCCGGGTTCAACTCCCGCCTCAGGCGACTGACTGTGTGGAGTTTGCACATTCTCCCCCTGTCTGCGTGGGTTTCCTCCGGGTGCTCCGGTTTCCTCCCACAGTCCAAAAATGTGCAGGTTAGGTGAATTGACCATGCTAAATTGCTTGTAGTGTAAGGTGAAGGGGTAAATGTAGGGGAATGGGGCTGGGTGGGTTGTGGCAGGTCGGTGTGGACTTGTTGGGCTGAAGGGCCTGTTTCCACACTGTAAGTAATCTAAACAGAATCCATTGAAGCAGGTAGAATATAAGATCAATGAATTAAATGTGGAATTGAAAGCTGATCTCAGTAATGGTAGCCATGAAACTACCATAAAAACCCAACTGGTTCACTAATGTTCATCCTTACCTGGTTTGGCCTACAGACTCACAACAATGTGATTGACCCTTAACTGCCCTCTGGGCAAATAGTGTTGGGCAATAAGTCATGGGTTAGCCATCAATGCATTCATTCTATGGAAAAATAAAGTAAAATTAATCAAAATACTTGTTTTGAGTGAAGGCAGCAGTTGCTGAAGAGCACTGACTGAACATTAGGGATAAAAAAGGAACTTGCTAGAACTTTCAGAGGCCGTCTGAAAGCACATTGAGGTACAGCCAATTAGGTGCTTTTAAGGTGCAGTCATTATCAATTTGTATACGGGAAGCTCCCAGGAACAGAAATAATTGAGTAGTCAAAATAGTCCAGGACAGTAGCGATAACGTCCTTGATTTTTCTATCAGGTATCACCATGAGGTCTTCCTTTTCTCACCTGAGAGGGAAGCAGAGCCTTAATTCGACAGCACTAATGACAGTGTAGCACCTCCCCATAACGAGTCTGGAATTTTGAGCATATCTTAAAGTGGACACGAACCCACAACCTGCTGAGAGACAAGCATGGTCCCAACCAAGCCTCTCGTGGGCACAGTGGTGGTGCCCATACCTCAGAGCCAGGAGTCCAATCTGCTCCAGAGCTGTGTGATAACATCTCCAGTACAGGTTGATTAGGGAAAAAAAAACTACCAACCAAGCCATGGATTAAGGATTCCTTTTCTTCATATTTTTTTGTCTACTTTTTAATGGTGGAATTATTAATGCCCTATCAGCACTTTCTTCAGACTGAGATTAGAATCATAGATGGTTAGTAGGTTGGGGTTACTTGATTTTGTTTTGTTTTGTTTGTAATCTCATTTTTAATTTTTCATCCTTTAGGTCACTGATAAAGAGGAAAAGTACGGAATCAGAAATCAAGGCAAAAGCTGTAATCCATTCAGAATTTGCACAGCTCGGTCCACTGACGTGTGTATATACTGCAGTGAATGTGCTTCAGCATTAGCTGCAGTTCTGTGTGGTAATAAAGGCATTAAAGTCAGCTCACGAGTATTAAATTTGGCTGCCCCTATTTAGGTCTGGAACTGTGTAGATATTTGCTAATCGACCTGTTCAGAGATGTCACCATACACCTCTGGAGAGGGTAGACATCAAACCCAGATCTTCTGGCTCTGAGGTAGGGACCCTACCACTGCACCAAAAGAACCTTTCATCAATCAGTTGGCCTGTATTATGGTGGTGGACAGCGTAACTTGGGACTTAATCAGTGTACTTTGAGCCACAAATTCCAAATTCCAAAAATTAGAGTAACAAAATTTGTCTGTTTGTTTCATACTTCTCGTGACCATTTGCATACTCCAAAGCAGAGTTAACGTTTCAGGTCCAGTGACCCTTCTGCAGAATGTTAACTCTGGTTTTTCTCCACAGATGCTGCCAGGCCTGCTGAGATTTTCTAGCAATTTCTGTTTTTGTTGCAGCACGCCTTGTTCATTTTCCAACATCAGGCAACCTGGTCATCTGGCTGCGTGGGATTGCTAAACTAGTGCCAAATTAGGAGCATTTCGCTTCTACTTCCTTGGAAGTGGATGAGCATACAAATTAGGAGTAGGATCAGGCTACTCTGCCCCTCAAAACCACCCCACTATTCCACAAGATCATGGCGGATCTGATTATGATCACCACACCGGTCACGCTTAAGACTTCAGTCTTTTTAAAAGATTGGGAGAAAGTAAGGACTGCAGATGCTGCATAGTCAGAGTCAAAAAGTGAGGTGCTGGAGTAGCACAGCAGGTCTGGCAACTTCTGAGGAGCAGTCTTTGAAAGACTGGGATAATGAACTGATATACATAGACTGTTCACATTTTCCTGATCCTTAAACCCTCTGAAAATAAATTGGAAGTAGATTAATTGGCAAAATCTGTTTCCGTGCTGCACAATTCTATGACTATATGACTTGCATGACAAGTGCTAAAACACACATACCAAGATCCTTCTGAATGGTTTGCAGTCGCTTGGTTAATCCCAGCCAGGGAACTGAAAAGGTGTTACAATGAGCTACTGTGTCCTGGATTTGGAGAGGGGTACCTTGGTTCCTTGATTCTGATTATGCCTTTTGTAAACAGTAAGATTAAAGAATGGGAGATGCATGGATAAAGCTACTCACAAAGTTCCATTGTGCTTTACGGTCAGTTAAGTACAATTAAGGCTTTAGCCATCGTTGTAAAGCAGGAAACACTGAAAGCTCAACAAACGAAGATAACCAGAAAATCCTCTAGATGTTGTGGCTCTACCTTCATGTCAAGTCAAAGTCTGATTGTGCTCAGATAAATATTTCACAGACTAATAGAAAGGTTACAGTGCAGAAAGCGGCCATTCAACCCAACTGTGTGTGCTGGCTGAAGAAACTAGTCACCCATTCTAATCCCACTTTCCAGCAAGTCTGTAGCCTCACAGGTGGCAATCCAGGTTCCTTCTAAATGAGGCGAGGTCTTTGTCCTCACACACCAACTGGGCAGTGAGATCCCAAATCCCATCAACCACCCTCTGGGTGTAAGAAATTTCCTCATGCCCCCATCTAATCATTCTAATATTCGCCTGAAAGCTAAGTCTCTAATTGATCTCTTTTTTCGGAGAAACAGGTCTGCCCTATCCATTCCGTCCAAGGCACACACGTCAGATGAGTTCACTCTGTCTAATCCTTCATCTGTAGGTGAGCCTCAAGTGACTTACAGAGGGGACCTCTAGTGCTGAAGCAAGCAGAAATTTTCCTCACCCTACCTCCACTTTTCCCACAAATATCACTCCTGCTGCTGATGCCATCAAGGAGCAGTTGTCTGGGCACTTCTCATTTTCAAAAAGTGGTCAACGGCGTGGTTAGCCAGGCGGTGACTGCTGACAGGCTGTTCAACAACAGGCAAACCAAGATTTAGTCTGCTCTCCCCAATAGCCATATCCCATTGAACTTCTTACAAGCAGTGCAGAGACAGACCCTTCGGTCCAACCTCTCTGTGCTGACAGTGGCTCAGTGGTTAGCACTGCCAACTCACAGTGCTAGGGACCTAGCTTCATTTCCAGCCTGTGTCTGTGTGGAGTTTGCACATTCTTCCCGTGTCTGCATTGGTCTCCTTCCACAGTCCAAAGAAAGATGTGCAGGCTGGATGGATTGGCCATGCTAAATTGTTCTGTAGTAACCAGGGATGTGCAGGCTAGGTAGAATAGCTATGGGGAATGCTGGATTGCAGGGATAGGGGAGGTGGGATGCCCTTTGAAGTATTGGTGTGGACTTGATGGGCTGAATGGCCTTTCTCCACACAAGGGATCTTATGATTCTAAGACCAAATATTCCAATCTGATCTAAAGTTTCCTATTCACATATCCATCCCTCTCGATGGCTTTTAAATGTTGTAATTGTACTAGCCTCCACCATCTCGTCAGGCAACTCCATCCATACATGCTCCACCCTCTACATGAAAACGTTGCCCCTTAGGTCCCTTTTAAACCTTGCCCCTCTCACCTTAAACCTATGCCCTCTTGTTTGGACTCCCACACCCTAGGAAAAAGACCTTGTCTATTTATCCTATCCATGCCCCTCATGATTTTATAAACCTCTATAAAGTCAACCCTCATTGGTTGACTCACGAGCAGGAGACCAGGTCAAATCACTCCTCTCTCGTGAGAGGCAGCACACTCAAGTGGGTAACATGGTGGCTCAGTGGTTAGCACTGCTGCTTCATCGTGCTAGAGCCTCAGGTTCAATTCCAGCCCTGAGTGACTGCCTGTGTGGAACTTGCACATTCTCCCTGGGTCTGTCTGGGTTTCCTCTGGGTGCTCCAGTTTCCTCCCATAGTCCACAGATGTGCTGGTTTGATGGATGGGCCATGCTAAATTGCCCTGTAATGTGCAGGTTAGGTTAGTTAGCCATGGTAAATGCACAGTTACAGGAATAGGTTCTGGCTGGGAAGCATTTCGTAGGGTCAGTGCAGACTCAATGGGCCAAATGGCCTTTTTCTGCATTGTAGGGATTCTCTGATGTTGCAGGCCCGAAACAAACAAAAAGCAAAATTGCTGGAGAGAGTTGACAAGTCTGGCAGCATCTGGGCAGAGAAAGCAGAGTTAATATTATGGGTCCTCAGAACTGTTTGGAACCAGGATCCCTGGATTCGAAATGTTAACTCTGATCTCTCTTCTTGGATTCTGTCAGACCTGCTGAGGTTCTCCAGCGATGTCTGTTACCTGGAATTGTTGCTGGATCCTCTTGTTAAACCATTTGTTGTCTGTTTGTGTTTTCTGCTGGGCCGTGGTACCTTCCTTGCTGATACACCACTTACTGCTTCCAATTATCTTCACAGCTTCGCTGAGGGAGCTGTGAGTGGTTTCTTCATCGTATTTGTGATTCTCCTCTTAACAAGAAATCCCAAATTCATCCCAGGATGGGCGAAAATCTTTAAACCCAAGTAAGCAATGTGCTCCCTTAGTTAAAGGAGCTACATAAATATAAGTTGTTGTTGTTGTTCTGAAAGGCAAATGTACCACCCCCTGTTCCCAGAGCCTTTTTATCTGAATATTCTTGATGTTCCACTAAAGTGCTCTTCTTAAGTGATTTTCCAACAACCATTCAGACCTCTCCCATTATCCCTCCAGCCTCTACCTAGATGATATTGTTTGATGAGAAATGTTTTGACCTGTATATTGTAAAGCATCTCATGGTCCATGACAACGTAACCACAGGAAACCAAGTTAAAACAATGAATTGTGATTTGTTGGGAAGCATCAGTTAACCAACAACAGCTGGCATTCAGTTGGTAAAGGTGGTCTGTGACTAACTCACCTCAGCTCCTTGATGAAGCAGCAGAGGTTCGAAGGTTACAGAGCCGCAGATCTTATATACATGGTATTTCACAAGGCCTTTCGAGTGGCACAGTACGCAGCACCAAGGAAGCATGTTTGATTTCAGCCTCAGGTGACTTTGTGTGGAATTTGTACATTCTCCCCGTGTCTGTGTGTGTTTCCACCGGGTGCTCTGGTTTCCTCCCACAGTTCAAATATATGCAGGTTAAGGTGGATTGGCCATGCTAAATTTCCCCATAGTGCCCAGGGATGTACAGCTTAAGGCAGATTAGCCATGGGAAATGTGGGGTTACAGGGGTAGGGCGGGATACTCTTCAGATGGTTAGTGCAGAGTCAATGGGTGATTAAAAAGGCATTTGGCATGCTTGACTCAATGGACCAAATGACCTCTTCCTGCACTGTACGAATTCTGGGATCAGGAGCATGTCATTCAAGGAATAATGGGGTAAGATAGGTCATGAGATAAGATAATGAGATAATAATAATGATTGGTTAGATAGGTCATTGTGACTAATATGTACAGGGGTAACCCCGCCAAATTAAGTGTTACTCAAGCACTTAAAGGAGCAACAACAGACCTTCCCAGCGATCTAGGCCCAAGGGTTGGATGTGGGCCTGCTCAAATTGTTCAGTTAATCAGAGGCCAGGGATGAGACAGTGGCTGCTCATGATACAACACTGAACCAAGGACTAGAACTGTCACTGGATCCCAAACCTCTGGTGAGCGACGACAGTGGGGCTGTGGGGAGTGGATTACAAGATGGAGGAGATCACAGGGGAAGGGTGTTGGCATGGCACACCCACTCCTCCATCCTTTGATTGAGGGTTCCTCCCCAGGAGCCTACCATTGGCGGTGAAATGACATCTTTTGGTGGGCATTAGCTGCTCACTGAAGGGTCTGAATTGGTGGGAGGCGAGTAGGCCACCCATGGGTGTCCCTACCTAATGTGGATGGAGGTGGGAAGGCTGAGGGTCCCCACTTACTAACTGCCCTGGACAATGATGACTGCAGGACAGTCTTCCAGTCGACAGCACATGGAGTGCTATGTACAGTTAATGATCGTTTTACTTATGCATGGAAATTAATGTGTTTGAAGCAGGTCGGAAAAGCTTAACCAGAGACTAAAACCTGCAATGAGCAGATTGCCTTATAAGGAAGTAGCAGAGAGGCCCTAGGTCTGTATTCTCTGGAGTTTAGAAAAATCAGAGGTGACTTTATTGAAACCAATAAGATCTTGCGGGATTTTGACCATGTGCATGATGAAAGGATGTTTCATCTTGTGAGAATATCCAGAATTAGAAGTCGTTGCTTCAAAATAAGGGGCTGCCCATTTAAGACAAAGATTTGTACAATTAGTGGTAGGGCCTTGGGTGGTGTTGTAGAACAGAGGGTTCTAAGGGTTCAGGGTAAATAATTCTTTGAAGTTTGCATAACATATAGTCAGGGTGATTAAAAAGGCATTTGGCATGCTTGTCTCATTGCTCAGTCCTTTGAATATAGAAGTTGGAAAATCATGTTGAGGTTGTACAGGACATTGGTGAGGCCTATTCTGTCCAGTTCTGATCGCCCACTTATAGAAAGGATATTACTAGGCTGAAGAGGGACCAGAGGAGATTTACCAGGATGTTCCTGGGTATGGAATGTCTGAGTTACAAAGAAAGGCTGGATAGGCTGGGATGTTATTCACTGGAGTGTAGGAGGTTGAGGGATGACCTTTTTAGAAATTTACAAAGTAATGAGGGCAATATATAGGTTGAATGGTAGTTGTCTTTTCGCCTTGCATTGGGGCAATTCAAGACTAGAGAAACATTTTTAAGGTGAGAGGAGAGATATGAGGGTCAAATTCTTTACACAGAGGGTGGTTTTCATGTGGAAACAAACTTTCTGAGGAAGTAGTGGATGTAGGTCTGAAATAGGAAAGGTTGGGAGGTATATGGGGCTGGAGCAGGCAGGTGGGACTAGTTTAATTTGGGATTATATTTGGCATGGACTGGTTGTACCAACGGATCTGTTTCCGTGCTGTACGACTCTATGACTCTATGAGGAAATGTTATTTCTCTGAGGGTTGAGAGTCAAAAGGCAGTGGATGCAGAACATTTAAATATTTTTAAGGTAGAAGTAAATAGATTTTTCATTACCAAGGGAATGAAAAATTACTGGGGAATATAAAGTTGATCGTGCAGGAATGTAAAGTTGAGGTTATGTGGAATCAGAGTCTAATGATGACCACAAGTCCATTGTCCATTGTCAATTTTTGGAGAAAAACACCCATCTGGTTCAAAAATGTCCTTTAGGGAAAGAAACTGCCGTCCTTACCTAGTCTGAGCCTACACGTGTCTCTGGGTCCACAGCAACGTGGTTGCTCGTAACTACCCTCTGAAATGACCTGGCAAGTCACTTAGTTCAAGGGTAATGTGGGGTGCCCAATGAACGCTAGTCCAGCCAGCAATGCATACATCCCATGAGTGAATTTTTTTTAAGTCGTGGAAAGTCTATTAAAACCTTGTAAATTACTTTTGGAAAAATCAAAGGCATGGAAAATTTTAAAACAGGTTTTTTTTATTTTTGTGGTGTGTTCTTTCTCTTAGATATGTCACAGATGCTGTGGTTGCAATGGGCATCGTTATTCTGATGTTCATCTTTCCCTCACGGAAACCCTCATTTAAATGGAAGACAAATCCCGAAGGTTTGTTTGTCTAGTTCTTGATGATGTGTGGCTTGTATTGATTGTACCTTCCTCATGGAGAGATTCTTCTGACTTCTACTAAACAAATCTGTACATGATTGTTTAATGAATAATGTCATGTGCACATACAGGGAATTCCCTCTGACTGAACAGCTCACATATTGAAAGAACATGTAAATTGACAGAAGAAAAAAGATACAATTTTTGTCTCACTTTTCTATCAGTTTCTATTTTTTTAAGTATTGGCAGATTTTGGCAGTAGATAATAAAATTATAAACCATCCAGAAGGAGATCAAGTGACACGTTGAGTAACGTCAGTGCCTCTGAACCAGAAGCTCTACATTCAGGGCCTACTCCAGGACAGTGTTCATAACAGAGTCAAACAGATTGATTATCAAACAGTTAACCCACCACCAACAAATGCAAATGGCAGGTAGAGAGTAAGAGAGATTCCTGATCAGGCAGGAGATTTCCTCACTGCCTTAAAGATCCAACTTAAAGCCCATTTCCCTCTATGTTAATTGTGTTTAATTGTACAGGTGGTGGGCATTAGCTGGGCATTAATTTGAGTCAACGTTTTATAGGCACAGACTAGAATGAGGTTAAAAACAGAACCTGTTGAAATTCATTATGTTTTGAGCACAATGACTCTTCTTCTCAGTTCTGAAGAAGCATCATATTGGACTCAATAATTTAATTTGTTTTTATTTCAGATCTCCAGCATCCATGATATTTTGCTTTCATTAAAGCTGTGGTTGTTGAGTTAGGAGGTGTATATTTGTAATGTGCAACTCTGTAAGTAAGCAAAAAGCATGTGGAATGGTCCTTCACCTTGCAAGCTAATGATGCTATATCCATACAAGTTGCTAGCCCTGTTGTTAAACTTTTATCGATCATCAATTATCTGTGAGAATATGATGTGAGTCATCTTCTTGAACAGCTACTGTCCCTATGATAAAACTACTTCCTCTGTGCTGTTTGACAAGGAATTCCAGGATGCTGACTCAGCAGCAATTATACATACACACAAATCACAATGTCATAAAACTTGGAGGCAAACATTCAGGAGTTGATGTTCTCATGTGCCTGCTTCGCTTACCCCTTTAGGATCATGATTTTAATTGCCGTCTTTCAGATGAGATGTTAAACCAAGAGCTTACCTACTTCTTAGAATCCCTAAGTGTGGGAACTGGCCCTTCTACCCAACAAGTCCACACTGACCCTCCGCAGACTATCCTACCCAAACCCATTACTCTACATTTACCCCTGACTAATGCACCCAACCTACACATCCCTGAACACTATGGGCAATTCAGCATAGCTATTTCACCTAACCTGCACATCTTTGGATTGTGGGAGGAAACCAGAGCACCCTAGAGGGAACCCACACAGACATGGGGAGAATGTGCAAGCTCCACACAGACAGTCTCTTCCGAAGAGGAACATCATCCCAGCCTATCCCTGCACTCCCCATGCTAATGCACCTAACCTACACATCCCTGAACACTATGGCCAATCCACCTAACCTGGATTGTGGGAGGAAGCTGGAACACCCGGTGGGGAGAACATGCAAACTCCACACAGACAGTCACCCGAGGTTGGAATCGAACCCAGGTCCCTGGCGCTGTGAGGCAGCAATGCTAACCACTGTGTCACTGTGCCTCTCCTAAGTAGGTAAGTACAATCCCATGCCCAGTATTTTGAAGAACAGCAGGTAACCTGGCTAATATTTATCCTTCAATCCATTTCACATTGCTGTCTGTGGGAACATGTTGTGTGTAAATAGGCTCCTATGTTTCCTACATTCTAACAGTGGCTTTACTTTGTTGCCTGTAAAGGACATTGCCTGTTTCTGAAAAGTACGATATATCAGTGATAGTATAATTTTTCTCTTTTAGTGAAAAGGTGATAAATAACTGTTAATCCACACCTGAAAGAATTAGCTCTCTATTTTGGAAATTTTCATCCTCTCCTTCTGATTACCAGAGGCAGTTACTCCAAGCGAGCCATTGCTGACTTGGAAGAAGGTCCAGCACAACATAGCCTGGAATGTCATAATACTGCTAGGTGGAGGATTCGCTATTGCGAAAGCGTGTGAGGTAACTGTTGTTAGGTCATTGAAATTTAACACAAGGTTGCTTCCGTTACTCGTTGCAAGCCTTACACTCAGGTCCTCGTAAATATGTTCAGCCCGTTCCCCCCCCCCCCCCAATCATTTTCTGAAGATGTTTGACCACCCTTTATATATTGTGATTGACTTGACTGCAATGACAAGAATTTAGGAACAGGAGTAGACCATTCTGCCCATTGAGCTTCCCTGCTATTCAGTATGATCCATGCCTTTTCCCTATCCCATTCCCATAATACTGCATACCATCGGTAATCAGAAATTTTTTAATCGCTACATTGAACTTGATCAAACATTGAGTGGTCACAGCCTTCTGTGGTAGAGAATTCCAAAGGTTCACAACCCTCTCATTGAAAAGATTTCTCCTCAGCTTGGACCTACATGGAATATCCCCTTATTTTTAAATTGTGCTCCCTAGTTCTAGACTCACCAACTCGGGAAACACTTTACTGGCATCTACCCTGTTTATCAGTTTAAGTATTTTGCAAGTTTCAATGAGATCACCCCTCATTCTTCAAAACTCGAGAGAATGCAGGCTTGCTCAATCCCTCAAGATATTACAATCCTGCCATCTGTCTGGTTAACCTTCATTGCTTTAGTTTTGTCCCAATAATATTTCCCCTAAGGTATGGAAACCAAAACTCCACAGAGTATTCCAGGTGTGGTCTAACCTATATAATTGCGGCAAGACCCACTGCTCCTGGATTTAAATCTTCTTGCAATAAAGGCTAACATTTCACTAACTCGTTGCATCTGTATGTTAGCTTTTAATGACTAACAAGGACAGCTAGTCTCTTTGTACATCCACACTTTCCAGCCTCTTACCATTTAAGAAATACTGTGCATTTCTTTCATCAAAGTAGACCGTGTCAATCAATACTAATCATCTTTTCTGTGGATAATGTGCTGAATTACATTACACCCTTGTTATCAAAATCATCGACTGACCAGGAAGTAACTGTTCATGGTTCAAACTCTTCATTATAATTCTGAATATTATTTTCAGGTTTCTCCCACACAACCTCTCAGTCATAGAGGACACAGTCCCAGTATGTCAAGACTTCTGTTCTATCTACACCTTAGAGTCATAGAGATGTACAGCACGGAAACAGACCCTTTGGTCCAACCCGTCCATGCCGACCAGATATCCCAACCCAATCTAGTCCGACCTGCCAGCACCCGGCCCATATCCCTCCAAACCCTTCCTATTCATATACCCATCCAAATGCCTCTTAAATGCTGCAATTGTACCAGCCTCTACCATATCCTCTGGCAGCTCATTCCATACACATACCACCCTCTGTGTGAAAAAGTTGCCCTTTGGTCTCTTTTATATCTTTCCCCTCTCACCCTAAACCTATGCCCTCTAGTTCTGGATTCCCCGACCCCAGGGAAAAGACTTTGTCTATTTATCCTATCCATGCCCCTCATAATTTTGTAAACCTCTATAAGGTCACTCCTCAGCCTCCAACGCTCCAGGGAAAACAGCCCCAGCCTGTTCAGCCTCTCCCTGTAGCTCAGATCCTCCAACCCTGCAACATCCTTGTAAATCTTTTCTGAACCCTTTCAAGTTTCACAACATCTTTCCGATAGGAAGGAGACCAGAATTGCATGCAATATTCCAACAGCAGCCTAACCAATGTCCTGTACAGCCACAACATGACTTCCCAACTCCTGTACTCAATACTCTGACCAATAAAAGAAAGCATACCAAACACCTTCTTCACTATCCTGTCTACCTGCGACTCCACTTTCATGGAGCTATGAACCTGCACTCCAAGGTCTCTTTGTTCAGCAGCACTCCCTAGGACCTTACCATTAAGTGTATAAGTCCTGCTAAGAGTTGCTTTCCGAAAATGCAGCACCTCGCATTTATCTGAATTAAACTCCATCCGCCACTTCTCAGCCCATTGGCCCATCTGGTTCAGATTCTGTTGTAATCTGAGGTATCCCTCTTTGCTGTCCACTACACCTCCAATTTTGGTGTCATCTGCAAATTTACTAACTGTACCTCTTATGCTCGCATCCAAATCATTTACGTAAATGACAAAAAGTAGAGAACCCAGCACCGATCCTTGTGGCACTCCACTGGTCACAGGCCTCCAGTCTGAAAAACAACCCTCCACTACCACCCTCTGTCTTCTACCTTTGAGCCAGTTCTGTATCCAAATGGCTAGTTCTCCCTGTATTCCATAAGATCTAACCTTGCTAATCAGTCTCCCATGGGGAACCTTGTCGAACGCCTTACTGAAGCCCATATAAATCACATCTACTGCTCTGCCCTCATTAATCTTCTTTGTTACTTCTTCAAAAAACTCAATCAAATTTGTGAGACATGATTTCCCACGCACAAAGCCATGTTGACTATCTCGAATCAGTCCTTGCCTTTCCAAATACATGTACATCCTGTCCCTCAGGATTCCCTCCAACAACCTGCCCACCACCGAGGTCAGGCTCACTGGTCTATAGTTCCCTGGCTTGTCTTTACCACCCTTCTTAAACAGTGGCACCACGTTTGCCAACCTCCAGTCTTCTGGCATCTCACCTGTGACTATCGATGATACAAATATCTCAGCAAGAGACCCAGCAATCACTTCTTTAGCTTCCCACAGAGTTCTCGGGTACACCTGATCAGGTCCTGGGAATTTATCCACCTTTAACCGTTTCAAGACATCCAGCACATCCTTCTTTGTAATCTGGACATTGTGCAAGATGTCACCATCTATTTCCCTACAGTCTATATCTTCCATATCCTTTTCCACAGTAAATACTGATGCAAAATATTCATTTAGTATCTCCCCCATTTTCTGTGGTTCCACACAAAGGCCGCCTTGCTGATCTTTGAGGAGCCCTATTCTCTTCCTAGTTACCCTTTTGTCCTTAATATATTTGTAAAAACCCTTTGGATTCTCCTTAATTCTATTTGCCAAAGCTATCTCATGTCCCCGTTTTGCCCTCCTGATTTCCCTCTTAAGTATACTCCTACTTGCTTTATACTCTTCTAAGGATTCACTCGATCTATCCTGCCTATACCTGACATATGCTTCCTTCTTTTTCTTCTCCCAACCCTCACTTCCTTTAGTCATCCAGCATTCCCTATACCTATCAGCCTTCCCTTTCACCCTGACAGGAATATACTTTCTCTGGATTCTTGTTATCTCATTTCTGAAGGCTTCCCATTTTCCAGCCATCCCTTTACCTGCAAACATCTGCCTCCAATCAGCTTTCGAAAGTTCTTGCCTAATACTTTCTTCTCCCTTGTACTTTACAATGTTTCTATAATGGGGTGCCCAAAAAAGCACAGTAAAGTTGACCCAAACACTTGCTTCTGTATTGTTTACGGCTATAACTAGAGCCCAGAATCCCATGCTCCTTCTAAAAGTAAGAGTGCAGGTGAAAAGAAATGTAGTAGATTTGTTATTAAAAACAGCAGGTGCCGGAGAAAATCAGCAGGTCTGACGGTATTTGTAGACAGGGAAACAATTATGATTTTAAGTCCAATGTAACTCTTCTTCAGAACAGGTGTAACACCGCAAATAAAAATGAATGCCTTTAAAAGGATTTTTGCTGGATCTGGAACAGCTCTAAAGCACAAACAGCTGTTTGGTGATCCCTTTAAGCCCAGCCTCTTCCCCATATGACCCATCTTTCCCTGGGATTGCTTCCCCTGCTCTTAATTCAGCACTGAATCATACAGAACCCCTTTGTTCTTTCAGTGTCAATTGTGACTCAATGGATGCATTGAAGTGTCCCTCTGCACGCACTTAAGTGTGTAATGTTGATCCTCTTGTGGTGCAGTGATAGTATTCCTAACACTGGACCAAGAGCCCAGGATTAGGTCCCACCTGCTCAAGAGGTGTGTTATAACATCTCTGAACAGGGTGATTAGAAAAATAGGTTCAATTTTCATAAACATCTAATGTAAACTACACTTCAATTCGATCTTGTGCTCTGCTGTAAGATAGTTCCATTTTTCAGATGAGATGGTAGAACCGCTCCCTCTAGTGGATATAAAAGATCTGACAATGTTAATTCAGAGAAGGGGGCGGAGGTTCCTCCCCAGTGTTATAGTTTATAGTTTTCCTCAGCCACTACCCAAAAAGATCAGATTATCACATTGTACTTTCTGAGATCCTGTTGAATGCCGTTTGGTGGCTGTATTTTCTACATTTTAACAGTAATTAGTTAGACTGAGCACTTCATCGGAGTTAGTGAAGCAGTTTTGAAAGGTGATTTAAAAAATGATTAAGAGCAAACCCAGTATGTTCAGAATACTAAAGTTGTAATTTTTTTTTGCGCTATAGTATCTGGTCCATCATGGCTCTACCACCTTCTCAGCTGGTATTTATTATTCTGCTTTTTGGGAGTATTCTGTTCTAAAAATGAAATGTAAATATGAATTTGAGTGATTGTATGTTTTGGACTTGCTTTTTCCCTTGTTACTAGGAGTCAGGGCTTTCTAGGTGGATTGGAAGCAAGCTGCGACCTCTGGAATATATTTCAGCCAGTACAACTGTTCTGATTATCAGCCTGGTCATTAGCGCATTCACTGAATTTGCCAGCAACACTGCCACAAGTATAATCTTTCTGCCTATTCTGGCTGAACTGGTAAGCTGCGTGGTTATTTTTCCCGATTACTGGTCAACTTTTGGAACAAACAGTGACAGTTACAACATCTGAGCTTGTCTTTGTTGTTTGGTATCCTCTCTCTGGTTACAAACACCATGAAAAGGTCATTGTTTGTATTCACTCACAGGATACGTGCATCACTGGTTACGTTGGTATTTATTGCCCATCCCTAAATATCCTTGAAAAGATGGTACTCAGTTGCCTTCTTGAATTGCTGCAGTCTATTTGGTTTAGGTACATGTGCGGAATGCCATTTGGAAGGGAGTTCCAGGACCTTGACCCATCAAAACTATTTTAGTTATTCCCGGACTGCTGTTGATGTGTCTTCACTTACAAATGTAAAGGTGTGAGTTTTGTATGCATGGAATGGACATGACCTGGGGGGAGTGGGAGGGAGAGTTGAAATGCGTGGCTACAGGAAGGTGGGGTTGGTTGGTGTGTACGGACCAGAGATGTTCCCTGGATCATTCCATGAGTCGGTGCTTGGTCTCTCCGATGTAGAGGAGACCACATTGAGAGCACCTCAATGCAGTAGATGAGGTTCAAGGATATGCAAGTAAATCTCTGCCAGGTTTGGAATGATCCTTTGGGGTCTTGGATGGAGGTGAGGGGGAGGGGTGTGTGGGCGCAGGTTTTGCATCTCTTACGGGGCAGGGGAAGGTGCAAGGTGTGGAGAAGTGTTTGGTGGGGAGCGTGAACCTAACGAGGGTATCACAGGGAATGGTCCTATGGAACGCAGATAGGCATGGGGAGGGAAATATATTTTTGGAGGCGGGGTCTGACTAGGTGGCGAAAATGGCAAAGGATGTTTCACTGAATTTGGATTTTATTAGAGTGGAATGTGAGGACCGGGGGACTCTTCTGCTCCTGTGACCACCGCTGATATCACTCACATGAATGCTGCTGACACACCCACTCCCCCCATGACATTTCCATTCTGGGCCTCCTCCACCACTTCAACAAGGCCACCTGAAAACTGAAGGAGGAACACCTTATCTTCCACCTTGGGAACCTACAAACTCACGGCTTTAACACTGAATTCACCAGGTTCCAAATCTTTCCACCTCCCTCGACCGCTGGCAGATCCAAACCTCCGACTCGGCACCGCCCTCTTAAAACTGACCTACCCGTCATCTTTCTTCCCACCTATCAGCTCCACACTTCCCATTGACCCATTCACAATCACCTCCTACCTGCATCCACATATCGCCACCTCACCTACCTTTCCCCTGGCCCAATGCACCCCCCCCCACCCCCCCACCATTTATTTCTCAGCCTCCTTCCCCCGCCACAGTCCTGATGAAGAGTTATGCCTGATACACTAACTCTCCTGCTCCTCGGATGCTGCCTGACCTCGGATGCTGCTGTGCTTTTTCCAGCTCCACCCTTTATCGAATCTGACATACAATACCTGCAGTCCAGTCCTCACCACCTTCTCTGATCAATGTACAGTCAACTTTGAAATAGATGGCCCTATAATCAATTAATGGAGTACATCATAACTTACAAATAAAAAATTAACAACTGAAATTGAATGTTTTTTTTCTGTTGGAATTGGGGATATTTGGTGCTCACAAACCCTTTGGGGTACTGCTTACTTCAAGAAGGGCTGCGACTCCATGAAAACTCTGGAGTGATTTGAAACTGTCTACCTTCCCCACAATGGAGCTCTAAAACAGGGAGGACTGTTTGGCGAAAGTGAGAACTGCAGATGCCGGAGATTAGAGCCAAGAGTGTGGTGCTGGAAAAGCACAGCCAGTCAGACAGCATCCGAGGAGCAGGAAAATCGACGTTTTGGGCAAAAACCCTTCATCAGGGAGGGCTGCTTGCAGACTTACTAACCATAACCTTATCCCACACTGGGAATGGGAAGGAAATCCAGAATCAGATCTCACCCGTGAGTATAATAGGGCTCACGAGTTGACGCGATTGAGTGAAAATCCAGGTCAAGTTTTCCATTGGGCTTTTATTCTCTGATAGTATTTGAGTGATTGCTGTCCCTGGATTCTAGATTGTACTACTCCATGCTCATACTTCTTTTACTCACTTGTCTTATCTGCTTGAAATACTTTGATGTTTGCTTTTATTTTTCATGTTTCCCCTGAAGTTACTGTTGCTGCTGCACCTTAGGATAATGCACAGGACATACATTCACTGGTGTGTTCAAGAGAAAGGTCAATGCAATTAAATGTGGTCACCATGATCTATCCTTGAGTGCATCGTTGTCACATTTGTCACAGCAGTAGTATAATGTCAATAATTCAGTCTACAGACAGATTAATTACACCACATTTATAAAAAAAACTTGTACCAGAAAACTAATCAGTGCTGTGTTTGGGTGAAAGGGAATCAGAGTTGGGGTAAAGGACAGTAAAGTACATACGCTTGATTAAAATGGGTGGTATGGTGGCTCCACAGTTAACACCACTGCCTCACCTCGACCATCCCCCTCCCAGGTTCATTTCCACCCTTGGGCGACTGCGTGGAGTTTGCATGTTCTCCCTGTATCTGCATGGATTTCCTCTGGATGCTCCAGTTTAGTCCCACAGTCCAAAAATATGCACATTAGATGGATTGGCCATGCTAATTTGCCCTTGGTGTCTAGGGATGTGCAGGCTAGGGTGATTAGCTCTGGGAAATGCAGGAATAGGGTCAGGGGGTGGGGGGGTGGGGTGGGGAGCAGGGTTTGGGTGGAATGCACTTCAGATAGTCAGTGTGGACTTGATGGGCTGAATGGCCTGCTTCCCCAGTGCAGAGATTCTATTAAAAAAAGATTAACAGGGTAGCTCAGAAAGAACTCAAAAATGGACTGAGGAGAGCTAGGATAGGGCAAGAAAAAGTCTTGACGGTAAGGAATAGAGAAAACCCAAAGGTGTTCTACATTTATGTGAGGAATAAGAGAATAATCAGAGATAGGGTAGGGCTGATCAGGGATAGTGGAGGGAACTTGTGCCTAGAATCTGAAGAGTTAGGGGAGGCCCTAAACAGGTTTTTTTTGCTTCAGTGTTCACTAGAGAGAGGGACCTTGTTAATAGTGAGAACACCATGGACCAGGTTAATAGGCTTGAACAGATTGCTGTTAAGAAAGTGGATGTGCTGAAAGTTCTAAGAAGCATCAAGATAGATAAGTCCCCAGGGCTGGACCAGGTATATCTGAGGTTCCTACGGGAAGCAAGGAATGACATTGCTGAGCCTCTGGTGATGATCATTGCATCTTTGCTCTCACAGGAGTAATATCATGGTCTTTGCATCTTCACTCTCACAAGAGTAGTACCGGATGATTGGAGGGAGGCGATTGTTGTCCTTTGTTCAAGAAAGTGAATAGGGAAATCCCTGAGCATTACAGACCAGTCAGTCTTAGGTCTGTGGTAAGCAAGGTACTGGAAAGGATTCTGAGAGATAGGATTTATGACTATTTGGAAAAACATAGTTTGATTAAAGATAGTCAGCATGGCTTAGCGAGGAGCAGGTCATACCTCACAAGCCTTATTGAATTCTTTGAGGATGTGATGAGACATGTTGACGAAGGTCGAGCAATGGATGTGGTATATATGGATTTCAGTAAGGCATTTGATAAGGTTCCCCACAGTGGGCTCATTCAGAAAGTTAGGAGATATGGGATACAGGGAAATGTGGCTATCTGAATACAGAAGTGGCCGGCCGAAAGAAGACAGCGAGTGGTAGTGGACGATAAGTATTCGCCTGGAGGTTGGTGATCAGTGGTGTCCTGCAGGGATCTGTTCTTGGGCCTCTGCTCTTTGTAGTTTGTATAACTGACTTGGATGAAGAAGTGGAAGGGTGGGTTAGTAAGTTTACCAATGACACAAAGGTCGATGGTGTTGCAGATGGTGTCGAGGGCTGTTGCAGGCTACAACATGACATTGACAGGATGCAAAGATGGGCTGAGAAGTGGCAGATGGAGTTCAACCTGGATAAATGTGAAGTGATTCATTTTGGAAGGTTGAATTTAAATGCTGAATACAGGGTTAAAGACAGGATTCTTGGCAGTGTGCAGAACCGGGGGATCTTGGGGACCACGTTCATTGATCCCTCAAAGTTGCCACTCAAGTTGATAGGATTGTTAAGAAGGGATATGGTGTTTTGGCTTTCATTAATGGGGGATTGAGTTTAAGAGCCGTGAGGTTTTGCTGCAGCTCTATAAAATCCTGGTTAGACCATATTTGGAATATTATGTCCAGTTCTGGTCACCTCATTATAGGAAGGATGTGGATGCTTTAGAGATGGTGCAGAGGAGATTTACCAGGATGCTGCCTGGATTGGAGGGCTAGACTTATGAAGAGAGGTTGAGGGAGCTAGAGCTTTTCACACTGGAGAGAAGAAGGAAGAGAGGTGACTTGACAGTGGTATACAAGGTAAAGAGATGCATAGATAGAGTAGCGAGCCAGAGACTTTTCCCCAGGGCAGAAATGGCTGTCATGAGGGGCCATAATTTTAAGATGATTGGAGGAAGATATGGGGCGATGTCAGCGGGTAGGTTCTTTACACAGAGTGCTGGATGCGTGGAATGCACTCTCAGCAGTGGTAGTAGAGTCAGAGACATTAGGGACATTTAAGTGACAGCTGAACAAGCACATGGACAGCAGTAAATTGAGGACTGTGTAGGTTACATTGATCTTAGATTAAGATAAATGTTCGGCACAACATTGTGGGCTGAAGGGCCTGTACTGTGCTGTACTGTTCTATGTTCTAATACCAAGGTCCAAACACAGTCAGCATTTTGAAGGCAATTTCTGAGAGTTCTTGCATTTGTACTTGTATTTCTTTGGCCCTGGTGACCTTATTTACAGTCAGACCATCAGGTAGCCATCTTGTGTTGAAAAATATATGAGGGGATTTTAGGCTGAACAGAAAAGATATTTTGAAATGATAGGTGCACTCAACTTTAACACTGCCATTTTGACACTGTCAAAGGTTTTATCATTGACACTGTTTAAACTGTAATCCTTTCCTGTAGGCTACTGAGGCCAAACAGCATCCTTTGTACCTGATGATTCCAGGGGCAGTGAGCTGTTCATTTGCCTTCATGCTGCCAGTTGCAACTCCACCAAATGCCATTGCCTTCACGACAGGGCAGTTAAAAGTCAAGGATATGGTATGTGAAAATTGCTGCTTAAAATATTGATAGTTATTTGTAATGTTGGTAATGCTGAACACTACTCCAGAACTAAACAATTTAGCATCGCCTATAACATATCAATGTTTTGATCATTTTTAAAAAATTCAATCAAGGGATCTGGGCATCCTGGCTATGCCAGCATTTATTGCCCACCCCTAATTGCCCAGTTAAGGAGTCAACCACGTTGCTGTGGGTCTGGAGTCCCATGGAGGCTAGACCAGGTAAGGATGGCAATGTCCTTCCCTAAAAGGCATTACTGAACCAGATGGGTTTTTCCAACAATCAATTTGCAGTCACTATTAGACTATTAATTCCAGATTTTTTTCACTGAATTCAAACTCCACCATCTGCCTTGAGGTGATCTGAACCTGGTTGCCTGGAACATTACCTAGATTAACAGTCCAGCGATAATATTGCTATGCCATCACCTTCCCTAGAATATAGCCCACAATAATGTGTTATGGAATCCTAAAATCATAAATTAAAATCATTCCAGTCTAATTTTAATCCTTGTTTCGGTATCAATAATGACATCATGGTGATAATACAATGTTACGTGGAATGTAATACAGTAGACATTTGTATGGTCACTTGGCAAAGGTTGGGGAGACTCAATCAGTTATTTTTAGTGACTTGGTTTCTGGGTTTAATGCTCCTCTTATGGGGAGAGGGCTATTTTCTTGGCTCCTATTTTTGATGCTCTGCCAGATGCACACCTCAGCAAACATGACCTGGGAAACACTAATGTAGGAGGTCAGATTTTCCTTACAGAATAGTAGGCAGATTGGACAAGAGGGTCAGGGAGAAATGGTCTGGGATCAAGACCAACTTTAGTGCACTAGCCCTGTGTGAAAGCTCAATTAAAATCCATATCCTTTCTACTCCCTTCCCCCCGCCCCCCAAACATGTCCCTCCACCCTTACCATGCCACCCCAAGGATATTTGACTCCCAACCCTACCCTGACCCACTCTCCCAAAACAAAAAGACCCAGAGACCCAAAGCGCTTGCCTCCGCTATCAGAGCAAATTCTCAAGGACCAGACTGGCTCTGATGCACCCTCTGTGATCCAGGGATGTTACAATCCCACTTCTGTTCAAGCAGCAGAAGATTTAAATTTTCTGTTGCGTCGGTGAAATGTGCAAACGTGTACTGCAGCCTGACACCACTTCCACACCCATTAAAATGGGATTGTAACTTCAATGTGACAAAATCTGGGCTTCATCAGAGGCTCTTCCAGACACTCGGCTGCAGCTATAATGTTGCGGTGGATCAAGGACTCAGTATTAAAAATAATCTTCAAATGCGAAAGAAACATTTCAGGGACGATTTTACAGATCCAGGTATTCAGCAGGCAAAGCTCCTCACTGGCTGTGCATTTCTTATCGTGGGAAGTCATGAGCTTCAGGTATCTTTGTGCCCTGAACTCTGCAGAGGCGAGGGAAACTTAATCTGGTTTTGTCTTGTCAGATGAAAACAGGATTGCTGATGAATGTCATTGGGATCATCTTAATTAACATTGCCATCAACACATGGGGCAGGCTCATCTTTAAGTTCTCGACGTTTCCTGAATGGGCCAAGGAGTCTGAGAACAACACCGACCGGGGAGTAACAATCTTCCAGCTGTATGCTGTAAACGCAGTGGACTGATTCAATCTGGGGGCTATCTGGTGGCCAAAGCCCCTTTCTCCTGCTTCATTTCGAAGACTTTTCCCACCGTCAATGTGCCCCAGCTTCATCCATTCACACTCACAAACAACTTCCTTTCTCTAAACAATTTGTATTGACAAGCAAAAAAAATGAAATGAATTATCTTGAAACTTGTTTGGATTTGGGCATTGTTGGCAAAGCCAGCATTTATTACCCATCCCTTGAACTGACTGGCTCTCCAGAGAACAGTTAAGAGTCAACCCCATTAATGTAGTCACATCTAGGACAGACCAGGAGAAGGTGTCAGATTTCTTTCCCTAAAGGACAGAAGTGAATTAAATGTGTTTTTGCAACAATCAACTCATGGCCATCATTCAAAAAGCTTTTCATTCCAGACTTTATTTTCCTAGTTGTATTAAAATGTCACTAACTGCCCTAATTGGATTTGCTATGGTCCACTGTTAATATCATTTCACCTTCTTCTCTCAGTATTTGACAACCTAACCTATTGAACCTCACGCATCCAAAGACAGAAGAAAAAAACTAGGCTCAATCTTTTTTGGGACATTATTTTACAGGGACAGGCTTCGGCTTAGTGAAAGTTGTTTACTATTTGTTTCCTATCGTGCCCCGCGTGTGGTCATACACAACACATCTCAGTGAATGATCAGCTTACCCACAATTCGGCTTTGCAACAAGTGACAAGCATCCTCAGAATAATGCAAGGAAAGCTTACATGCCCTTCAGTTTTTCAAAGCCAATGAAACAAAGTCTAACATTTAACGGTAAACGAAATATTCCCATGCCATTTTTATTGCAGTAGTCGTATTACAAATAATAATAAAGATACAGGATGTTATTTAAAACATATTACTTTACTTCGTCGGTCCCTTATTCTTCCATCCTTCTTTACTTCCTCTTTCTCTTTGCCTTCATTTGATTTTCTAGTTAATTGTTAGTTAGTTGTTGCTATATTTTCCTCATTTAAAAATAAATTCTCATTCTGTATTTTCCTTCACGGTATCATGTCACTCCTTTGTCAATGAACCGAACCAACATTAAAAAGCCACGTTTGGTGGAAACTAGATCGAGTGTGGACCAATGGGCTGTCCCTGAGCTGAATTGTCTGGATTTGAGTGGTGCTGGAAAAGCACAGCAGGCCAAGCAGCATCCGAGGAGCAGGAAAATCGACATTTCGGGCAAAAGCTCTTCATCAGGATTTTGCCCGAAACGTCGATTTTCCTGCTCCTCGGATGCTGCCTGACCTGCTGTGCTTTTCCAGCATCACTCAAATCTTGACTTTAATCTCCAGCATCTGCTGTACCCACCTCTGCCTGAAATGAATGTCTGTCAGGCCCCAAACAATGAGGTTAAAATCGGGTGGGGTTTGAATCTCAAGGCCAAGATTTGTACTTGGTGATACCAGTGGATTATCAGGATTGAATCCTCATTATACAGTCAGCTTCTGTTGCCCCCTGTGTTGTGAACTGACCACAACTAGTGTGCAAAAGTTAAATTTCTCACGTGACTTTCCTTGAATCAGCATTTTAGTTCAGGAGTAGAGAGGAACCAATTCTTAAATGTAAAGTAACGTTCACTGAGTCCCTCAAGGGGAGTTTTGGATAAGCACTGGTCTTAACATCAATGATCACACCATTCCCCACCAACCAAACCCACCTCACCACTCCCCTCCAACACCACTACCAATGGAATACAGAAGCCAACTGACAAGAGTTTGTCTACTCTGATGAAACCACTTCAATGTAATACAATGAGTTCTTGTAATCATTTATGCAAAATCGCTGTACATAATGTTTCTCTTTGTTGATAGCCAAGATTCGTTACAAAAATACACATTAAATTTTTGATATATGGTTCTAAGGAAACAACAATGTGCTGTAAATGACTATGCAAGGTTTCAGAAAGTCAAAGTTATTCTCAGAGCACAGAAAGTTACGAGCAGATTTGGCAGAGGAATAAACATCAGAAATTGCTTTGGAAGAGGAAAAAATGTCTCCAATGGCCAAAGTGGTTTCCAATAACCAGATGACCCTGATTTAAGGCGATTGACAAAGAGTCGATAGAGATATACAGCACGGAAACAGACCTTTCAGTCCAACTCATCCATGCCTACCAAATATCCTAAATCAATCTAGTCTCATTTACCAGCACTTGCCCCATATCCTTTTAAACCGTTCATATTCATATACCCATCCAAATGCCTCGTAAATGTTACAATTGTACCAGCCTCCACCACTTCCTCTGGCAGCTCATTCCATACATCTACCACCCACTGTGTGAAAAAAGTTGCCCCTTAGGTCCCTTTTATATCTTTCCCCTCTCACTCTAAACTTATGCCCTCTAGTTCTGGACTCCCCCACTCCAGGGAAAATACTTTGTCTATTTATTCTATCCATGCCCCTCATGACTTTATAAACCTTTATAAGGTCACCCCCTCAAACTTCAACATTCCAGGGAAAACAGCCTCAGCCTATTCAGCCTCTCCCTGTCACTGAAACCCTCCAACCCTGACAACATCCTTGTTAATCTTTTCCGAACCATTTCAAGTTTCACAACATCATTCCATTATGAGGAAGACTAGAATTGCACACAATATTCCAAAAGTGGCCAAACCAATGTCCTGTGCAGCTGCAACACGACCTCCTAACACCTATACTCAATGTTCTGAGCAATAAAGGAAAGCATAACAAACACCTTCTTCACTATCCTATCCACCTGCAACTCTACTTTCAAGGAACTATGAGCCTGCACTTCAAGGTCTCTTTGTTCAGCAAAACTCCCCAGAACCTTACCATTAAGTGTATAAGTCCTGCCCTGATTTGCCTTTCCAAGATGCAGCACCTCACATTTACCTATATAAAACTCCATCTGCCACTCCTTGGCCCATTGGTCCATTTGATCAAGATCCTATTGTACTCTGAGATAACCTTCTTCGCTGTTAACAACACCTCCAATTTTGATGTCATCTGTAAACTTACAAACTGTCCTTCCTATGTTCATATCCAAATCATTTATATAAATGATGAAAAGCAGTGGACCTAGCATCTATCCTTGTGGCACACCGCTGGTCACAGTCTGAAAGGCAACCCTTTGAACCAGTTCCATATCCAAATGGCTAGTTCTCCATGTGATCTAATCTTGCTAACCAATCTACCATGAGGAACCTTGTCGAATGCCTTACTGAAGTCCATAATAGATCATGTCCACCTCTCTGCCCTCATCAACCCTCTTGTTACTTCTTCAAAAAGCTCAATCAGGTTAGTGAGACATGATTTCCCATGCGCAAAGCCATGTTGACTATCCCTAATCAATCCTTTCATGTAAATCCTGTCCCTCAGGATACCCTCCAACAACTTGCCCAGCACCAATATCAGGCTCAAGCAGTCTATAGTTCCCTTACTTTTCCTTACCACCTTTCTTAAATAGTGACACCATGTTAGGCAACCACAAGTCTTCTGGCATCTCACCCGTCACTATCGATGATATAAATATCTCAGCAAGGGGCCCAGCAATCATTTCTCTCGCTTCCCACAGAGTTCTATGGCACACCTGATCAGGTCCTGAGGTTTTATCCACCTTTATGCATTTTAAGATTCTGGGTATTCGAAGATGGAGGATGGGAAAAAATTGGCGCTGTAAGGGCTGTTCCTTTTTTGAGGTGTTTTAGGTGTTTGAGGTGTTTTCCTTGAAGTCCAGAAGCAGCAATTACTGTTTTATATGCTGTTGCATTGTTTTGGAAATCTGGAGGACGTAAAGATCAAAACAACAACACTTGCTTTAAAAAGCAAGAAGACAAAGGCAGAGACCACATGGTCAGAGAAAACATATTTAGACTGCTGTCTGACACAGCAGCGATTCTGCACAACTACTGCCTCTGCTGTTTGAGTTCAAGTATCTGTGGACATCAGAGTGCGTCTGGAAAAAAATAAATGAACAGCGAAATTCACAACTGACTTTGGAGTGAGAGAGCTCACAGCACGGGAGAAGCTAAGTGCATAGTTTTTAAGTGTAACCTTGCTGTAACATAATGGGTTCTTTCTTGATTACATGTCTTATTGAGATCTGTCTCTTGATTAAATTTTTAAAATATAAAACAAAGGTACTAAGTTAGCCTGGAGCAGTGATTTATAGAGCAGTGCTATTTTCTGGGTCGGTACATTGTTAAGGTGCAAAGATGGCCTTTAGTAGTGTGATATGCTCTTCCTGCCGGATGTAGGAGTTTGGGGAGAGTTACTGATGATTATGTCTGCAGGAAGTGTCTTTGGTTGTGAATCCTATCAGATCACATGGATTGATTGGAGCAGTAGTTAGAGGCAATAAGGAATTTATAGGAACTGGGAAATGCTGAGGAAAGAGATCAATCTGAGACTGGTACAGTTGGGAAAGTGAATGAGTCGAACGGTCAGGGCAGGCAGGAACAAAGCAGTGAACAAGGTAGGATTGATAAATTAACCTGAATTTATTTCAACACAAGAGGCCTAACAGGGAAGGCAGATGATCTCAGGGCATGGTTAGGAACAAGGAACCAGGATATCATAGCAATTACAGAAATGTGGCTCAGGGATGGGCAGAACTATCAGCTTAATGTTCCAGGATACAAATCTATTGGAGGGATAGAAAGAAGGACAACAGAGGAGGGGAATGGCATTTTTGATAAGGGATGGCATTACTGCTGTGCTGAGGGAGGATATTCCTGGGAATACATCCCAGGAAGTTGTTTGGGTAGAACTGAAAAATAAGAAAAGGATGACCACCTTATTGGAATTGAATTGTAGACCTCCCAATAGTCAGCGGGAAATTGAGAAGCAAATTTGTAAGGAGATCTGTAAGAATAATAGGGTGGTTATGGTAGAGGATTTTAACTTTCCAAACATAGACTGGGACTGCCATAATGTTTAGGGTTTAGTTGGAGAGGAATTTGCTAAGTGTGTACAAGAAAATTTTCTGATTCAGTATGTGGATGTACCTACTGGAGAAGGTGCAAAATTTGACCTACTCTTGGGAAATAAGGCAAGGCAGGTAACTGAGATTGTGAGGGAGCACTTTGGGGCCAGTGACCATAATTCTGTTAGTTTTAAAATAGTGATTGGAAAGGATAGACCAGATCTAAAAGTTGAAGTTCTAAATTGGAGGAAGGCCAATTTTGACAGTATTAAGTAAGAAGTTTCAAAAGCTGGGAAATGTTCACAGGTAAAGGGATAGCTGGAAAATGGGAAACCTTCAAAAATGAGATAACAAGAGTACAGAGACAGTATATTTCTGTTCGCATGAAAGGAAAGGCTGGTAGGTAGAGGGGCATGTTGGATGACTAGAGAAATTGAAGTTTTGGTTAAGAAAAAGAAGGAAGCATATGTCAAGCATAGACAGCAGAGATTGAATGAATCCTTAGCAGGGTTTAAGGGCAGTAGGAGTATACTTAAGAGGCAAATCGGGAGGGCAAAAAAAAAATTGCTTTGGCAAATAGAGTTAAGGACAAACAGGTAACTAGGCAGAGAATTGGGCCCCTCAAAGATCAGCAAGACACCCTATGTGTGGTACCACAGGAGATGGTGGAGATACTAGACGAGTATTTTGCATCAGTGTTTACTGTGGAGAAGGACACGGAAGATACAAAATGTGGGGAAATAAATATTGACATCTTCAAAAAACTTGTGCTCTGACAAATTGTGCCCTAGATGCTGTCTGACCTGCTGTGCTGTTCCAGCAATAAAGTTTCAACTTTGATCTCCAGCGTCTGCAGACCTCACTTTCTCCTCTGACAAATTGAGGCTAGTAAACTCCAAATAATACTTTCTGGAAAAAAGGAGAGAATTAAAAAGACAGGAAGTTGCATTTTACGATTTTCATAAGAAAACATCTAGCAGCAAATTTCAAACAACATTTGGCCACAAGTTTGCACAGGAAGATATGAGAACAGCTCAGAGAAAGCTTGTTCAGACAGCTAGGTAAAAACAAGGACTGCAGATGCTGGAAACCAGAGTCTAGATTAAAGTGGTGCTGGAAAAGCACAGCAGGTCAGGCAGGATCCGAGGAGCAGTAAAATCGACGTTTCGGGCAAAAGCCCTTCATCAGGAATACAGGCAGAGAGCCTCTTGTTCAGACATATGCACTATACAGAGCATCCTAAAGGAGAGAGAGGGAGGAGAATGTAAATAGTGAATAAAAGCATGCATATAGACTATAAGATATAGAAGTAGAAATTAGGCCATTTGGCCCATCAAGTCTGCTGCAGTATTGATCATGGCTGATATATTTCTCAACCCCATTCTCCAGTCTTCTCCCCATAATAATCAAGTACTTATTCATTTGTGTCTTAAATACACTGAATGACATAGCCTCCACAGTTTTCTGGGGCAATGGGTTTCGTTTATTCACCATTGTCTGTCTGAAGAAATTCTCCACCTCAGTTGTAAAGGGTTGTCCTTCACTCTGAGGCCATGCTTTCAGTTCCTAGTATCTCCACATCCACTCTATCCAGGATAAAGGTTGCATGTCACTAAATATATTCAGTGGCCTTAAATTATTTTTCATTTAATCAGTCAGTGCAGTTTGCACTATTACATGACCGAGGGGAAAAAATGGTTAAAACACAAAAGTGCACATAGAGATCAGAAATCAATTCAGAAATAAAGGTAGAACTGCATTTACATAGAACCTTTCACAACACAAGGATGTTCTGAAATATTTTACAGTATATAATTATACATTCTAAATGTAACCAATGTTGTAACAGAGTCATCAAGTTATACAGCACAGAAACAGACCCTTCGGTCCAACTTGTCCATGCTGATGAGATATCCTAACTTAATCTAGTTTCACTTGACAGCATTTGGCCCACGTCCCTCTAAACCCTTCCTATTCATATACCCGTCCAGATATCTCTTAAATGTTGCAATTGTTCCAGCCTCCACCACTTCCTGTGGCAGCTCATTTCATACACACACTACTCTCTGCATGAAATAATTGCCCCTTAGGTCCCTTTTAAATCTTTCCCCTCTCAGCTTAAACCTGTGCCCTCTAGTTTTGGACTCCCCTATCCTTGGAAAAAGACTATCTATGCTCCTTATAGAACAATACAGCACAGAACAGGCCCTTCGGCCCACGATGTTGTGCCGAACATTTGTCCTAGCTTAAACACCCATCCATGTACCTATCCAATTGCCGCTTAAAGGTCACCAAAGATTCTGACTCTGCCACTCCCACAGGCAGCGCATTCCATGCCCCCACCACTTTCTGGGTAAAGAACCTACCCCTAACATCCCCCTATACCTTTCACCCTTCACCTTAAATTTATGTCTCCTTGTAACACTGTTGTACCCAGGGAAAAAGTCTCTGACTGTCTACTCTATCTATTCCCCTGATCATCTTATAAACCTCTATCAAGTCACCCCTCATTCTTCATCGTTCCAATGAGAAAAGGCCTAGCACTCTCAACCTATCCTCGTATGACCTATTCTCCATTCCAGGCAACATCCTGGTAAATCTCCTCTGCACCCTCTCCAAAGCTTCCACACCTTTCCTAAAGTGAGGCAACCAGAACTGCACACAGTACTCCAAATGTGGCCTAACCAAAGTCCTATATAGCTGCAATATCACCTCACGACTCTTGAATTCAATCCCTCTGCTAATGAACGCTAATACACCATAGGCCTTCTTACAAACTCTATCCACCTGAGTGGCAACTTTCAAAGATCTATGAACATAGACCCCAAGATCCCTCTACTCCTCCACCTTACTAAGAACCCTACCGTTAACCCTGTATTCCATAATCTTATTTGTCCTTCCAAAATGAACAACCTCACAGTTGACAGGGTTGAACTCCATCTGCCACTCCTCAGCCCAGCTCTGCATCAAATCTAAGTCCCTTTGCAGCCGACAACAGCCCTCCTCACTATCCACAACTCCACCAATCTTCGTATCGTCTATAAACCTCTATAATGTCACCCCTCAGCCTCCAATGGGAAGGGAGCACAGGGAAAACAGTCCCAGCCTATTCAGTCTCTCCCTTTAGCTCAAACCTGCCAACCCCTGCAACATACGACATATGTGCACAGCAAGATCCCACAAACAGAAACATGTATGATAATAATGTGATAAACTTAATTTAGCAATTTTGATGCTGATTAAAGGACTTAAAGAGGCTGGGACATCAGAGGAACTCACCAGTCTTTTCAAAATATTGACAGTGACCTCAATTAACTGTCTCATTCAAAATTCAGCACTCCCTCTGCAGTGCATAACAATGGACTCTGGACTTGGGCTTGACTTTAGATTTGGATTTAGATTTTATTATTACGTATAGTCAAGTATAGGAATACAGGAGCACTGTGAAAAGTGTATAATGTTGCCATTCTCCGACACCATCCTAGTACATAAAAGACAGGCTGATAAAAGGGGGCACATTGGTTTAAAACACAAGATTTCCAAGAAAGAATCAATGAGGTAGTTTCAGCAAAAATATGATGGCATCCTTTACCTGGAAAGTCATATGAAGAAAAAGCAATAAAATCAATTTGTAGCCAAAAGAAAAAGATGGGATTAGAAACAGAAGCAGAAATGAAAGGAAAAGCCAGAAGAAAACAGTGGCCAGAAAAACGAAGCTACCAAGCCAACAATGTCCTGACTCAGAAGCAGGGCGTGCTGTCCAATCAGTCATAGCAGTAACTCACAGACAATAGCAAGATACTGACTACAGACCAGAGCTCTACTCTCTCTCCATTCCCCACAGGTTAGCTGTTATGGTTAAGGAAGAAGCACCCAGAGTCGATGTTGAAAGACAGTGCAGAGGGAGGGAAACTGGGGAGACAGCCAGATTCTCTATCACTCTTCACTAAATTAAAGTTATGAAGTTGGTTGATAGAAATTGCCCCATAGTGTTCAGGGATACATAGATTAGGTGCATTAGTTAGGGGAGATGCAGAGTAATAGGGTAGAGGGAATGGGTCAGAGTGGGATACTCTTCGGAGGGTTGGTATGGACTTGTTGGGCCAAATGGCCCATTTCCACACTATAGGGATTCTATGAATAAACAAATAAGTAAAAAATCCCACTGTAATCAGACAGAAGAAAAGGAAATAAAATCACAGGAGAACAGGGAAGAATGATAATTATTCTTGTAGAGAGCTGGCATAGAATCAATGGGCCAAATGGCCTCTCTGTGTGCTGTACCTACTGTTCTATCCCATTGGTTTTGGGCAGGAGGCACATGAAAGAAATAATCGGAACAGAAAAGTCAAGGTGCAGTTACTAGTACCTCACAATGAGGTGGTGCTGTTAATTTTTACAGTTTCTGGGTGAGTTTTGCCTGTTTCATTGGGTTTAGAGTTCTCACAGATAGAAACTGCGGCACAAGGCAACTCACCAAGTCTTCTCTGGCAGCAGCTTCTAAACCCACAGCCTCTACCACCAAGAAAAAGAATGGCAGCAGATGTATCTGAACACCACCATCAGTTAGCTCCCCTCCAATTCACACAGCATCCAGATTTGGAAATATATCACCATTCCTTCAGTGTTGCTAGGTCAAAATCGTGAAACTCCCTTCCTAATTGCTTACTGTGTGTAAATGCACCAGAAAAGTGCAGCTCAATTCCATTTTCACAAGGGCTATTAGGGATGGAAAATAAATGCAGGCCTAGCTAACAAAACCCAGGTTCTTTGAAAGAATGTTTGAAAATTGGCCTACCTGAGAACCCCCTCCCATGAACTTTGTAATTGGGTAATTTTCCACCAGCAATTGTCAGTCTGTAAATCTTTACAAGCAGTTATATTTATTTTACAGATGAAATAAAGACAAGTTGTTTTGGTTTGAAACATGCTGTACAAAAGAATGGTAAGGTTATGTTCAATGACCTATTTCAAAAGGGAACTAAATAAATACTTGAGGGAATATATACAGGTTAGGATGAGGAAGTGAATAGGAAGGCTTTAGAGGCATATGGGTCAAATGTTGACAGAAAAGGGCTTTTCTTGATGAAGAGCTTTTGCCTGAAACGTCAATTTCCCTGCTTCTCAGATGCTGCCTGGCCTGCTGTGCTTTTCCAGCACTACTCTAAGCTTGACTCCTGTATTCCTATACTCAAGTATACCTGACAATAAAATCTAAATCTAAATCTAAAATCTAAAAATCACAGCAAACAGAAGAAGTTAAGAACAGTGTAAGATCCAAAAAGGAGTCACCTGCCATAGTGTGCAGGTACCAGAAAAGTGTTCACAGACTGAGGGATTGACTTTGCGGCTTTGTGTTTCTGGTGGAAGTGGGGGAGTGATCTAGTCATTTCCTTTTCATTTGGTGTTTCTTTTATTTCTGCTTCTGTTTTTAATCCTGTCTTTTATATACTAGGATGGTATGAGAGAATGAGTCAAAATGTGTGGTGCTGGAAAAGCACAGTCAGTCAGGCAGCCATCTGAGGAGCAAGAGAGTAATGTTTCAGGCATAAGCTCTTCATCAGGAATGGGGGGGGGTTGCTGACAGATAAATGGGAGGGAAGCGGGCCGGGGGGGGAAGGTAGCTGGGAATGTGATAGGCAATGGAGGTTGGGGAGTGATGGTGATAGGTGGGAGCAGAGGGTGGAGCGATGAGGTGGGAAAGAAGATGGACAGGTAGGACAGCTAGGTATGGGAGAATGGCAACTTTCCACACTTTCCACTGTACTCTTGTATTCCTGTACTCAAGTACACCTGACAATAAAATCTAAATCTAAAATCTAAAATCTAAAAATCACGGCAAACTGAATAAATCAAAAACAGCTTAAGATCCAAAAAGGAGTCATATAAAGTTGTCAAAAAAAAGCAAGGAGCCCAAAGACTTGGAATCTTTTAGAATTTAGAAAAAAAGGACAAAGAGGTTGATTAAGTGGGGAAAATAATTATGAGGGTAAACCGACAGGGAGCATAAAAGCAGACTGTAAGAGCTTCTACATGTAAGTAGGAGGAAAAAGGTCAATGCAGACAAATATAGACCACTTACAGTCAGAAACAGAATTGATAATAAAGAACAAAGAAACAACAGAACAACTAAACAGTTACTTTGTTTTGTCTTCACAAAGGAAAACACAGAAATCTTCCCAGAAATGCTAGGGCAGCAAGGGTCTTTTGGGAAGGAGGATTTGAAGGAAATTAATATTAGAAAGAAAACTGGAGAAATTAATGAGACTGAAAGCTAATAAATCCCCAAGACCTGATAATGTACATTCCAGACCTCTAATGGAGGTGGCCATGGAAACAGTGAGTACATTGGTTGACATATTCCAATATTCCATAGATTCTGGACCAGTCCAAGCAAATTGTTGGGTGACAAATGTAACCCATTGTTCAAAGTAGGAGGGAGGGAGAAACCGAGAATTACAGACTGATCAGCAATAGGGAAAATGTCAGAGTTTATTACAATGGAAACAGGACACTTAGAAAGTACCAACTGTAATATGCAGAGCCAACATGGATTTATGAAATGGCAATCATGTTTAACAAACTTACTGGAATTTGTTTAATCATGTAACTAGTACAATAGATGAGGGAGTTGATATACCAGTGCATTTGGATATTCAGAAAGCTAATGATGAAGTAACAAATAAGAGATTAGTGAGAAAAATTAAAGCACATGGAATCGGTGGAAATACACTGAAATTATTTGGAACAGTGCTCCCTCATAGAATCCCTATAGTGCATATGCAGACCAATCTGACCATCTTGACCCTCCCAACCGGCTTCACCCATTCTGTGTTTACCACAACTAATTCACCTAGTGTGCACACTACAGGAAATTTAGCATGGCTAATCCAAATGACCTGTTCATCTTTGGGCTGTAGGCGAAAACCCGCACAGGCAAGGAGAATGTGCAAACTCTACACAGACAAGTGCCCAAGAGTGGGATCGAACCTGGGCGGCACGGTGGCACAGTGGTTAGCACTGTTGCCTCACAGCGCCAGAGACCCAGGTTCAATTCCCGCCTCAGGCGACTGACTGTGTGGAGTTTGCACGTTCTCCCCGTGTCTGCGTGAATTTCCTCCGGGTGCTCCGGTTTCCTCCCACAGTCCAAAAATGTGCAGGTCAGGTGAATTGGCCATGCTAAATTGCCCGTAGTGTTAGGTGCAGGGGTAAATGTAGGGGAATGGGTCTGGGTGGGTTGTGCTTCAGCGGGTCGGTGTGGACTTGTTGGGCCGAAGGGCCTGTTTCCACACTGTAAGTAATCTAATCTAATAAATAAAGATTCCTGAGACGTCAAGTTTGTTGTATGAGGAGATATTGGTTTGACTGGGTCTGTATTCGCTGGAGTTGAGAAGAATGAGCAGGAATCCTGTTGAAATGTGTAAACGTCTGACACAACTGGACACACTGGATGCAGATTCTCAGGATTTACAGTTGGCCATACTGAAATAAGGAGAACTTCCTTCGTCCACAACATCTCCAGTTTTTATCGGTGGAGTTTTGCCTGTAGATATGGGCTAAAGTAAGTCGAACCTTTAAATTCTCAAATATTTTGGCCTTTCCTTTCTCTCTCTCAGTGATTGAATGTTTGGTGAAACTAGCTTAGTATTTCCCTCGTTCAATGAGATTCATCTTTATTTGATATGATACCTCTTTATTGTTTTGGGGAACTCTTTTTAAGGTGGGGAGGTGAGACATTTTGTGTGGCTTTGTCTGTTCCTAATCACCTCAGTCCCTGATAGAAACACAGAAAAATGGGTGCAGAAGTAGGCCATTCGGTCCTTCGAGCCTGCACCACCATTCAATATGATCATGACTGATCATGCAATCTCAGTATCCCACTCCCGCTTTCTCTCCATACCCCTTGACCCCTTTAGCCACAAGGGCCGCATCCAGCTCCCTCTTGAATATATCTAATGAACTGGCCCCAACAACTTCCTGTGGGAGAGAATTCCACAGGTTCACAGCTCTCTGAGTGAAGAAATTCTTCCTCATCTCAGTCCTGAATGGTTTACCATTTATTCTTAGACCGTGACCCCTAGTTCTGGATTTCACCAACATCAGGAACATTCTTCCCGCATCTAGCCTGTCCAGTCCCATCAGGATTTTATATGTTTCTATGAGATCCCCCTCATTCTTCTAAATTCTAGCGGATACAAGCCCAGTTGATCCAGTCTTTCTTCACGTGTCAGTCCTGCCATCCCGTCATGCCGTCGCTTAAGGACTCTGGGATGCAGAGCATCAGGCCCTGGGGATTTATTGGGTTTTAATCCCAACAATTCCCCCAATGCCATTTCCTGACTAATAAGTATTTCCTTCACTTCCTCCTTCGTGCTTGACCCTCAGCGCTCCCCACCCCACCCACCCCGCTGAGCATTTCGAGTAGGTCATGTGCGTCCTTCTTAGTGAAGACAGATCCAAAGTATTTGTTCAACAGATTCTGTTGTCCATCATGAATTTACCTGATTCTAACCGTAAGGGACCTACATTTATCCTCACCAATCTTTTTCTCTTCAGATATCCATGCAAGCTTTTGCAGTCAATTTTTATGTTTTCAGCCATTATACTCTTGTATTCTATTCCCTCCTCTCGAATTAAACCTTTTGTCCTCCTCTGCTGACTTGTAAATTTCTGCCAGCCCTCACGTTTGCTTTCTGGCAAATTTATAATCCTCCTGTTTGGCTTTAACACTATCCCTGATTTCCTTTGTTAGCTATGGTTAAGCCACCCTCCCTGTTTTACTCTTACACCAATAGGGATTTACAACTGGTGAAGTTCATCCATATGTTCTTTAAATGTCTATCATTGACTACCCACCATCAATCCCTTGGCCAGCTTATCCTAACCAGTGCATGTCTCATACCATCAAAGTTAGCTTTCTTTATGTTCAGGACCCTAGTCTCAGAGTTAACTATGTCACTTGCCACCTTAATGAAGAATTCTACCATTTTAAGGTCACTCTTCCCCAAAGGGTTGATGGCAGACTTTTATTTGGAGAGGTCTAATTTAGCCGACAACGATTCAATGCCTTATGAGCTGATGGATGTGGGATGTAATTCCTTTCCGCTAACTTGTGATAATAAAACAGGATGACTAAGACAGTTTTGAAATAGGAAATGTGACAATAAGCCAATAAGGCATTTATTTTTATC
Organism: Chiloscyllium plagiosum; assembly: GCF_037043375.1. Lineage (NCBI taxonomy): Eukaryota > Metazoa > Chordata > Chondrichthyes > Orectolobiformes > Hemiscylliidae > Chiloscyllium > Chiloscyllium plagiosum. The sequence continues at coordinate 16,139,244 of NW_028270153.1, read as the reverse complement.
CAGGAACTCTTTCATTTGCTGTAAGTCTTGTTTACAATGAGTCAAGCATGCCACAATGAATAGGCAAGGACAGTGGGTGCAACTAGAGACATATAAAGTGTTTGAGATTTCCTTAATAACTAGTAAAGAGTATTGAGACTGATGAAGGTTAGTTATCTGTCCAGAGAAATATCTGAGGTTATGATTACAAGCTAGTGGCATTGCATGTATTAATGGCTGATCAAGGACTACAAACAGTTTCAGTTTGAAATTATATTTGGTTTGTTAAATTCAGCTGGAGCTGCCCATTTCATTTCATCCCCATCTGCTTTACCCATACCAATCCATCAAATTGAAACACAATTCACTGCAGAATGCAACTCTGTTTGAAAACCCAAGTACAAACCCATAGTTGCACCATCCCTTCTAAAGACTTTAATTAGAATTTAATCTGAATCCAAAAATAGATTTTGTTGCTATATATATTCTTGATGATTAGTCATTTCATTGTGGTTAAGACTTTTTTGCACTCACTCAGCCCTATTCCTAGTACTTCTTTGGTGAGTCTTGCCATCAACCCCTTTTGCAAACTCATACCAATGTGATTCAGCATGCTTTAAATAGTGGTGTTCAATGGCATTGGTTTCATTAGCAGCTACCTTTATCAATTAAGATCAGATATAACAGAATCAGCAATTAATCTGAAAAATAATTGTAAATTTTGAGGTTTCGTTTTCTATATTCAAGGCTGTAGTGATTGGAATGAAGCTGCCCAGGTGGATCTGATTGAGTAGGAGTTCTCCGACAGGGACTGTTAACCTGGGTCAGTCAGGGAGTCCTGGTTGACAGATATAAACAGGAGTGTCAGGGATTCTCTTTACTCTAAGGACTTGCTCTGAGCCAGCTGATCAAAATCCACGTAATGTGCAAGTGTAAATAAAGGGTGGCTTGATGACAGGTTACCAGCCTCCATGGAGTTATTTCAAAGGCATTATTAAAAACAAACTGCACTTATTGAATCATAATTAAGGAAGAATCAGCATAGTCCCAGATGGTTGCACTGTATGTGACTCTATGACTCTAAGTTGTGATACAGTTGCACTCTCATTAGAGACAGACCATTGGTAGTTGGTTTCATCTGAGGGTCATCATACCTCAGGCAAGGGGAGAGGTTGGGAAGGTAACCTGAGCCGGTGCAAGAATTGAACCCATTATGTATTCTCACCCCTGTCCAGTTTTCCCTCCATAAAAGGACCACTTTACACTTCTCTACATTATATTTTATCTGCCACTTGTTTCCTCATTCCACAAACTTGTCTACGTCCTTTTCAGTTTAATACTTTTTTCCTCAGTCACAATACTTCCAAGTTTCGTGTCATGTACAAATTTTGAAACTGTGTGTTGTATGCCAATGCCTAGGTTATTAATATATATAGAACAGGACAGAAGTCCTGTCATGGACAACTAGCACACTCCACCAGGAGAAAATTACTGCAGATGCTGGAATCTGAACTGAAGACAAAAACCTCTGGAGATCAGAGCGGGTCAGGCAGCATCCATGGAGAGAAAGCAAGCTAATGTTTTGAGTCTAGATGACTCCCTCTGGATGAGTGACCTTGCACATGTCCAAAAAGCAAATATTCAACACTGCTCTCATTCTCCTGTCACTCAATAAATTTTGCATCCATGTTGCTTCTGCCTCTTATCCCATGAGCTATGAGTTAACATGAAAGTCTCTTGTGTGGCTCTTTATCGGTGCTTGTTTGAAAATCCAAGTAAACTTGAAAAACGTTAACAAGGGCTTCAGAACAGTTGACCTTGGTCCCAAAGATCACTGCTGATGTTGCAAGAACTATGTTAGCTAGTTGCATGCTACATTACAAGAACTTGCTTTATATAGTATTTTTAAAGTAGTGAAATCCAATGGCAGCATTTCATAGGCACATTACATATGGAACATAAGAACCAGGAGCAGGTTCAAAACATTATCTTTCTTAGCTTTAAGAACATTTAATGGGGGGGGCCTCAACCACTTCACTGGGCAGGGAATTCCATAGATTCACAACCTTCTGGGTGAAGAAGCTCCTTCTCAATTCAGTCCTAAGTCTGCTCCCCCAATCCTGAGGCTATGCCCTCTTGTCCGAGTATCACCTGCCAGTGGAAACGTCCTCTCTACTTCCATCCTATATATTCTCTTCATAGTTTTATATGTTTCTATATGATGCCCCCCTCACTCGTCTAAATTCTCCATCCAGCCACATAATGAAGTATTAAGACAGGTCATGGAAAGCTTTTAATGAGCATCTTGAAGGATGAGAGAGAAGCAAAAAAGCAAAGGGGCCCAGTGCTTCATGCCAAACTGATTCTTCCTCGTGATAGTTTATGATCCATGTTCTCTTAAAACTTGTCTCCTGAGGTTAACATTGGGGAATAGGCAAAAGTGAGAACTGCAGATGCTGGAGATTAGAGTTAAGAGTGTGGTGCTGGAAAAGCACAGCAGGTCAGGCAGCATCCGAGGAACAGGAAAATCGACGTTTCGGGCATAAACCCTTCATCAGGAATACTTGCAGAGTGCAGAAGGCGGATTTGCCAAACATGCAAGAGCTCAAAACTGTTGAAAAAATTCTTATAAATAACATAATATTTCTCTGAAATTGCTAAGCACAAACTTCCTCCATTTGTTTATTCTTCATTTTCTGCAAACTAAGTCCATATAAGGTGGCAACGTCAAAGGTACTTTTTTCAAAAAAAGAGGAAACAATGACTTGTCAAAATAATCAAAATATTATGTCAGTGGGGAAGCTGATAAGTTTCTTTAGGGCAGCAACTGTGCCAAACTGTGGATGTGATTGTTGAGGTTTAATGGGAGGAGCGTACGGTGGGGGACAGTTTAAAACAAACTTCTGTTCCTCTTCTACCCGCTAACTGGCTTGGAAATTGTAATAGCTACATGACCGCTAACATCTGAAGTGACAACGCAGGACAAGAAACAACATCACCTTGTTGGCGAAAACATGCACAAGTAAGTAAATCCTGTTGGTTTTCTTAGCATTTCATTTTCCATGCGAAACGAAAGGCTGAATGGTTTTGTTATAGTCATCACCATTCAAAAATAGAGTTTTTGCACCATTTACTTATTTCACCAGGTCAGAGAACACCTGAGGTGGAACATGAAGGGGGAACTCCAAATGGAGTGTTTCTGAGGGTGGGACAAAATTAACAGGGACTTCTGCTACTGATCATTATAAGGTTGCAGCTGTGAATTTGAATCACAAAGGTGATTGTGACGCTCCTCATACTGAAATAAGTGGATGTCATTGGTTCTGTTTGCTCAAATATGAAGCTTAAAGACTTGAATGAGAAACAGATGCATGTACTTGCTTTGCACCATATCACCTCACCACCATTCCTCTCCCTGACTCCAATCCATAGAATCCAAAGTCATTGCCATCCCCCTCAGTAGAATGTGTGGGTAGAAGATTCAAGAGAACCAGTCAGAAGACAAAAGAAGTGCCACAATTCAAGCTACAGACAGAATGGAATGGTTCCACTATTACAATTAACACCCATGCCCCTCCCCACCCACAAAAAAAAACCTCCATTACCTATTTGGCTCTTTTTAAAATAGCTTGTTAAATAGTCAATGGTATCATTTCAATGGCCAGTCGTGTAAAGGTTCTGCCTATACTACTCAGATAGGTTAATCAGAAAGTCCCAGATTCAATTCCTACTTTGATGCTGAACTAAAGGTAAAGTCACCATAATCTTACCAGACTATGGACTTGTCTCTCATGAGATAGAGAGAGACAACTGATGGTGGTTTAACCTGAGGTTCACTACGCCTTAGGCAAGAGGAGAGATTGAGAAGAAGAATCCTTCATGGTAAACTCAGCTGGTGCAGGAATTGAACCCATGTCCTTGGTATCACTCTGTATTACAAACCAGCTGTCCAGCCAACAACCATTGCGCTCACATTGCCTCTGATCTAGGAACAGGATTAAAATCAGGCTGAGCTCTTGCTCTTCATTGTAATCAATTACTTACTGCTGATACATGTTAGTGTTTAGGAGGATTGGAAAAATGTTGACGATGATGTATTGCATGGTCAAAATCAAAAGACAACAATAACTTGCATTTGTGCTATCACCTTTAATGTAATAAAGCCTTCCAAAAGTACTTCACGGAATTGTCACAAAGCAAATTTTAGCACAAGCCTCATTTGGGGATATTACATCAGAAGACCAATAGATTACTTTTACTGAAGTAAAGGAAGCATATTTACAGAATATCATAATGGAGAGAATTGTGACAGAAAGGGAAAGAGATTTAGGGAGCTAATTACAGAGCAAACAGCCTAGGCAACTGAAGGTGTGGCCATAAATGATGGAACAATTAACCCCAGAGATATTTTGAAAGCCAGAATTAGAGAAATGTGAATATCTGGAGGGCTGGAGGAAATTAAAGCAATAGAGTGAAGCCATAGATAGATTTGATATCAATGGTGAGAATTTGAAAATTGAGGTATTAATTAATCTGGAGTTGAAAAATGTGGTGCTGGAAAAACACAACAGGCCAGGCAGCATCTGAGGAGCAGGAGAATCGACGTTTCGGGCATAAGCCCTTCTGCAGGAATTCCTGAAGAAGGGCTTATGCCCGAAACGTCGATTCTCCTGCTCCTCGGATGCTGCCTGGCCTGCTGTGTTTTTCCAGCACCACATTTTTCAACTCTGGTCTCCAGCATCTGCAGTCCTCACTTTTTCCTCCTTAATTAATCTGGAGCTAAGCTAGGTCTAGCAAACTGAGGGCCTATCGGTGAATAATGGGATTTGGTGCAAATGGACTCACAGTCAACAGAGTTTAAGGTTGTGGAGAATTGAACATAAGATCGATCAGGGCTCCACTGGAACAGTGTAATCCAGAGGTAAAAATTACATGTTGAGGATTCAGCAACAAATGGAATGAGGCAACGACCGGGTTGGATAATATTCAATTTAACAAGTGCTGTTGTCTGTAAAGCTACACCCCAGAAAATAAAAATAAATAAACAGTGGAATGCTGATAACACTGTCAGAAACCTAGATTTGCATATATTACACAGCTGCTACTAAGAATTTCTAAGTGAATGGCTTGTGTTTTAACCCAGTGACAAGTGACAGAAATGTACAAAACACAATGTTTGAGGAAGGATCAAGCTATTACACACTGCAAATAATTCAGCTACATTGCACCAATGCTGTTAATTTTGGTCTCACTTATGTGTGAAATTGCAAAGAAGTGAAAAGAGTTAATTTTTCAAAGGAAGTCAAAATATAAAAACCAACAAAGATTCTTTTTTTTTGGTCTTTTTTATTTTTAAAGTGACACTGAATCTGAAGGAAGTGAAGCCATTGTCTGGGTACCTTGCTGGTGCAGCTCATATTTCCAGATTGGCTGCCACAAAGACCAAGGCTTCACCTGCTGGACTGCCAATTCTCGCAGTGTGGCTGTAGATTGTAGTTTCAAACTGTAACAAGTCACACACCAAATCAAAGCTCCAAAGCTGCTGCCCAAATCAAATAATTCACTACTGTCCTGAAATCCCAACCTCAGAGTATCCTATGGAAAGATTCCAGATGTTTTGGGAGGTAGCTTTGAAAAAAAATAAAATCCAAAGAACCATGTTTTCCCAGTATGAAGTTTGTATTTTGAATAATCTCATTAATTTTCTCCTTTACTTGAAAATGTTTTACTTCAATACTTTTATGTCTCATACAATGTAATCAAAAGTAGATAGAGCATAGAACATTACTGCGCAGTGTAGACCCTTCGGTCCTCCATGTTGCCCTGTGGAACCAATCCGAAGCCTATCTAACCTATATTATTCCATTCTCATCCATATGCCTATCCAATGACCATTTAAATGCCCTTAAGGTTGGCTAGTCTACAACTGTTGCAGACAGTGCATTCCACACCCCTACTACTCTCTGAGTAAAGAAACTACCTCTGACATCTGTCCTATATCTACCACCCTTCAATTTGAAGCTATGCCCCCCTCATGCTAGCCATCATCATCCTTGTATAAAGGCTCCCACTATTCACCCGATCTAACCCTCTGATTATCTTATATGTCTCAATTAAGTCACCTCTCAACCTTCTTCTCACTAATGAGAACAGCCTCAAGTCCCTCAAGCTTTCCTCGTAAGACTTTCCCTTCATATCAGGGAACATCCCAGTAAATCTCCTCTGAACCCTTCCCAAAGCTTCCACATCCTTCCTACAAAGCGATGACCAGAACTGTGCACAATACTCCCAAGCGCGGCCACACCAGAGTTTTGTACAGCTGCAGCATGGCCTCATGGTTCCAAAACTCAATCCCTCTACTAATAAAAGCTAACACACCATCTGCCTTCTTAACAGACCTATCAACCTGGGTGGCAACTTTGAGGACTCTATGTGCATGGACACCGAGATCTCTCTGCTCATCTATGCTACCAAGAATCTTACCATTCGCCCAGTACTCTGCATTTCTGTTACTCCTTCCAAAGTGAATCACCTCACAATTTTCTGCATTAAACTCCATTGGCCACCTTTCAGCCCAGCTCTGCAGCCTTTCAGTTCCATTGGCCACCTTTCAGCCGTCTGTAACTTACAACATCCTTCGGCACTATCCACAACTCTACTGACCCTAGTGTCATCCACAAATTTACTAACCCATCCTTCTACACCCTCACTCAGGTCGTTTATAAAAATGACAAACAGCAGTGGACCCAAAATAGATCCTTGCGTTACCCCACTAGTAACTGAACTCCAGGATGAACATTTCCTATCAACCACCACCCTTTAGCCAATTTCTGATCCAAACTGCTAAATCAACCTCAATCCCATGCCTCTGTATTTTGTGCAATAACCTACATGGGAACCTTATCAAACGCCTTACTGAAATCCAGATACACCACATCAACGGCTTTACCCTCATCCACCTGATTGGTCACCTTCTCAAAGAACTCAATAAGGTTTGCGAAGCATGACCTACCCTTATTCCAATCAAAATGTTTATAAATCCTATCTCTTATAATCTTTTCCAATGCTTTATCCACAACCGAAGTTAGGCTCACTGGTCTTTAATTACCACGGTTGTCTCTACTCCCCATCTTGAACAAGAGACAACATTTGATATCCTCCAGTCTTCTGGTACTATTCCTGTAGATAATGACAACATAAAACCAAAGGCTCAGCAATCTCTTCCCTGGCTTCCCAGAGAATTCTGGGATAAATCCCATCCGGCCTGAGGGATTTTTCTGTTTTCACACTTGCCAGAATTTCTAACACCTCCTCCTTGTGAACCTCAATCCCATCTAGTCTAGTAGCCTGTATCTCAGTATTCTCGACAGCATTATCTGTTTTCAGTGTGAATACTGATGAAAAATATTCATTTAGCACTTCCCTTATCTCCTCTAACTCCACGCACAATTTCCCACGACTGTCGTTGATTGGCCCTAATCTTACTCTGGTCATTCTTTTACACCTTATATACCTATAGAAAGCTTTAGGGTTTTCCCTGGTCCTATCTGCCAACATTTTCTCATGTCCCCTACTCACTCATCTTAGCTCTCTCTTTAGATCAAACATAGTAAACTGTAGAGCATAAAAACCTGAACCATCTGTCAGTTGGCAATGTGACAGGGATGAAGTAACCTAGAATATAGCTAACAATCTAGAGGCTATGATGTCAACCCCTACCAAGGTGTGAAATTGAGTTTAATATGTTTTATGGTTCCTTCTTATTTCCCCAACCTATCGAAGAATAGTCATGCACCATTAGTAACCACAAAAAATGCATGGTACTTCTGGAAGTCTTCTGTAACCCTGAGTAAACAAGAACTGCAACATGAGATAATTAGTAATCCTTGATTCAGTAGTAAGCACTCCTCTCTGAGTCAGAAGATTGTGACATTCCTCTACATGGGTGTAACGTGAGGGCAGCTTGCTCTGTAATGGTGGTGCTGTGCCTCGAATAAGATACTGAACCAATGCTAAGGTACTGGAGACCATGGTAGTGTGCTGCAAATCTGAACAAACTCACCTCCCATGGAGGAGAAAATGAGGACTGCAGATGCTGGAGATCAGAGCTGAAAATGTGTTGCTGGAAAAGCACAGCAGGTCAGGCAGCATCCAAGGAACAGGAGAATCGACGTTTCGGGCATAAAAGAAGGGCTTATGCCCGAAACGTCGGTTCTCCTGTTCCTTGGATGCTACCTGACCTGCTGCGCTTTTCCAGCAACACATTTTCAGCTCACCTCCCATGGAGACTGCCTTGTAGCAAAGGAAGAGGAAGAAGAAAGATTTTGTCACTCTAGCATGATCGAAAGTTACCACCCAATAGATAATTTTACACTATGCAAATCCAAACCATTTGTCCGTTGCCAACCTGATCTGAATGAAGTAACCTAGTGTAGAACTAGTAATCCAAAGGCTCTGACTTCAAACCCTACCAAGTTATGTATTTGAGTTCAATGTATCTGTTAATTTATAACACTGGATTCAAAAGTTATTGTACCAAATACTGACTGAGTTTTCACTTTGAGGGGAGGAATCACAGTTTCTGAATCTCAAAGTCATCCCTGGGGACAACCTTCCCGCTGACAGAAGCAGTAGACTGCAGCAGGAGATGAGTAACTGAGAGTGTGCCCTAACAGGAAGGTGTCCTCTCACCAAATTTGTTGGAGAAGAGAGAAGCAGCCAGAGGACAACTGTGAGGGAGGGAGAGGGGTCTACTCCAGTAGGTGGCCTATAGGGACTTAGTGAGCTGAGAAGTAGAGTTGAAGCTGACCACCAGGATCTTATTATATGGCACAGCATTTTCTATGGGAGTACCTTCTAATCTTATATGTTTTTATTTAAATGATCTTGTGATGATCTGTTACCAGGCAGGCAGTGAATTTTTCTTTGGAGAGACAAACAGAGTTACAGAAAACCAAAATTCTGACAAAGGGTCACTGGACGCAAAATGTTAACTCAGTTGTTCTCTCTACAGATGTTTCCAGACCTGCTGAGTTTCTCCAACAATTTCTGTTTTGGTTTCAGCATCTGCAGATCTTTGTTTTGTTTTTAGTGAATTTTTCTTTGCCAGACTAATTTGGCATTGACCAATTCTTCATTGCCCCTGATTCGTTTGGCTTTCAGCACTCACATTCAGTCAGAATGTTGTGATAGGCTAATTGGGATCATGTTCAGTTGGAATATGTTTTTGTTCATGCATGGTGGAGTAGAATTTCCAATATCGAAGAATTCACTTGCTAAAAATTAATTTATTTCCCCTGCAGATACCGTATTTTGGAGAAACCCTTTTCCTGTGGGAGTAAATGGGCTCAGAAAATGAAGGAATTCATGCGGTTTGCATGGGTTACTTACTCTAAACCTACTCCAGATGACTGGAGAGAACTACTTGTCCTCTTTCTGTTATGTTCCAGTATATGTGCAATCATTGGTGGACTATTGTATAATTGGATGTTTTCATCTCTGAAATATGGATCATTGGCATCCAATATAATAACTTGCATATTCACGGGTGCCATGTTTCTGCTTCTCTTCCTGGTCCATCCTGTACGTTGCGTGTTCACAATGGTGATCCCCACATTAGGTTCTAAGCAAGGTCGTGATTTGCTCTTCTCCACGTGTTTCATGCTCAGTGCCATCAACATAATACCCAACTTTATGGGCAATATCAAGATGATTCTTCAAGTGATGCAGTGCATTGCTCTGACCTCAGCGCAAAGCCTTGTGAACTCAACAAACTTTCTTAAGCAGATTAAATTATCAATGGATAAAGATATAGCCTATCTCTTTGAACAAATCTCAAAGAGCAATGTGGTTTCAAAGTCGAAAGCAGAATGGCGTGTTAATTCAGACATCGAAATGTTAGCAATCAAGAATCATCTACAAGTTATTGGCAATGAAATCCAAGGCAACCTTTCAACAATTCAGGGCATATTTGATGAGACCACTTTGAATACCAACAGAGTATTAGCTGGCTTTGTTTTCTTCTATCTGTCTCTAACATCAGCTTGGTATCTCAAGGGCTATCTGACAGATCTGCAGTTCGACAATGTCTATATAACTAGCAGGCTGGCTCAGCTTATGCAAACAGACAAGGCGAAGCTTATGCAACTTGGTCGGACTTCCAGTAAAAAGCTAATCAAATCCACAGGGTTGAAGATGTCCCCGGATGAGACAGCCAGATGTGTGAAGCAATTTGTGATTTGTACAGTGTTCCTCGCCTTGTCTGCAATTTTCATTGCAGCAGATTTCATTGTCTTCAACCTGACCTCAAACATCCTGCTTCAGATTGCTGTTCTTCCACCTGTACCTATCACGTTGGAGCTTACATTTGTTGTAAATATGACTTTTTTCAAAAATTCTGCTTTCCTTGTGGTGACAAGATGAAATTTTGGTTGACATTCAGGTCAATGAGGCAATTAAAAGATACATACATTTAGTACTGGGATTAATTTCTAGAGAGGTAGAATTGGAAAGCAATGGAGTAATGTTAAACATGACAGACCGTACTTAGGAGTTGGGTGTAAACAGTCGTGTACTCTATTATAAAAATGATATAGATGCAACAGAGAAGGTGAGTTACTCTTGTAGAACTGACACACTATTCTGATTCAGAAAGAGATTTACTAGAATAGTTCGACTACTGTACTAATAGTTGATTGTCTTATGAGGAAAGATGACATAAACTGAAGAATGGGAAGCTGATTTCATTCAAACTAACCAGTCTTAGAAGTAGTCAACAGGACAGTTATGAAAGGATGTTTCCCTTGATTGGGGATTATAAAACCAGGTAACACAACCTCGGAATAAAGACCAGACCATTTAGGACTGAGATGAGAAGGAATTTTTTTTTAATTCAGAGGGGAGTGAATCTTTGAAATTCTCTACCGCAGTGGGCTTTGGAGGTTCAAATTGGAATTGATACATTTCAACACAACAAAACAGTTGAAGGATAGTGTGGGGAAAATGGTATTGCACTAGAAGATCGGCCATGATCTCATTTTTAAAATTTATTCTATCATGGAACCTGGGCGTCACTGGCTGGCCAGCATTTATTGCTTGTCCTGAGCTGCCATTGAGAAGATGGTGGTGAGCTACCTTCTTGAACTGTAATCCATGTGCTGTAGGTTCACCCACAAAACACTTAGGAAGCGAATTCCAGGATTTTGACCCAGTGACAGTGATGGAATGGCGATATATTTCTACACCAGGATATTGAGTGACTTCAAGAAGAACTTTCAGGTGGTGATGTTCCCATGTATCTGTGGCCCTTATTTTTCTAGTTGGAAGTGGTTGTGGGTTTGGAAAGTACTGTCTGAGGACGTTTGGAGAATTTCTACAGTGTATCTTCTAGATACTGCTGCTATTGAGTATCGGTGGTGGAGAGAGTGGATGTGGTGCCAGTCAAGTGAGCTGTTTTGTCCTGATTGGTGTCAGGTTTCTTGAATGTTGTCAGAGGTGCACCTGTCCAGGCAAGTGGGGAGTATTCCATCACACTCCTGAGTAGTGCATTGTAGACGGGGATAAGTTCTGAGGAGTCAGTAGGCCAGCTAATCGTTGCAGGATTCCGAGCCTCTGGCCTGCTCTTGTAGCCATTGTCATAGAGATGTTTAGCACGGAAACAGACCTTTCGGTCCAACCCGCGCATGCCAACTAGATATCCTAAATAATCTAGTCCAATTTGCTAGCACTAGGCCCATATCCCTCTTAATCCTTCCTATTCATACACCCATCTAGATGCTTCTTAAATGTTTTGGCCTCCACCACATCCTCTGGCAGCTCATTCCATATATGCACCATCCTTTACGTGACGAAGTTGTCCTTTAGATCACTTTTAAATTTTCTTCCTCTCACCTTAAACATATGGCCTCTAGTTTTGGACTCCTCTTGGCAAGTCTAGTTGAGTTTCTGGTCAATGGTAACCCCTAGTTTGTTGACAGTGAAGGCTGCAGTGATGATAACACCATTGAACATCAAGGTGCAGTGGTGAGATCAACTCTTATTGAAGATGGTGATTGCCTGGCATTTGTGTGGCATGAATGTTATTTGACACTTATCAGCCCATGGATGGATATTGTCCAGATCTTGTTGCACTTGAGCACGGACTGCTTCAGTATTTGAGGAGTTACGAATGATGCTGAACATTATGCAATCATCAGCGAACATCCTCACTTCTGACCTTATGATGGAGGGAAGGTCATTGATGAAGCAGCTGAAGATAGTTAGAACATGGAACATAATACAATACAGTGCAAAACAGGCCCTTCAATGTTGCGCCGACCTGTGAACTAATCTAAGCCCATCTTCCTCCACCATCCCATCATCATTCATGTGCTTATCCAAGGATTGTTTAAATCTCCCTAATGTTACTGAGTTAACTACATTGGCAGGCAGGGCATTCCACGCCCTTACCACTCTCTGAGTAAAGAACCTGCCTCTGACATCTGTCTTAAATCTATCACCCCTCAATTGTAGTTATGCCCCCTCGTACAAGCTGATGTCATCATCCTAGGAAGAAGACTTTCACTGTTTACCCTATCTAATCCTCTGATCATCTTGTATGTCTCTATCAAATCCCCACTTAGCCTTCTTCTTCCCAATGAGAACAGGTTCAAGTCTCTTAGCCTTTCTTCATAAGACCTTCCCTCCAGACCAGGCAACATCCTGGTACATCTCCTCTGCACCTTTTCCAATGCTTCCACATCCTTCCTGAAATATGGGGACCAGAACTGTACACAATATTCCAAGTGCGGCAGCACTAGAATTTTGTACAGTTGCAGCATGACATTATGGCTCTCGAAGCCAATCCCACTACCAATAAAACCTAATACACTGTATGCCTTCTTAACAGCACTATCAACCTGGGTGGCAACTTTGAGGGATCTATGTACATGGACTCCAAGATCCCTCTGCACGTCCACACTACCAAGAATCTTTCCATTGACACAGTATTCTGCCTTCCTGTTATTCTTCCCAAAGTGTATCACCTCACATTTATCTGCATTGAACTCCATTTGCCACCTCTCAGCCCAATTTTGCAGTTTATCTAAGTCCCCCTGCAACCTGAAACATTCTGACACACTGTCCACTACTCCACTGACTTTAGTGTCATTTGCAAACTTATTAACCATTCATCTATGACTGCGTCTAAGTCATTTATAAAAATGACAAACAGCAGTGGTCACAAAGCAGGTCCTTGTGGCACACCACTGAACTGAACTCCAGGCTGAATATTTTCCATCAACCATCACTCGCTGCCTTCTTTCAGAAAACCAGTTTCTAATCCAAACTGTTAAATCACCCTCAATCCCATGCCTCTGCATTTTCTCCAACAGCCTACCGTGTGGAACCTTATCAAAGACTTTACTGAAGTCCATGTACACCACGTGAACTGCCCTACCCTCACCAGCATGGTGACATCTTGCAAAATGTCCATATTACAGAGGAGGAAGTGCTGGATGTCTTGAAACGGGTAAAGATGGATAAATCCCCAGGACCGGATCAGGTGTACCCGAGGACTCTGTGGGAAGCTAGAGAAGTGACTGCTGGGCCTCTTGCTGAGATATTTGTATCATCGATAGTCACAGGTGAGGTGCAGAAAGACTGGAGGTTGGCAAACGTGGTGCCACTGTTTAAGAAGGGTGGTAAGGACAAGCGAGGGAACTATAGACCGGTGAGCCTGACCTCGGTGGTGGGCAAGTTGTTGAAGGGAACCCTGAGGGATAGGATGTACGTGTATTTGGAAAGGCGAGGACTGATTCAGGATAGTCAACATGGCTTTGTGCGTGGGAAATCATGTCTCACAAACTTGATTGAGTTTTTTGAAGAAGTAACAAAGAAGATTAATGAGGGCAGAGCAGTCGATGTGATCTATATGGACTTCAGTAAGGCGTTCGACAAGGTTCCCCATGAGAGACTGATTAGCGAGGTTAGATCTCATGGAATACAGGGAGAACTAGTCATTTGGATACAGAACTGGCTCAAAGGTAGAAGACAGAGGGTGGTGGTGGAGGGTTGTTTTTCAGACTGGAGGCCTGTGACCAGTGGAGTGCCACAAGGATCGGTGCTGGGTCCTCTACTTTTTGTCATTTACATAAATGATTTGGATGCGAGCATAAAAGGTACAGTTAGTAAGTTTGCAGATGACATCAAAATTGGAGGTGTAGTGGACAACAGGATCTTGACCAGATGGGCCAATGGGCTGAGAAGTGGCAGATGGAGTTTAATTCAGATAAATGCGAGGTGCTGCATTTTGGGAAAGCAAATCTTAGCAGGACTTATACACTTAATGGTAAGGTCCTAGGGAGTGTTGCTGAACAAAGAGACCTTGGAGTGCAGGTTCATAGCTCCTTGAAAGTAGAGTCGCAGGTAGATAGGATAGTTTGGTATGCTTTCCTTTATTGGTCAGAGTATTGAGTACAGGAGTTGGGAGGTCATGTTGCGGCTGTACAGGACATTGGTTAGGCCACTGTTGGAATATTGAGTGCAGCTCTGATCTTCTTACTATCGGAAAGATGTTGTGAAACTTGAAAGGGTTCAGAAAAGATTTACAAAGATGTTTCCAGAGTTGGAGGATTTGAGCTATATGGAGGGGCTGAACAGGTTGGGGCTGTTTTCCCTGGAGCATCGAAGGTTAAGGGATGATCTTATAGAGGTTTACAAAATTATGAGGGCCATGGATAGGGTAAATAGGTAAAGTCTTTTCCTGCGGTGGGGGAGTCCAGAACTAGAGGGCGTATGTTTAGAGTGAGAGGGGAAAGATATAAAAGAGACCTACAGGACAACTTTTTCACGCAGAGGGTGGTGCATGCATGGAATGAGCTGCCAGAGGAAGTGGTGGAGGTAGTACAATTGCAACATTTAAGAGGCATTTGGATGGGTATATGAATAAGAAGGTTTTGGAGGGATATGGGCCGGGAGCTGGCAGGTGGGACTAGATTGGGTTGGGATATCTAGTCAGCATGGATGGGTTGAAACGAAGGGTCTGTTTCCATGCTGTACATCTCTATGATTGTATGACTCTATGACTCTATGACATGCTTGGTCACCTTCTCAAAAATCTCAATGAGGTTTATGAGACATGACCTGCCCTTGACGAAACCATGTTGACTATCTGAAATCAAATTGTTGCTTGCTCAATGATTATAAATTCTATCTCTTCTAATCTTTTCCAAAACTTTTCCTACAACTGACTTTTCCTACAACTGACTTTTCCTCACTGGTCTGTAATTACCTGGGTTAGCTCTACTGCCCTTCTTGAACAAGGGCACAACATTTGCAATCCTCCTGTCCTCTGGTACTAAACCTGTAGACAATGACGACTCAAAGATCAAAGCCAAAGGCTCCAATACCTCCTCCCTAGCTTCCCGGAGAATCGTTGGATAAATCCTATCCGGCTCAAGGGACTTGTCTACTTTCACTCCTTCAAGAATTGATAATACCTCTTCCTTACTAACCTTGATCCTTTCTAGTGTAATACCTCGTATCTCATTCTTCTCCTCTACAATATTCTCCTTTTTCTGAGTGAAAACCGAAAAGAAATATTCATTTAACACCCCTCCGATCTCCACAGGGTCCACACACAACTTCACACTTCTGTCTTTGACTGGCCCTATTCCTACCTTAGTCATCCTTTTATTCCTCACATACCTATAGAAAGCTTTAGGATTCTCCTTTATCCTACAGACTGCTTGCTAAAGACTGCTCATGTCCTCTTTTTGCTCTTCTTAACTCTCTCTTTAAGTCCTTCCTAGCTTACCTACCACTAAATCAAACACCCTCTTGTTGACACATAATGTGTCATGAAAACCCTCCTACACACATTGGACAAATACTGATCTGTCCGACGTACTGCATTTCCAGTCAATTATGGGGAAGTTAAAGTCCCCCATAATGACCACCCTGTTCCTTTCACTCCTACTCAGAATAGTTTTGCCGATCCTCTCCTCCACATCCCTGGAACTCCGAGGAGGCTTATAAAAAACTCTCCTCTCCAGTTTCTAATCTCAGTCCATACTACCTCAGTAGACGAGTCCTCATCAAAGGTTCATTCAGACACCATTATACTGTCCTTGACTAATAAGGCCACACCACCCCCTCTTTTACCGCCTTGCCTATTCTTAATGAAAGATCTAAACCCTGGAACCTGCAACATCCATTCCTCACCCTGCTCCATCCATATCTCCAAAATGGCCACTACATCGAAGTCCCAGGTACCTATCCATGCTGCAAGCTCACCTACCTTATTTTGGATACATAGAACATGGAACATAGAACAGTACAGCACAGAACAGGCCCTTCAGCCCACGATGTTGTGCCGACCATTGATCCTCATGTATCCACCCTCAAATTTCTGTGACCATATGCATGTCCAGCAGTCTCTTAAATGTCCCCAATGACCTTGCTTCCACAACTGCTGCTGGCAACGCATTCCATGCTCTCACAACTCTCTGTGTAAAGAACCTGCCTCTGACATCCCCTCTATACTTTCCTCCAACTAGCCTAAAACTATAACCCCTCGTGTTAGCCATTTATGCCCTGGGAAATAGTCTCTGGCTATCGACTCTATCTATGCCTCTCATTATACCTCAATTAGGTCCCCTCTCCTCTTCCTTTTCTCCAATGAAAAAAGTCCGAGCTCAGTCAACCTCGCTTCATAAGTTAAGCCCTCCAGTCCAGGCAGCATCCTGGTAAACCTCCTCTGAACCCTCTCCACAGCACCCACATCTTTCCTATAATAGAGCGACCAGAACGGGACACAGTATTCCAAGTGCAGTCTAACCAAAGTTTTATAGAGCTGCAACAAGATCTCATGACTCTTAAACTCAATCCCCTTGTTAATGAAAGCCAAAACACCATATGCTTTCTTAACAATCTTGTCCACTTGGGTGGCCATTTTAAGGGATCTATGTACCTGTACACCAAGATCCCTCTGTTCCTCCACATTGCCAAGAATCCTATATTTAATCCTGTACTCAGCTTTCAAATTCGACCTTCCAAAATGCATCACCTCGCATTTATCCAGGTTGAACTCCATCTGCCACCTCTCAGTCCATCTCTGCATCCTGTCAATGTCCCGCTGCAGCCTACAACAGCCCTCTATACTGTCAACGACACCTCCAACCTTTGTGTCGTCTGCAAACTTGCTGACCCATCCTTCAATCCCCTCATCCAAGTCATTAATAAAAATTACAAACAGTAGAGGTCCAAGGACAGAGCCCTGTGGAACACCACTCACCACTGACTTCCAGGCAGAATATTTTCCATCTACTACCACTCGCTGTCTTCTGTTGGCCAGCCAATTCTGTATCCAGATAGCTAAGTTCTCCTGTATCCCATTCCTCTTGCCCTTCTGAATGAGCCTGCCATGGGAAACCTTATCAAATGCTCGCTAAAGTCCACATCCACAGCTCGCTAAAGTCTAACCAAAGTTTTATAGAGCTGCAACACCACATCCACAGCTCGACTCTCATCAACGTTTCTAGTCACATCCTCAAAGAACTGGATAAGGTTTGTGAGGCATGACCTGCCCCTCACAAAGCCGTGTTGACTGCATTTAATCAAGCCATGCTCTTCCAGATGGTCTTAAATCCTATCCCTCAGAATCCTTTCTAACGCCTTGCAGACGACAGACGTGAAACTTACTGGTCTGGAATTGCTGGGGATTTCCCTATTTCCTTTCTTGAAGAGAGGAATTACATTTGCCTCTCTCCAGTCCTCAGGTACGACTCCAGTGGAGAGCGAGGATGCAAAGATCTTTGCAAGTGGTGAAGCAATCGCATTTCTCGTTTCCCAAAGCAGCCGAGGACAAATCTGGTTCGGCCTGGCGACTTGTCAATCTTAATGTTTGACAAAATTTTCAGCTTCCTCTGTCTCTGTCCATTCCAGCATGCAGACCTGCTCTTCAAAGGTTTCATTCACTACAAAGTTCGTTTCTTTCATAAAGACAGAAGCAAAAAACTCATTTAGGGCTTCCCTACCTCCTCAGACTCCACACACAAGTTCTCTATGCTATCCCTAATCGGCCCTACTCTTTCTTTGACCATTCTCTTATTCCTCACATAAGTGTAAAATGCCTTTGTGTTCTCCCTAATCCGTTCTGCCAAGCCTTTCTCGTGCCCCCTCCTGGCTCTCCACAGACCATTTTTGAGTTCCTTCCTCGCTTGCCTGTAATCCTCTAGAGCTGAGCTTGATCCTAGCTTCCTCCACATTCTTGCCTGTCTCAGAGGGACATATTTATTCATCACTTGCAACAACTGTTCCTGAAACAGTCTCCACATGTCTATAGTGCCTTTACCATGGAACAATTGCTCCCAGTCCATGCTTCCTAACTCATGTCTAATCACATCATAGTTTCCTCTTCCCCAATTAAATATCCTCCCATTTTGCCTAATCTTCTCCTTCTCCAAAGCTATGTAGAATGTGAGGCAGTTGTGGTCACTATCACCAAAATGCTCTCCCACCACAAGATCTGATACCTGCCCCAGCTCGTTTCCGAGCACCAAGTCTAGAATGGCCTCTCCCCTCGTTGGCCTGTCAACGTACTGAGTTAGGAAACCCTCCTGAACACACCTTACAAAAACAGCTCCATTCAAATCTTCTGCTCGAAGGAGGTTCCAATCAATATTGGGAAAGTTAAAGTTACCCATTACAACAACCCTACTACATCCACACTTTTCCAAAATCTGCCGACCTATGCTTTCTTCCATCTCCCTGCTGCTCTTGGGGGGCCTGTAATAAACCCCTAATGAGGTGACTGCTCCCTTGCTCTTCCTAATTTCCACCCATACTGACTCGGTAGGCAGATCTTCCTCGACATTGGAAGCTCCTGTAGCTGTGATACCCTCTCTGATTAGTAGTGCTACACCCCCTCCTCTTTATCCCCCCTCCGTATTCTTTTTAAATGCTCTAAACCCTGGAACATCCAGCAACCATCCCTGCCCCTGAGAAACCCATGTCTCTGTTATGGCCACAACATCATAGCACCAAGTACTGATCCATGCTCTATGTTCATCACTTTTATTCCTGATACTCTTTGTGTTAAAGCAAACACACTTTAACGGATCCCTTGGTTCCTTCCCAGGAAAATCCTTCCCACTAGCTGGTCTACCTCTTGCTATTGCCTCATCTGCATCAACTCTCACCTCTGGTATACAGTTCAGGTTCCCACCCCCCTGCCATACTAGTTTAAACCCTCTCGAACTACTCGAGCAAACCTTCCACCCAGGACATTGGTCCCCTTCCAGTTCAGATGCAACCCGTCCTTCTTGTACAGGTCCCACCTTTCCCAGAAGGCATCCCAATTATTTACGTATCTGAAGCCCTTCCTCCTACACCAGCTGCGTAGCCACGTGTTAAGCTGTGCCCGCTCCCTGTTCCTCGACTCGCTATCTCGTGGCAATGGTAGTAAACTAGAGAACACTACTCTGTTCGTCCTGCTTTGCAGCTTCCATCCTAACTCCCTGCAATCACTTTTTATATCCTCAGTTTTCTTTCTGGCTATATCATTAGTGCCAAGATGTAACACGATTTCTGGCTGTTCGCCCTCCCCTTTTAGAACCTTATACACCTGACCGGAGATGTCCCGGACCCTGGCACCAGGGAGGCAACATACCTTCTGGAAATCCTGATCCTGACCACAAAATCTCCTGTCGATTCCCCTAACTATCGAGTCCCCTACCACAAGTACTTTTCTATTCTGCCCCCTTCCCTTCTTTGCCACAGTGTCAGGCTCAGTGCCAGAGAACTGAGCCTGACACTGTGGGTGGCACAGTGGCACAGTGGTTAGCACTGCTGCCTCACAGCGCCAGAGACCCGGGTTCAATTCCCGCCTCAGGCGACTGACTGTGTGGAGTTTGCACGTTCTCCCCGTGTCTGCGTTGGTTTCCTCCGGGTGCTCCGGTTTCCTCCCACAGTCACAAAGATGTGCAGGTCAGGTGAATTGGTCATGCTAAATTGCCCGTAGTGTTAGGTAAGGGGTAGATGTAGGGGTATGGGTGGGTTGCGCTTCGGCGGGGTGGTGTGGACTTGTTGGGCCGAAGGGCCTGTTTCCACACTGTAAGTAATCTAATCTAAAAAAACTGACTACTATGGTTTTCCTCTGGTAGGTCATTCCCCCAGCAGTATCCAAAACAGTATACTTATTGCTGAGGGGAATGTCCACAGGGGATCTCTGCACTGTCTGTCTGTCCCCTTTTCTCCCCCTAACTGTAACCCATCTATCCTTGTCCTGAGCCTTAGGAGTAGACACACTTCAAACCAGCTTGCTGTCTGCCAGCACATTCCTGTGACCATGAAATCCTGTCCATGCCCTCCCTACTCTCATCCTTCTGTGCACTGGAACTACATCTCAGGCTCCCATCCCCCTGCCAAGCTGGTTTAAACCCACCTGAATAGCACCAGCAAATTTCCCACCCAGGATATTGGTACCCCTCTGGTTCAAGTGAAGACCGTCCTGTTTGTAGAGGTCCCACTTTCCCCAGAATGAGCCCCAATTATCCATGAACCTAAAACCCTCCCTCCTGCACCATCCCTGCAGCCACACGTTCAGCTAATATCTCTCCCTGTTCTTCACCTCACTATCATGTGGCATGGGAAACAAACCAGAGATAACTCTGTTTGTTTTAGCTCTCAGCTTCCATCCTAGCTCCCTGAAATCCTGCCTTAAATCCCTATCCCTCTTTCTACCTATGTCATTGGTGCCTACATGGACAACGACTTGGGGCTGGTCCCTCTCTCCCTTCAGGACCCCAAAGACACGATCTGAGACATCACGGACCCTGGTACCTGGGAGGCAATACACCAGCCGCAAGTCTCGTTCATTCCCAACAGTCCTCCGATCTAACCCTCTAACTACTGAATCCCCAATGACTAACACTCTCCTCCTTTCCCTCCTTCCCTTCTGTGCAATAGGGACAGATTCTGCGCCAGAGACCTGCACCACACTGCATACCCCCCAACAGTATCCAAAACGGTATACTTGTTTTCCAGGGAAACGACCACAGGGGATCCCTGCACAACTGTTTTTTCCTCCTTCAAACAGTCACCCAGCTTTCTTCGTGCCTAGGAATAACTGCTTCCCTGTAACTCTTCCCTATCAAAGCCTCTGCCTCCCGAATGATCCAAAGTTCATCCAGCTCCCACTCCAGTTCCCTAAAGCGGTCTTGGAGGAGTGAGAGTTGGGTGCACTTCCGACAGATGTACTTGGATGGAACACTAATGGTGTCCCTCACCTGAAACAACTTGCAGGAGGAACATTCCTCTCTGTCTGCACTGCCATCCCTGATAGTCCCCTTCTCAGAATATGAAAAAAGAGAAGCTTACCTGATGTGTCCCTGGTGTTTAAGGTTAGAGGAGGTGGTTGGGTGGGAGGCCCCACAAAGGAAAGGTATCAGGTTTAGAAAACACTCACTTATATGGCTGAAGGGAAATAAAAAAAGTCCCTCCTTTCCCAGAAACCTCTAGTCTCCGATGTCAGATGTAAAGACTCAACTCAGTGACTCACCACTCCCGACAGGGCCTGGTCCAAGCTCCTGCCCTTCGAGCTGCTGTAACTGCTGCTGTTGCTCCTGTTTGGGCCACGGACATTACCCTGAGGAATTCCTGCACAAATATCCTGGAGCTGAGATGTCTGAACTCCAACAACCGCAACCATCTTCCTTTGTGTCAGGTATCACTCTAACCAGCAGATAGTTTGTCCCCTGATACCCACTGATTCTCTTTTTGCTAGCACTCCTTGATGCCACACTTGTTCAAATACAGCCTTGTTTTCTCGGGCTGTCCCTCTCACCTCCCCTCTGGAATTGAGCTCTTTCGTCCATGTTTGAACCAAGGCTGTAATGACGCCAGGAGCTGAGTGGCCCTGGCGGAGCCCAAACTGGGCATCACTGAACAGATCGTTCCTGAGCAGGTGCTACTTGACAGCGCTGTTGATGACACCTTCCATCACTTTACTGATGATCAGAAGTAGACCGACAGAGCGGTAATTAGCTGTGTTAAATATGTCCTGCTTTTTGTGTACAAGACATACCTAGGGAATTTTCCACATTGTCAGGTAGATGCTGGTGTTGTAATTGTAATGGAAGAGTTTGGCTAGGGACATGGCAAGTTCTGGAGCATAACTCTTTGGTACTACACAAAGGAAGATGGTTGCGGTTGTTGGAGTTTAGACATCTCAGCTCCAGGGCATTCTGCAGGAGTTCCTCAGGGTACTAAGTTTCTCTTTTATTGGTACTACTGCCAGAATGTTTTCAGGGCCCATAGCCTTTGCATTATCCAGTGTCTCCAATCATTTCTTGATATGATGTGGAGTGAATCGAATTGGCTGAAAACTGTTATCTGTGATGCTGGGGACCACTGGAAGAGGCTGAGATGAATCATCCACTTGGCACTTATGGCTGAAGATTGCTAAGAATGCTTCAGTCTTAGCTTTTGCACTAATACGTTGGGATCTTGAGGATGGGAATATTTGTGGAGCTACCTCCTCCAGTGAGTTATATAATTAACCATCACCATTCACAACAGAAGGTAGCAAGACTGCAGAGCATGGATCTGATTTATTAATTGTGGGATTGTCTGTCTATTACTTGCTGTTGCTTGGCATGCAGATTGTCCTGTTTGGTAGCTGCCCCAGGTAACACCTAATTTCTCTGCCTGATGCTACTCCTGGTAGGCCCTGCTGCACTCTCCACTGAACCAGAATTGATCCCCTGGCATGAAGGTAATGGTAGACTAAGGTATATGCCTGGCATGAGTTTGCAGATTGCAGATGGATGCCCAGTCTTGAATTGCTACATCTGTTTGAAGTCTGTCCCATTTAGCACAGTAATAATATCACACAACATGATGGAGGTTATTCTCAATGTGAAAGTGGGACTTTGTCTCCACAAGAACTGTGTGATGGTCATTCTTACCAACGCATCTGCAACCAGCAGATTGGTGAGAGCAGCTGAGGAGTGAAATCTGGCCAGAACACATGGTGGAATATCCTAATAATTCATCTCATAAATTAGCTGTATCATTTCCTTTTGAGATTCTTGCAAGCGATGGCCTTATCAATAAAGTTGGTAACGTTCTGTATTGTGTAATTACATAAAACACTTTGAAACCGCTGATGATTGCAAAAGACACAGAGTAAATACAAGTTGTTCAATTATATTACATTGCTAGGATTGTCTTTGTTATATGATGAGAGATTCGAGTTGTAGGCAGACAATCTCTTTATCGGAACCAAGAGTTTTATAACATAGGGAAATATTAAGTCAGAGGCACAAGTTCAGATTTTTAACATTGTTGGAGACCCTCTCCACATAACAGAAGTAGGTTGAAATCCTAAGTTCCAAACCCACATTTCTCACTTTCACTGGGATGAGATTGCAGGGTGCACTGTGGTCCCAGCATTCTCAGTTTGTGAAGGCTGTTGTCTATTTAAATGAAATTGATACCAGAATCTCTTATTTCGAGAACCTAGAGTATGGAAACCAGGCCATAGCGGCTCTCTTCTCAGTACATTTCTTTTGGATAACCAGGTGTCCCTCTGGAGAGCCAACATATCCCTATGCATATAGTTTCAGGACATTCGTAGCCCATAGTGTTAGGTAAAAGGGTAAATGTAGGGAATGGGTGGGTTGTGCTTCGACGGGTCGGTGTGGTCTTGTTGGGCCGAAGGGCCTGTTTCCACACTGTAAGTAATCTAATCTAATTATTGGCGCAGGGTCAAGGTTCAGGTATCCTTTAAGGCTGGAGATCAGGGATCCTTTGTAGGGATGGATGGGATGTAGGGACGCAGATATCCTTTGGGGATGTCAGGTATTGTTTTGGATTAATAATATGAAGAAGATTGTGCACAAGAGGTGCATTGATGCACTTCTCTTTTTGCACTAGAAAAATGGCTGCAACTAATTGCAAAACCAAAACCTCTTCATCTCTCAGTAAGCTCCCTCTGAGTTTGGGAAAGGAGCCGGTTGGAATAACGTGCTGCTATATAAGATAGAAAGGTTTTGTTATGGACCAGTAGAGGAGTAACTTCAACAAAGTAATAAATAATAATATAGAATAAAGCTTTTCAAGACTGCAAGTTACTGGAAATAAATAGTTGTTTAATAGAAGATTAAATGAAGCTGCTTAAATGAAGTTGTAACATGAATTTGTTCATTTGACACATACAGTTACAATGAAGTAACGTTGCTCAAGGCAACAAGTAATTCATTTCATAGCTTGATCACTTTTTCTCTCCTATCCCACGCTTAAACAGGCTGCTCAACGGCAAAAACAGGGAAGCAACAGACAGACATCTAATTATCTTCATATGAGTGGCTTAACGGGTGAAATTTCAGGGCCTCAAAAGTTATATCCCTAGACTGGTGAATATGTATGAAATTATAAAGAACAGCCACAAGCATGATGGTATGAATGGCCTCATTCTATGATTCAATGAGCTGGGAGTGAGTGACAGTTGTAATCTATCCAAGAGACGCAGATTGTTCACCAATGGATAGTGTTTAGCTGGGAATTATTTACAATCAAACATCCAGATGATGTACAAAAAATAGTATTTGGGCTGTAGAAATTTCTTGGGGTGCAGGCAGAAAAGGTAATGCAAAATCAACATTCCCTATATCTAGGAACCCCCAAACCAGTGCAAAGTTGTAATTCAGGCTTCAGCTATTAGTCTGGGCAGGCTAGGGCTTGAGTTGTGCCTTTGCAACTGGTTCGGTTTTCTGCAAAAACACGTTCCAAGTTACTCACTACGCTGGCATTCGTCTCAGTTGAGTTTGTGAATTGTGGGGCTGGGATTGAGGCATGTTGTGGAAGCTATGCTGATTGTGGTTGAGTTGAACGATCATCTTCCTTCCGGCTCCACATTTTATCTGGAAAGTGACTAATGCTCATCTCTTCCAGGATACCGTGTTCTTGAGATGGAGAGCCAAGCAGAGCACAGCCGATGTCAGTTCCATTCCTGGGTTCTCCAACTTTCTCAGGGGTCTTATAACACAAATTAAGTCCCCTCCTTCCATATTAAAGTCCTTTACAGCTATGTTTAGATGTATGGCACAGCACTGTACAACATGAAACATATTTAGCTGTCAGGAATTTATCAGGCAAATGTGGGAAATCTGGTCTAGTGTTGTTACAAAATATGATGATGTCAAAAGTAGTTTTGAAATTACATTGGTACACACATATTTAAGAAAGCCAGACTATCCACAATGTATGATATCCAAATTAAGTCTGCAAATTAAGTCTGGGGATTTACAGTTAAAACCTAAAAATAATTAATCCTTCTCTTTCATTATAAGGACATGATTTTAATGCCACAATTGATTGCAAAATGCCATCATATTAGCAGCTTGAGAAAAAGATGGCTTTAAAATTTTCTCTGTACTTTATATTTTTCATATTTATGTTCATAGTTATGGCAAATGTTTTAAAATGAATTGGTCTATTTCAGGTAAATATGGTGATTCCATTAATTACATCCCGATCTCTAATAAACCGAAAACCACAATTCCACTGGGATTTCATCTTTGTTTCTGATGTTTGCACGTTCCACCCATCTTACCCTAACATCAAGGTCATCTGTATTGTCTGCCTGCTCCACACTATTGCTTATATGACAGTGTTTTTGGAAACCTATGCTTTACGTATACGAAGGAAAATTTCGGCAGCTTTCTTTGAACAGCGAGAAGTCGAAAGAATCAACTATTTGCACCAAAAAATTTTGACAGATTCAGAACATCAATTTGAAAACAAGACTGCTGTCTTCTCTGTGTCCGAACAATGCAATGTGACCTTTGAATAGTAATGCAAAATATGACTGCTGTCTGCTGGCTGGCTTAGATTTTGAGAATCATATTAAAATATCAGAGGAGTAGAAATTAAATTTAAACATTTGGTGCGAATACTAACACTGCTCTTAGGTTAATGCTAGTTGGTGTCAGTACGAACACCCCATAGTATTGTACTGTGTTGAAACACTGTTACCTGTAGTACAGTGCAGAGCATGGTACAGAATTGGTACAGAAGAGTTGCACATATTATAAAGTCTGACTTGGCGGTGTTGACAGCACTAAATTATATATGGAGGTGCTGTCACAAAATTATTCTAATTACACAAGATGTAAATCCTAAAAGCAGCCAAATAAACTTACCACAAACAAAATATTCAGTTCAACTTGGACAAAAGATTCCTTTTTCACTCCATAATACTGTATTCACTACTAGTTGGACTGACCACATGAAGAATCGAAAGGTTTCTGAAGAGTCCTAGAAATGGTCCCATAGCACCAAGCTTTATTTCTCCTTGCTAATAATCTACAAGAAACCACATTACATCACAGCAGAGACATTCCATCAGGCTCTCGAAAATAAGCAGTTAACAAGAGAGCTGATTGAGCTCGCTCCTTACAACATTGATAATATGATGTCCAAAATTTATTTAATTTTCCCAATGAGACAACCATAGAATTTACTTGAGTCTCTCCACTGATTCCTAAAGGCAACTAAGAGTAACATGCAATAAGTAACAATAGAATAACCACAATTATTCAATGCTGAACTACTATGGATCTATTATTCATTGCTTTACTGGTATCACGCTTTGTTTTAAAATGAGACTAAACTATTTTAATGTGTGTTGTATCTTCAACATTCAAAAAAAATTCAGCAAATGCTACAACTGTTTCTGTGCCGTTGTGTTTAGATTATGTAAAGTTTGAAACAACAATGGAAACCTAAAGCTGGCTGACAAAAAGAATTAGACAATATTCTTGCATTGGGCAAAAGTGAGGACTGCAGATGCTGGAAAGCAGAGTTTAGATCAGAGTGGTGCTGGAAAAGCACAGCAGGTTAGGCAGCATCCGAGGAGCTGGAAAATCGACATTTCAGGCAAAAGCCCTTCATCAGGAATAGAGGCAGGAAGCCTCCAAGGTGGAGAGATAAATAGGGGGTGGTGGCATTAACTGATCAGTCATTGGCAAGTGTGAGGTTATCCATTTTGGACCAAAGATTCCTTGGGGGTGCTTCCTTGATGGTATGAAGTTAAACACAAATGGATGTCCAAAGAGACTTGGGGGTTTAGATGCATACATCTTTAAAATGCCACAAACAGGAGTAGAAAATAATTAATAAGACTAATGGAATCCTAACCTTTATTTCTGAAAGACAAGGATGCAGAAATTATGCGGCTGTTTTACAAAAACTTGGTTAGACCCCTGTAGTGATTGGGACCAGGTTGACTTTGTTAACCATAAGGTTCCCAATTGGCCCTGGTTTACAATCTCAATTACGAACCTCATAGGTCACCCAATCACCACAAATCCATTTGGAGTATTGTGAGCAGATCTGGGCACCACAGTTTAGGAAGGATATATTGGCCTTGGAGACAGTACATGTGGGTCGACAAGGGGACTTCAGTGGTTAAGTTATGAGGAGGGATTTCACAGATGAGGTCTGAATTATTTTTCTGCAGAATTCAGAAGGTTAAGGGATGATCTGATCGAACTCTTCAAGATATTAGCAGGAAAAGGCAGGGTAGACAAAGAAAAACTGGTTGGGGATTCTAGAACTAGGAGTATAGTTCAAAAATTAGTGCTAGTCCATTCAGGAGAGATGTGAGGAAACATTTGCCCAGACAACGGGTGGTAGAGGTTTGGAACTCTCTTCCACAAATGGCAGTGGATGCTGAATGTAGTTGTTAATTTTAAATCTGAGAAATTTTTTATTTATTTGCAGAAGTATTAAGGGATATGGGCCAAAGGTAGGTAGACAAGGTTAGGCCAGACGAGCCATGACTTCATTGAATGACAGAACAGATTCAAGAGGCTGAATGGCCTATTCTTGTTCCAATGTCCGTATATTCAGTATAAACGTTAGGAGTTCTGCACTGCTTGCTATCGCCAGAAGCCCTAAGTTGCGTTTTTTTTATTATTCATAAGCAGTTTGGAACTTGCCGTGGAAAATTAACATTTTTTGATTACTACTTATTGGAAAGTTGCCCATGTATGTGGGTGCGCCTGTGTGAAAACAATACTATCTCTGTCATAGCAACAGCAATTAAGTTTTCCAATAAACTTTTTCAATGAGCACTAGATGTGAAGTGTATTGGAGATTTATTTCTGTGTCATTATTACATTACACCTGTTCACAGCATCTGCCACTGTTGTCTGGGAGATTCTCGGTTGTGTTACATAAGTACTGAGGATTGCCAGTCACTGGCAAGGAACAT